>NW_027185694.1:31367728-31428384 GCF_028583685.1 Petaurus breviceps papuanus | reverse complement strand
TCTCTCTCTCTCTCTGTCTCTCTCTCTCTCTCTGTCTCTCTCTCTCTTTCTCCCACTACCCTGGTTCATAGTTTCATCTTCCTTCAATTGAATTCTTCCTTGCATTCAAGGAACTTAACATCTATCAAAAGGAGTAGCATGTAGACATAGGTACATAAAAACAGAGTCAAAATAGATAAAAGGTGATTTTGAAGGGGAAAGTACTAGCAACTGGGGGCATGTGGGAAAGTTTCACATAGAAAGTAGAGTTTAAACAGAATCTTTAGGAATATTAGGAAGTCTAAGAAGCAAAGGTATGTGCGTGTTGGGGGTGGGGGGAAGATGAGTTCCAGATATAAGAGGTGGTCAAAACAAAGGCACAGAGACAGAAAATGGAGTACCATGTCTGAATAATGGTTCAGAGATTAAAATCAGGTGACATGGAATACTGGCCACAAGGAAGAGTGAAGTTACTAATAGGAATCCCAAAATTAGCAACCAACAAGTCCAAAAAAGGGATAAACAGATTTGAGCCTGAAAGCACAGGCTTCTTAAATATTATTCTAATGAGCTTGGTATCTGGAGCTGTCAACGACACCTTTATCTTTCCAGTGACTCCTTTCACACCATCCCCCATACCTAGAATGCACAACTTCCTTCCTCCTACCTCATATAGCGCCCCTCCCCCCCCACTACCCTTCTTTAAGATGCTGCTCAGACATCATCTTAGGCATGAAGCCTTTTCTGATCTCTTCAACTGTTAGTGCCCTCCCTCCCAAGCCACCTCACAGTTAACAACTTTGTGTGTCTATGCACGTGCATATATAAAATCTTTATGTTTATTTATTTTATATGTATTTGTCTCCTCCATTAGAAGGCAAGCTCATCATGAGTAAGGACTGTCTCATTCTTTATACTTGTATCGGCGATGCCTAGCATGGTGCCCTCCATATTATAGGTGCTTCATAAATACTTGCTGATTCATTTAGGTGAGAAGTGTGACAATGAAGGGATGCCGACAGATTATTCTTTGGTGGGGGGAGGATGGAGCTAAGAAGGGATTTTCCACTGAGTGTTTCTGCTAGTCTATGGCAGGGGTAGATGCTTTTCTAAAAGAGCCTCTGCCTTTTGAACAAAAATATGGAAAAACCCACTCTTCTCATGAGGAAGAAATAGTCCTATAGCCAAGGATTTTAACTGAAGCTGGCAGCTACAAGCAAGACAAGCTCCAGAGTCATGTGCCTAGTGGAACTTCACCTGGCACCATCCGATAGACACTGTGCACTTGGAAAAACTATGATTCTGGCAGAGTGATATCTAGCAGAGATAACATATCCAGTGGAGAGCAGTGGGAAGAAGGATTCATAGGAACAGGGCAATGACATCATGTAAGACATTGATGACTGCAGTAATAGGCTGTGCCTTCACCTCTGTGCCCTAGCCCCATGAATTTCCTCTACATGTGCCTCTCTAGGCATGCACCCTGGCCACATGTGTTTCCTGTGCACATGCCCTTCTACATATACACCCTAAACACACGTCTTCCTTACATATGTCCACTCTGCCTACTAATGCTGTAAGCTTTCAAAGAAACTATGCCCCAGGCTTCTAGAAGAAATGTTTGATCACTGTTTTTCTTACAGTGCCATTTCAATGCCTCTGCTTCAAATTGTGTCCCCAAACACAATGGTGAGAGTTTATTACCTATAGTTTTAATAGTTAATGTTCATATAGTGCTTTGTGACTTATGACGAGCATTACAATAGTTCACATTTATATAGCTAGTTTTAAAGTATTTTCATATATGTTAACCTGTTTGATTTTGATAGCACAGCTCTGGGAGGTGGGTGCTATTATTAGCCCCATTTTATAGATGAAGAAACTGAGGCAGCCAGTGATTAAATGACTTGCCAATTGAAAACAGCCCTTCCAGACTCCAAGTCCAGGACCCAATCCCTGATGCCACCTAGGTGAATAGAGGTAGATCCAAACAAAGGAGCACCTTAAACCTGGGGAGCCTGCATGTCAGGGAATGTCCCTGGACATTACAATTTTAATAACCTCTTAAGTGTTTTCTTCTAATCTCTTCTTTCTCCAGTGCAGTCTCCACACAGCTACTAAATTAATCTTCCTAATGCATAGGCTTGAACACACCATTACTCTGTTCAAAGTACTCGAACCATCCCTAAGGGATAAAATGCAAACTCACTTTGGGATTTAAAGCCCTCCAAAATCCAGCTACAACTTTCTTTCCAGACTTATTTCTTATTATTCCCCTACACACACACACACACACACACACACACACAAACACACCCCACTCTAGTTAAACTGAACCACTAGCTGTTTCTCAATCTCTTCTTGGACAATCTGACTTCTGTGTATTCATGCACACCATCTTCCATTCCAGGAACATACAGCTTTCTTACCTCTCTCTATAAAAATCCTTCACTTTCTTCAAGACCCAACTCAGTGCCACCTCGTCCATGAAGTCTAGGATCACTGTCCTTGACTCACCTTACTCCTAGCTGAAAGTACATTTTCCTTATTCAAATTTTCATAGAAGATTTTTGGTTTTTTCTTTGTCCCTGCTACACATAACTTGTATCATTTTGCATACATAGCATATCTTCCCTACTATATTTCAGGTTCCAAGAGGGAGTGTGTCATTTTTCATTCTGCATCCCCAGAACCTAAAATAGTGTCATGATTGTTGAACTGAATATGAATTGAGAATGCAGAGATATGTGATTGCACTGGGTGGGGCTATGGCTAAAGTTCATAAAACCATTCATAATAAACTCCCTTTTTATTAGGTAGTCCCATTTTCTACCCTGCAGTACACAAGTTGTTATTTCTGCCTTTTTTTTTTTTTTTTTGCTTTTTTTGGAGGGGGGAAGGCAGGGTAATTGGGGTTAAGTGATTTGCCCAAGGTCACATGGCTAGTAAGTGTTAAGTGTCTGAGGTAGGATTTGAAACTCAGGTCCTCCTGACTCTAGGACTGGTGCTCTATTCACTGAGCCGCCTAGTGGCTCCAGCCCTTTTTTTTTTTTAAAGGTGCTTCTCCTCACTTGAGAATATATCATTTGCCCTGTGTTCCCTGTTGCATGCTTCGGTTGCTTCATTTAACACAAGAAAGTTAATTCTAATACTTTAAGAAGTCAGAGTCACACACTGATCATTTCTTCTGGTGTTAATTATGTTACCATGAATCAAGATGTTACAACAAAACTCCTCTTCAGGGGACCTGAGGGACTTGCCGTGCCTAAGCTGTGACTTATCTGGGCAGTCCCTGACACCAGTTTACAATAATGGGGCAGGGAACCAGGAGCCAGAGAACCAAACCAGAAAACTGCAGTGAAAGTGGAAGTCAAAAATCAACAATGATGGAAGAAAGCACAAGGCCAGAGTTAAAAATCAGGAAATGGAGAGAAAATATCAAATGAGGACTTAGCCAGGGTAGAGATGCCAGAGCAAAGGGAGACCAAATGAGAGGTCATTCTGGGAAGGACTAAAGGAGATTCTGAGCTAAGAACAAACCAGAAGTCAAAATAAGCAGATATAGTTCTGATGGAAAAGCTTAGAACTACTACAAAATGTCCCTCTCTTTTAAAGACTGGTTATTTCTATGTTAGTTTTTCCACTTGCTACTGAAAGAATGAATTACAAAGCCCAGAGTTAGAGTAATGAAAGTCTCTTCTGAGTTTTACCATAGCCTACTAATAGGAACTAAGGAAGGGAACTGTATACAAAACAAGCAGAATGAATCCAAAAGGTGCTTCTAGAATAATCTGCACTATGCATCCCCCAAGGGAGGCTCAGCAATGTAGAAAGAACACTAGATTCAGAATCAGGAGATTTGGGTACCACTTGGTCCTGGCTCTGCTAACTCACTGTGAAACTCTGAGTCAGTCACTGCTTCTCTCTGGTCCTGAGTTTCCTGCTTTGTGAACAGAAGGGGTTGGTATTTTTTGACATACTTTCTAGCTCTTAGGATTCCTACACAGCTCTTACTTGAAGAATTATAATATGGTCTAATTTAGATTATAGGATTATAATACTAAAGGCTTCAGTGACATGAGTGTTATTTTTTAATTATTGCTGCAAATTGAAGAGAAGTGCTTCAGAATGGGATAACAGATCTGGCAAGTGAGCCTTTGGTTAAGAAAATAATGTCTGAGGATGGGATTTGGATTTCTGGACCCTGGCTTAGGATAAAATATGGATAGACTGTTGGCCAGGGATGGAGCACATCTAACAAGAACCAGGAAAAATATATTTGCCTGGAGAATTGTGAATCTGATCAAGAGGGATTTAAATTGAAAACGAAGGGAGAAAGATAAAGCTGCCAACATATTATCTGCCAATCCTGTTATCATGGAGAGTACAATATGGTACTTGGTCCAATATGGGGAATAACATTAGGGGAAAGGACCTATAATTCACATGAAACAAAATCTAAGAAGAGAAAATAATAATGAAGCCCATCATTTCAGGTTTTTATAGAGAAAATAAAGGTAATAAATAAGGTGAACTAGAAGTATCAAAACAAGTAGATAGATTTGACCTCAAAAGTATCACTGAGACTTGAGGAGAATATGATCTATGATGACTAGATTATGGTCATAGAAAGATGCACCTTATTACAAAGAAATAAATTAGATTTAAGGGGGCAGCTAAATAGGTTTGTATTTTAGAAGATGCTTCATTTGAAGAAATTGAGAAACCACATAAGGGAAGGAATGAGTGATGATCAACAGAGCAAGAAACCGAGTAAAATTGTGGTGGTTCATGAGACATGAGGAAACAGAGGCCTTCTATCTCAGACCATTCAGTTGTACCAGGAAGCAGATCACAAACTTGGCCTAAAAGTAGGCTATGGTAGTAATGAGGGACTTCAATTTTGGAAATGTCTGCTTGAGTTCTCTTCCTGAAGAAGAGCATTTCATAATAGTGCCCTGGAAGTGTAGGGATTAGGTAAGGAATGGGATTCATGACTCACTGGTATAGGAATACTCCAAGAGGAGGAACCTCCCTCTACAAGGCAGAGTGGCACTTTCTCTGATATTTAGAGTGTTAGAGAGTTGCCTAGAGAACTGAGACATTAAATAACTTGCCCAGGTTCATACAGCCCATGTCTCAGAGCCATACCTTAAAATCAGGTCTTCCTGGTTCCAGAGCCAGATCTCTATCCACTATGTTTCACCTCTATTGAGAAGTTGGCCCAAGAGGGATGGACTTTCAAAAAAGGACAAAATATAAAAAATTCTAACAAAGAAGAAAAAAGGAATTATAAAAAGAATCTAATCTTAGTAGGAGCCAAGATGGTGGATTGGAGGCAGCCACCTAACTGAACCCTCACAACATTCCTGTCCAAACAACTTTAAAACAATGCCTCAAATCAAATTTTGGAGGCAGAACCAACAAAAGGTTAGGGTAAGACATTTTTTCCAGCCTAAGAAAATTCAAGAGGTCAGCACAAGAAGTTAGTGACACAGAGGTAGAAGCCTGTTTAAAGCACACATATGCTATGGTGGCAGCAGCAGCAGCAGCAGCTTCGGAAGCTCTCAGCCCAGAGACAGTAAGAAGATTGAACAAATGGTCAGAAAGAGATTACAGGGGGCCTTTGCTGGCACTGAATACAGCTGGCACTGACTGGTAACAATTGCCTATATGTAGTTCTGGGTTGCAGTTCCAGGGAAGAGAGGAGTGCTTGTGATCAGTCACAAGGGAGCAAGAGACCTGATCATGGTTCCAAAGCAAAGAAAAGAGCTAGTGTTTGTGGTTGTAGGGGATAAGGTCCCCTTCCTGGGTAAAGATGAGCGTGCAGACCAGGTGAGCAGTGACCACACTTCTTCCCATGTCACACTACTTTGGAAGCACTGAAAACTTGAAGACTCCTAGAACCAGCTTTGCAAATAGCAGCATGAAGAAGCCTAATGCTTAGGACAGTGCTTCCTCTCACCCAGGTAAGCGGAACCCAACTTTAACATAAAATTCTAAGTAAAGTAATGAAAATGGAAATGGAAAAATGTGCAAACAAAAAAAAGGTGAACATAAATAAAATACTATGGTGGCAGGGTAGACCAAGACATAAACTCAAAAGAAGACAACAATGTGAAAACAGCTACCCAAAAAGCCTAAAAGAAAAATGCTAATTGGACCCAAACTCAACAAGAATTCCTATAAAACTTAAAGAAAGCAATAAGAGTGGAAGAAGAAATGAGAGTGATGTAAAAAATATATAAAAAAGGAAATTAACAGCCTAGGGAAAGAAGCACAAAAAAATACTGAAGAAAATAACACCTTATAAACCAAAATTGACCAAATAGTAAAAGAGGCACAAAAATCCACTGAAGAGAAGAATTCCTTAAAAAGCAGAATTGGGGGGAAAAAGCAGAATTATCCAACTATAAAAGGACATACAAGAATTCAGTGAAGAAAAGAACTCCTTAAAAAGCAGAATTGGCCAAATGGAAAAAGGCACAAAATCTCACTGAAGAAAATAATTCCTTAAAAATTATAATTGGGGAAATGGAAGTTAATTACCACCAAGAAACATCAAGAAATGATAAAAAAGAAAGTCAAAAATGGAAGGTAATTGAAATATCTCATTGGAAAAACAAGTGACTAGGAAAACAGATTGAGGAGAAATAATTTAAGAATTATTGAACTACCTATCAAAAAGTAGAGTGAGTTGCTTGTGAAGGCATAGAATTTCTTTTCATGAGTGTCCTTCAAGGAAATGATGGATGATTACATGATGAGCACACTATAGAGTATATTCTTATTACAATATGGTCAGACTTATGGGTCAGAATAGATATTCTCTGAGTTCCCTTCCAATTCTATGATTCTTTGCTCTTTCACTTAGCCCAGAACATAGATGAATTTTTAATATATGTCTTTAAGTCATTAGTAAAAACATTAAATTGCATATAACTAAGAACAGATCTCTGGAATACTCCACCAGATACATCCTTCCATAATGATACTGGACTACTAATGAATACTCTTTGGGGCTAGCCATTGAACTTGTTATCTAGCTCCCATCTTTCCATAATTCCCCAAAGAATAGCATGAGTGATATTGCCAAAAGTGTTGTTAAAAATCTAGGTAATTTTTCCTCTCCTCAATATTATTGGAAATGGTTCTAGAGATGCTAGAGATAGCAATAAGACAAGAGAAAGAAATTAAAAGCATAAATGTTGTAAAAAGAGAAGACCAAAATTATGTATGTATATATAATAAAGTAGCAACCATCAAAACTATATAGTAGTAGTTTTTAAATTAGTACATCAGTAGAACAGAGTAGATAAGGAAAAATCACAGTTGAAATTAATAACCCAGTCTTTGATAAACCTGATAACATAAATAATTTGGGGAAAAATTCCCTACCTGACAAGAAAAACTGGAAAGCAGTTGGCAAAAACACAGGTTTAGAACAGCATCTAACACCACAAACAACAATAAGTTCCAAATGGATACTTAACTAAAATATAAAAGATCCCATCATCTAACAATGGAAGGAAAATGGATGGAAATATCTTCACAATTATGATTAAAAGGAGTAGTCTCAACCAAATAAGGAATAGAAGAGGTAGCAAAAAATAAAATAGATAATTCTGATTTAAGAAAAATGCAAAGCTTTTGCACATACAAAATCTACACACACACATTCATATATAAAAAGGTAAAACAAAGGTATAATTTTGCATTAAATATCTTTGCTGAGATTCTGATATCCAAAACATTTAGGAATTAGCACAAATATATAGGACCAAGAGCCATTCTCCAATAGCAAATTGGTCAAATAAAGTTTATAATTCTGAAAAGAAAAAGAGGAAATTATTGTGAAAAAAAATTGCTCCAAATTATTCATAAGATACAAAGAAAATCAGCTTTGACTTTTTACTTCACAACCAGCATATTGGAAAAGATAACAAATATGAGAATAGTCAATGCTTGAAGAACTACAGGAAGACAGGTATACTAATATGAGGTTGATGAGTCTATGAATTGTTCTAATGGTGCTAGAAAAAAAATTTAAGCAAAAAATAAAAAGTTACCATAAAAAGTAGCCTTACTTTTAAAATCAGAGTTCATACCACAAAGCATATGCCCGAGGTCTGAAGTTCCATATATACCCAAAAATTCATAGTAGCCCTTTTGTGTTGCTAAAGAACTCGAAATAATATAGATGCTCACCAATTGGAGAATGGCTAAACAAACTATAACACATAAATTTACAGAAATATTACTTCATAATAAGAAATAACGTTTGAAAAATTTAGAGAAACATGGGAAGATTTATGTGAACTGATATATAGTAAAGCAAGAAGCACCAAGAAAAGATATATAATGACAACAATGTAAACAGAAATATCATTAAAGTAAAACTGAACACTATGAAATTATGAGTAAGTATGCCTCAGGAGAAGAGTTGAAGAGATGCAACTCTTCCTCCTCCTCCCTCTACTCTTCCTCTTTCATTAAAGAGATAAGAGACCATTGATAAGGAAAATTATATATACTTTGAAAAAATATATAAAACAGATAATTTTGATTAAATAGGTTTTTTATGACAAAATTTTTATAACAAAATTTTTGCACAAAGAAAATCAATAAACCCAAGATGAAAAGAGAAACAGTGAATGGGGGAAACATCTTTGCAGAAAGTTCCTCAAAGGTCTCATTTCCAAGATATATAAGGAACTGATTTAAAAATATAAGAATAAGGGTTGTTCCTCAAATGACAAATGGTCGAAGCATATGAACAGGCAATTTTCAAAGTGAGAAGTCCAAACTATTAATAGATACATAAAAAAATGTCCCAAATCACTAATAACAAGAGAACTGAACATTAAAACACTTCAGACTCCTAGATTGGCAAAGCTGACCAAAAAAAGAAAATGACAAATGTTGGAGGGACTGTGGGTAAACAGGCATATTAATGAACTCTTGGTGGAACTAGAAATTGATGGAGTCATTCTGGAAAGCAATTTTGAACTATTCCCCAAGAGTTATTAAACTGTCCATATCCTATGACCCAGAAATACCACTATTAATTAGGCTGATACCTAGAGAGATTAAAAAAAAAAGGAAAGGAAAGATAAGTGCAAAGATATTTATAGTAGCTCCTTTTGTGATGCCTATCTATTAGGGAATAATTGAACAAATTACAGTATATGAGTGTAATGGAATTGTATTGAAAGAAATGGAGAAAGGGATGGTTTCAGAGAAACCTGAGAAGATATGAAGATCATGCAGAGTGAAATAAATAATAGAAGAAAATGTATACTGTAACAACAACACTAGGAAAATGAACAATTTTGAGACTGAAGAACTCTGATCAATAAACACTCAACCATGATTCCAAAGGACCAATGATGAAGAATACAGAGTAGTAATAGACTAAACATATAACAGCTACATTTTTAGACATGGCCAATATAGGAATTTGTTTTGTTTGACAATATATATTTGTTACAAGCATTTTGTTTTTCTTTTTTCTTTTCTGGTGGAGGAGAATATAGGTAGGAAGAAAAGACAATAAGTGCTGAAAAATATTAATATGCTGTAGGAAATAAAAAATAAAATGAAGGGCTTGGGGAGCAAGCATAACTTACTCAAAGGTAGACTGGCTCTCAGTCAAAAGACCTAAGTTGGAATACTAGAATGTAAGTAGATAGTGCTAAATGATCTCTGGGCCTCAGTTTCCTCGTCAAAATGAGAGGGACGGTAGAATACATTATTTCTAATGCCCTTTCTACACTAACACTGTGATTCTGTGATAGCTCAAGAGTATATTACATGTTTGTTGAAGGAGATCAAATAACATCTTGACTTGGACTATGTGATTTATTTTCACAATGCACCTGGATCTATTTTTAAAAAATCAGACTGTGAAAAAAAAATTCAGGTAGAAATCTGTTTTGCTTGTCTCTGCACATTTGTTACAAGGACTTTGTTTGACGGAATAATCAAATAATCTGAAATTATTTTGAAGCAAAATATGACTTGTACAGTTATGCCTTCATTATTTGTTGCTACATTTCTACCCTGAGCGTCATATTACTTTTAAAATAGTTACTAAAAGTCAATACTGAAGTTAGTATAAAACAAAAATGGGAGCTGAAACCCAAGATAAATAAATTAAATATTATAATACCCATTATGTGTAAGGAATTGAGGTAGGCATTGAGAATATAAAGCAGTTCCTGCCCCCCAAGGAGCTTACATTCTACCAAAATGATACACACACACACACACACACACACACACACACACACACACACATTTGTTGGTCAGTTGTTTCAGTCAGTCATGTCCAACCCTTCATGATCCCATTTGTGATTTTCTTGGCAAAGATGCTGGAGTGGTTTACCATTTCCTTCTCTTGCTCATTTTACAGATAAGGAAACCGAGATAAACAGGGCTAAGTGACTTGACAAGAATCACACAGTAAGTGTCTGAGGTCAGATTTGAACTCAGGTTTTCCTGACTCCAGGCCTGGTGCTCAATCCACTGCACCACCCAGCTACATGTATACACACAAGCAAATGCAAATTATACACAAAGTAATACAGAAACATTTCAAGAGAAAGTGTGTTAATAATTGGAGTTATTAGAAAAGATCTCTTTTAGGCATCTGAGCTGTGTTTCAGAGAAAGCTAAATATTCTTCAAGAAGGTACATTTCAGCTCTAGGAAAATGCTTGTACAAAGTCACAGAGTCAAGGGATAGAATGTTGTACAGGAGGACCTGCTAGCAGGCTAATTTGCTCAAAACAGAGAGTGTGTTGAGGAGTAAAATGAAACAAGGTTGAAAAGATACACCAGAGCCAGATGGTGGAGGTCTTGAAATACCAGACTGAGAATTTTGTATTTTATCTTAGAGTCAGTAGGAAGCCACTGAACATTTTTGAGTAGAGGAGTGCCTTGCTAAGATCTGTGTTTGAGGAATATCGATCAGGCAGCTGTGCTAAGAATGAGGTGAAGAAGGGTGGTTAATATTAGGTTCTGGGAGACCAAGAAGGAGACTATTGAGACAGACCAGGCAAGATGTGGTCAGGACCTGAATCCAGGCAGATACTGTGTAAGTAGAGAGAAAGGGACAAGTCACAAGAAAGGCTCTCACTGAGTTCAAGTCATCAAACCTGGATGAATCATATTCCATTCTACTGAAAGAAACAGCAGATGTGATTGCTAGAGCCTCTCTCTCAGTGTTCTCTAAAAAAAACATGGAAAATGGAAGAGGTACCACAGGACTACATGCAGACAAATGTCTCAATTTTTGCAAAAGGAAAGTGGGTAGAATCTTTAAACTAAAGGCCAATAAACCTGTCTTTTTATTCCTGGTAAAATACCAGAATTTCTTACTAAAAGGATGATTTGTGAGCATTTAGAAAGAAGAACTGGTGCTGACTAAAAGCCAGCATGGCTTCAGTGAGAATAGGTCAAATCAAACTAAATTCATTTCCTTTTTTGGGGGAGGAGGTAGTAGGGAGGAAACAATACTAAAATAGTGGATCAAAAAAATAACAGGTTTTATCTGGATGTTCTCAAGACATCTTGTAAGGTTCTTTCTTTATACTTGCACTAAAGGGATAGAATTTCAGAAATGATTAGATGATCATACCCAAAGAGGGATAATTTGGGGATTAATGACAACCTGAGGGGGGTCTCTAGGAAAGTTTCCCAAGGGTATGTCCCTGGCCCTATACTGGCCAACAGTTTTATTAATGATTTGGATAAAAGGCATAAATGGCATAATTATCAAATTTACAGATGGCAAAGCTGGGAGGGACAACTCAAATGTTGGGTGAGAGTCAAAATCAAATCCAAAAAGATATTGAAAGATCTGATTTCAAAGGCTTCAGGTGTATTCTGGCAAAGCACTCACTCAGTTACCTCATCTAGAAAACAGGGATAGTACTAACAGCTACATCCCAGGGTTGTCATGAGGATAAAATGAGAGACTATTTGTAAAGCACTTTTTAAACCAGAAAGTACTATATATAAATACTAGCTACCATGAACATTTATGGATGTATACTATAGAGGACATGCATAGTTGGTTGCATATTGTCTAGAATGTGAACTCCAGAGGGCAGGAATTGTTGTAGATCTCTTTCTTTGTGTCCCCAGCAATTGGTACATACAGTGCCTGACACATAGTAGGTGCCTAATAAATACTTATTGATTGACTACCATGATAAAAGATCTTGACAGGCTAGAATATTAGGCTGAATCTAGTAAGATTAAATTTTAAAAGAAAAACTGTAAAAACTATATTTTGTGTCAGAAAATCAATAACAACTATAACAACTTACATTTCAATAGCACCTTAATGCTTATAAAGTGGTTTTCTCAGAACAGCCCTGTGAGGGAGGTAGCACAAGCATCATTATCATTACTTTATAGATGAGGAAATTGAGGCTCCATGAAGTTTAATGACTTGACTAAGGTCACAAAGGATGAGAACCAGGATTTAAACAGTAGTGTCCTTTTGACAATACCACAAGTACAAGATGGGGGTGACATGGGGTGAAAAGGTCTGGTGTACTTTTGTGTCATCTGAGTCAATGGTATGATGTGGTGGTGAAAACAAAAAAAGGATAATTCAGTCTTAGGACGTATTAGTGGGTCCTTCTACAATGGAGAAGGTGGTGACTCTACTCTACTCTGGTTAGACCACATATGGTGGGTGTATTAAGTTCATTTATGGTCTCTCCATTTTAGGAAAGGTACTGAAAAGCTAGAGTTCACCCAGAGGAAGTGACTCCATGTTGAGGAAGTGAGGAAGCTGAGGAAAGAAACCCCTAAAGATTAAGTACCTTACTTATATTTACATACTTAGCAGGAGAGGAACCAGGACTTCAAACCTTGGTCTTGCTACTCCAAGTCCAATGTTCTTTCCCCAACACTAGACTGAAGAAAGGGCTTAAGAAGTTGCTGATATCAAATATCTTAATGCTATCTGATGAAAGGGAAGTTAACCTGTTTTGTGTTGTTCTGGAAAGAAGTAGGAAATATATAGACAGTTAATAAAATGATTGATGATTAATTGGTTGATCAAGGAGTGAAAATTATGGTAGTGGGTGGGGGTGGTTTAAAAGCAGCAAAGTATAAGGAAGAATTTTGCAACAATTAGACTTGTCCAATAATAGAATGAGCCAGTGAGCCATTTGAAACAGTGAGAACATCATCATAGAAACTGTGTAGCTTTGTGTTCACACTTCTGCTAAGTGCTGAAGCCAGGATTTGAACCTAAGGTTCCTAAATCCAAGGGTAACCATATCGATCATATTTCCTGAAGGAAAAAAAAAAAGGAATTCCTGGAATAGAGACTAGCCAATGTTGCCACCTCAAGAATTTATCTAAGGCTTAAAAGAGAAGAATCATATGGAAGGGGAACAAAGTTGTTGAATTTAAAGAGATTCCTAATGGGAAGGACTGAATCAATAATGGCCCAGTGGTTAAGGAGCAGGATGGTGTCTGGAAGGGAAGGACAGCCAAAGAAAGAGAAATCCATTTGCCCAAATTAGGAAAGCAATTCCTCAATTCAAAAAGGGCCGAAAGGCCAAACCAGCTTCTAAACCATTTACCTTTATTGAGAAAAATAGCAAACAGAGATTATCGACAGGGAGGAAATAATGAAGCTTTTGTTAAAATATGTATTGATTAGCACCTGGGAAAGGGCTATTTTGAAAAGCTTAGCATCAAGTATACCAGTCAAGCAGCATCCCCATTGAGGAGCAAATTAGCTGACCATGCAAAAATTAAATGTTAGCTTTGAAAACTCACTGAGGGACAAAGAGGGAGGGTCAGAGAGAGGGAAGCAAAAGAAATAGTAATCTTCTCAAGGCTTCTAGTGATTTAGGGACATTTAGCTGAACTTTGGTCCCAAATACATTAATGAAATACTTGTGAAAAGAAATCCATGAGAAGGAAAATTATAACAAGGTCATAAATAATATTTGGTCATATGGGTGTAGAATTTAAAGGACAAACCCTGACAGCGGAAAGGTATGACACTAGTATGTGTAAAATGCAATCAGTGCTAATTTTCATCAGTGGGAGGTCATGGAAAGAGCCCTGGACTTGGAGTCAAAAGATTTGTATTTGGATCCTGGCTCTCCACTTACTAGGTATGTGGCTTGAGTTTGCCTTCCTGTTTGAATAGATTAATGAAGTATTTATTAACATTTATTAGATGTAAAGCACAATGCTAGGCAATGGGGATTCGGATAGAAAAGCAAGATAGTCCCTGATCTCATGGAGCTCAGATTCTAAAGGTGGAGATAATACATATGGAAGGTCCCATGGAGTACAGTAGCAAAAACAGACGTAAATGGGGCAGCTAGGTGGCACAGTGAATAGAGCACAGGCCCTGGAGTCAGGAGGACCTGAGTTCAAATCCGACCTCAGACACACTTGACACACTTACTAGCTGTGTGACCTTGGGCAAGTCATTTAACCCTAATTGCCCTGCCTTTCCCCATCCAAAAAAAAAAAAGACCAAAAAAACCGGGATGCAAATGCCTCTTTAATGTCTTTCCCACTTAAAAAAAATCATATCAGTTTTGGATGCTGAACTATTTGGTAGAGCAAAAGACTTTCAAGATAAGAACTTTCTTCTGTCGGTCTTCAGTAGCTCTGGGTATAGGGCCTGCAGGAGCAGTTGCCAGGCTGCATCTCCACAGTAGTTGCTTAAAATGATAATGGCCAAGGGCATTTATTTGTTTGAGTCAACAGGAATTTTTCTGAGTCAACAAGCATTTAATATGCACACACTTTCTATATGCCAGGCACTGTCCTAAATCAGGGAGAATACAAAGAAAGGCAAAAACCAGTTTCTGCCCCCAAGCAGCACTTTGCACTTTAGTTTCCTCATCTGTAGAATACTTACACATGCTACTTCCCAGGACTGTCCGTGATGATCCACTGAAACAGTAGGAGTAACATGCTTTGCAAACCTTGAAGCAATATGCATCTGAGCTGTGATTCTTATTATCTGGTCTACACTATAGTGTGACAAATGGAAGTTCCTGTACAATGTTATGGTTTGGAAGCTAAAAAATTAGCAGTTTCTGGGATTTAATGGGGAAAACTCCTGAATTTTCTTGACCTAAAGAACTTGATTACTACAGATGTCCACTCTGCTCCCTAGGTCATTTTCCATGCCATTTATGCTCTTGAAAATAATAATTGTAGCTCACACTCATATGGATCTTTATAGTTTATAAAATACTTCCGTTACCATAATACAGAAAGAAGCAGGGCAAGAATTTTAATCCCCATTTTGCAGATAGTAAACTAAGACTTAGTGAGAGGTAGAGCAGTTGGTCAATGGTCATGTGACTAATAAATGGTAGAACCAGAATTCAACCCAAATTGTTGGAATCCAAGTCTTATATCTTTTTCCAACATACCGTATAGCTTTTCAACAGTCAGTTCTATCCCTCTTTTGTACTGAGAAAGACTGTATGTTTTCCATGAAATGCAATTCTTGACCTTTTTTTCATATCACATTGATTTTATCTCCAAATTTCACCAACTTGCTACCAAGAGGATGTTCTTCTAGAAAGGGGTACCTCATCACACCTGCCTTATAGAGGAACTCCCTAAAACAATATCATACATAATTCCTGCATCTAAAGCAGTGTAACGTCAGTACAATAAACTGGAGAATTTCTGAATAATGGAATATTAGGGTTGGTAGTTTAACCAATATACATCAATTGCCACAAAGAGGAGACCGAAAGAGCCTAGAAATCTTTTCATGAGCAAAATATTCAGCCCCTTGCCAACTGGAGAGAAATGGAAGCCAAAAGCAATTACAGTTTAGAATAGAATCTCAAATTGAAAATCTTGCAGAGAAGGTAGGAGAAAGATTATGAGTAATATTACCTCAAAAAACAGCAAGAATCAACAGAGGAAAAAACAAGTTTACAGAAAGCTCAGAGAGAGACCAAACTAAGCAAAGTCATCCTAAAGACATTTAAGGATAGAACTGGAAGGAAAACAATGAACTTATGAAAAAGTGAAGGAGATACATAAAGACATCCTGTAATAAGTCATCTTCACCATCAATGTCAGAGGAGTTCCAATGTTTGGATTCTAACATCTGTGTAGTGCTTGGAGATGTAGAAATGGTACTCAAGAAAACAAAGATAGGAGGAACAGGTGGATGAGACCAAGTATACACAAAGATCTGCATGGGAGGCTACTTGATTTTGAGGATATTAATGATCAGATTCTCAGGACTGATGAAAGAGAGGATAGTAAATACTTGGTGAAAGAGTCAGAGACTTTAATATTACCCCAAAAAAACCCCAGTAACTACTATTCATGTGCCTACTTTGCCATCTCTAGAAAAATTTTATGAAATAATCTACATATATATCAAGGATGTCCTTGATGGTTTGAGAAGGAAATAGTTAGGCTTTCACAAATAGTATCTGATGTGACTATATCTTTACAGTCACACAACTGACTGAAAGATATGGAGAATACAAGATCACTTTGTGGTTGTTTGTTTACTATAAAAAGGGCATTGATTTAGTAAAAATAAAATGCCACCTTAAAGGTTCTCTTCCAGCAATGTATCTCCCATCCATAGGTAATCATTCAAGATTCCTTGAAAGAAGTGATGACAGAAATAGCTTTGTTTGAAAGTCTCCTGATATTAATACTAATCAAGTAAAACAAAAACAAAACAGGGAGATAAATGCTCATCTGAGTTGATGGAACTGTCATGAGTGATTTCAAGCGCAGAATACAAATAGGAAAGCAATACTCTACAGATAATGAAGTCTTTCATATGCTCCTGATTGTGCATGGTATTATGTTAACTACATCAAAGCCTGGGGCTTTGCAGAACCCCCTCAATGAGATCCATAATCACTCAAAAGAGTTCAGCCTAACCACATAGGAAAAAAACAAGTAGATCAAGAATTCCTAGGATTGTTATAAAAAGCATTTTGTAGGAGAACCCATAGAGGTAGTATACATATTGAGTATACATATATATCTGAAAGATACCGAATGGACGAGCTGGGCTAAGTATTAAATAGAAGAACAGGTTGGATAGCTTTGGGAAATTGTTCTGGGCTTTAAATGACTCTAAGTATTTCCTTAAAATGAAGTCCCATCTTTTTTAACATCCATATTCCTCTGATGATGCTGTATTAATGAGAGTTATGAAATACCATAGTCTGTGAAGAACTGAAGGTACAGGTCACCCTTGTGTCATTAGAGAAATGCATGGTGGGCATGAGTAAGGCACCACTTACTACCGGTGAAGAATTACATGGTAAAAGAAGTGAAGGAAGTTATCATAGAGATAGAAACTGAGAAAGGAACTGAGCAAATCTTGTAGCGAAAATGAGGAATAAACAATGGACGATCCATGCTCTCCAATGGCATCCATGCAACGTCAAAGCAGCTAGAGGAAGGCTCTTGGCATGTGCTGGATGTTACCTTACCTCCATAGAGAAGAACACGGGTAGAAAATGGGTGGATCATTGGCAATATACCTGCATGGAGAGAGTACTCACATAAATGAGATCCCAGATCTACTCAAGTATTAGATTTGGGAAGGATCTTAAAGATCCTCATTGAATAAAGAAAGAAAAACTGAGGTCCAGAGGGGTGAAGTAATTTGTCACATAGATAATGGCAGAATTGGGACTAGAATCGAAGTCCTTTAATAGTATCCCTAAAACCTAGGGAGCACTGGTGCTTAAAGGGACCTTGCAGATTATCTAATCCAGCCCCCTCATTTTGTAGACTAGAAAGTCAAGACCTGAGGAGACAAACATGGACAATGTAAAGAAGACCGGATTTGGAGTCAGAGGATCTGACTTTGAATCCTAGCTCAGCCACTTGTAGTGGGGTAACCTTGGGCTAGTCTTTTAACAACTCTGGGTCTATTTTGACATCTATAAAAAGGCAGCAGGGCAGCTAGGTGGTGTAGTGAATAGAGCCCTAACCCTGGAGTCAGGAGAACCTGAGTTCAAATCCAGCCTGAGACACTGGACACTTATCAGCTATATGACCTTGGGCAAGTTACTTGATCCCAATTGCTTTGCCTTCCCCCTCAAAAAAAAAAAAAAAGGCAGGGTCATATTTGATTCAACAAGCATTTAATTTTTTAAATTTTAAAAATGTAATATTTTATTTTTTCCAATTGCATGTAAAAGTATTTTAAACATTCATTTAAAAAAATTTTTGAGTTACAAATTCTCTCCTTCCCTTCCTCCCCCTGCACTGAGAAGACAAGCTATTTGATATAGGTTATACATGTGTAGCCATGCAAAACATATTTCCATTTTAGTCATTCAACAAGCATTTATTAAATACTTATAATGGCACTGTGCTTAACATTGGGAATACAGAGACAAAAAAACAGCCTAGTCCTTGCCTGCAAGGAAATAATAATATAGCAGAATGTGACATATACATAAACAACTATAATATTGCCTCAGTCCAAATGGGGGTGAAAGAAGAAAGCTGGAGCACCATATCAAAAGCTGATCCCTGGTTATAAGTGAAACATTTTTAAAAGTATTTTAATTCATTCAGACCACAAGAAATTGACCCCCGTTTATAGGATGAAACTAAGTTCAATAAGATGTGTACAACCACTAACTAGAGATGGAGAAAAAAAGTCAGAGGCCCTTTCCAGTTATAAAGATATATTGATTCTGCTTCTCTTTCCCACGTTCTCAAACTACTTGCATCCTGGCCAAGTATTTGGAGAGATATCAGTATGCGACAGTGGGAGCTAGGAGGCTTAGGATCCCATCCCAGCTCTGCTAAATCACTATGTGGTTTTACTCAATTCTCACTTAGGCTGGCTGAGAACAAGACACTCCCTGCTAAGACACTGAGTTCTCAGGAACAATCCCGTAATTTCACAGAATTGAACAAAGGAGCCAAAATCATTATCTTATTAGGTGCTGAATTTCAAAATGCCACAAAAAAATAAAACCATTACCCCCCACAGCGGTTCTTCCTTCCGTCTTTTCTGAGAGTTGAATGGACCGCCTCTAGACCCTACTACAAATGTTTTCTCAATTCCATATCTGATCTATTTAAATGAGAGCTTGGCCATGTTTTGCTCAGCAAAATTCTAGGTAGGGCAGCCTGAATGCAGGCTGCCATCTCTGGTACAGCAGCCACACTAGGGAGTTCCCAATCATCGTTTTCTTCTGTCATTTCCAATATGGGCTGACTGCATGAACTCTCTGATGGGCTGAAGGGCCCTCAGGGAAACTGTAATTAAATCCCAGAAGATTGCTCTTCCTCTGACAAAAAAGGAAAAGGAAAAAAGAAGCAAAAAGCAAGACACAGCATATGTGTCTGGACAAAACTGATTGGGGACCGACAGCTAGAGAAGCCTTTGGACTAGGAATGAAGGAATGCAGAGAGAAAGCTAAATGGAATTCTAGATGAGGGAAAATTCGCAGGGAGGCTAGACAGGTCACCAAGAGCAGCAGGAATGCCTGCCAGGCAGTGACAATTCAACAATTCAATTTAATAAACATTTATCAAATGCTTGCTGGTGCAGAGCACTGTTCTAGATGCCAAGGGAGAAAGACAGTTTAGATGAAGTATGATCCCTGCCCTCTAGAAGCTTGTAATCTTCTAAAGGGTTGAGTCTCCCCTCTCAGCCTACTGAAATTCCCATCTTCTAGACCCCACTCCATGAAACATTCTCCAACCCTCCAGCCAAAAGCCATCTCATGTACTGAAGGATGGTGGGAAGGAGGGGGATGTAGGAGCCCGAGGGTCTGCCACTAGCACTGCCACTGACTTCATTGGGTTACCTTGTCCCATAGCTACCATGCTTGATCAGGCCCTTTTCACCTTTATGTGGACTATTACTGATTAGCTTCCTGGCCTCAAGACCCTCTCTTGGCCAACCCATCCTCCAGGCAAGGAGGTTCTTAACTTGAGTCCATGAGTTTTTAAAAATTATTTTGATGACTGTATATTGATTGCCTTGTAATGCCATGTATTTTACTTTATGCATTTAAAAGCATTATGAGAAGGGATCCATGGGCTTCATTAGATTACCAATGGGCTCCATGACATTAAAAAAATGGTTAAAAATCCCTGCTCCACAAAGACACTGGATCACACAGGTCTGACTCTGCTGCTCAGTAAACTCTGATGACTCCCCATTGCCTCCAGGACCAAATACAATTTAAATTTCAAGCTCTTCACAAGCTGGCTCCAGAGACTGCTTTCCAGCTTTATTATATGTTACTTCCCTTTACATACTCTCTAGTCAAACCGACCTTGCTGTTCTTTACACACAACACCTGACCTATCTCTGTGCCTTTGTACCAACTGTTCTCCATGCCATATTCCCAAGGTCAAATCCTTAATGAATAAAGAGGAAGGCTGGAGCAAGCAACCAGCTAACCAGGGCTAGCCATATAGAAAAGGAAGATTCAGTGTGTTTCTTAGAGGGGGACCTAGCTAATGTCAGTCATTGTTTGCCTGAGAAAATAGAGACACATATAATTTACCCTGATGTGGGTCATGTCCTTTAAAAATGTCCTCTTCTAATGTGGGTATACAAACTTCCATCCCCACTATGTCTACCACTGAACCTCTCTGCCTGTCTAATTAAAAGCACCAATGACTACGATATTACAGGTAGTGAGGATTTTAAAGGAACTATTTATTAGTCAGGCAATCACAGAGAATAGATTCAGAGTTGCCTTTAGAGTTATTTCTGACTGGCTCTTTCATTCAGCCTGGATCTTTCCCTACCTCTCAAGGGCCTCCTCTTCTCTTTTCTCTCCTCCCCATTAAGTTTCCTTTCCTAAATCTTTTTCCCCTAAAATGTTACAGACTATTTTAACTCTCTACTTGGCTCTCTTCCTCTGAGACTGGTAGCCCAAGGGGAGAAGAAATATTTCCTTTCCACTCTCCCAGTCAAGATCTCTGGTAGATACTTCCCATGTGATAATATGGTGGAATGAGCACTAGAGTCTAAGAGGCAAGGCAAGTGGGTTTTAGGGTCATCTCTTCAATTAAAGAGCTATGTGACCTCAAGCAAGTAACAGAACCTCAGAACTGAAAGGGATCTCACAGACATAATTTAGTCCAATCCATAACTCAAAAGAAATTCTCTCCCAAATACTCCCCAATGGAGTATTTCTGATATAGCTTGAACAGGGCAGAAAAAAAATTCAGGAATCTCATCTCTCTATATCCTGGATGGATCTTGCCATGCAACTATGTTGAATTCCTTTAACTGCAGCCCACTGGTTCTCAATCAAACAATTAATCAATATTTATTAAGCAGCTACTATGCACCAGATACCGTGCTAAGTGCTAGGGATAAAAAAAAAAAGTAAAAAATAAAACAGTCCCTGCCCTCAAGGAGCTTATAATCTAATGGAATTATTACAAGATTATCTGCAAATCCACACATGAATCCATTTTTAAAAACAAACATGCCTTTTACAGACTTAATAAAGACTATGCCTTGTGTATGTGTTTCACTATTTTTCAAATGTGTGTAGATGATGTTTATTGGTCCCATTCTGAGAATGAAAGACAACATATGGATAGCCTGAATGCTGTACTAGTACCTTTGAAATGTAAAAAAAAAATGCATAGAAAGGCCTCTAGGAACACTAGGCAAAACCTCTGAAGAGATCTATGTGAGAATATAGCCAAGAATTATACAATATGAGACTACGTGTATGGGTCATCATCTGTATCAATGGAGAAAATACCCACATACCAATGAGGGTACATTCACACTGATGAGACCACAGATTCACTGAAGTGCTGAAGGATATGCTTTGTAATTACTAAAAATGCAAATTCATGTAAAAGTGTTAGTCAATTTTTGACAGTATGTTATTCCCCCAATTAATAGTACAACTCTAATTGCCTAAGGGGGTTGTGAATTTCTCTGATATTAATATAGGGTGCTCATGCTGCAAACAGTGGGGACTACAGATCTACTCCTACCTTTCTGCATCTTGACCACAAGAACAGTAAGAAAAATGCTATCAAATGCCTGTCAGAAATCCAGGAGTGATTATGTCAACTCCTGCCTTATTATTATGTCATTCCCCTGATGAGTAACCCTATTTAAAAAAAAAAAGGAAATGGGACTATTCTTGTGTGACCTGTTATTGATGAAGCCATGTTGCTTCTTAAATTATAATTTCCCTCTCTAGAGGCTTTCTAAAAGGCATCCTAATTTTTTTCCCAAAGTATGGAAGTTGAGTTTACTGGCTTAGAATTTGAAGATTCCATCTCTTCCCTTTTTTGGAAGTTAAGATAACTGTCCATCTTCATACCTTCAGTATCTGTCCTGTTTGCCATGATTTGGCACAGATCTCATATGCACCACTCCTTTCAGAACCTTAGGGTACAGTTCACCTAGGCCTCATGATTTGAATTCCCTGAAGGCAACTAAGCCCTATCTTACACCTTCATCCCCTCATCAAGGTTTCTACATTCTTTTAAGACCTCCCCTGGAAGCCTCCAAACTATCTAGAATTAGGAATATGGACAAAGCTGCCAAAAGCATTGGAGTTATTTTTTTCCAGGAATATCATATTTTTAACTGGGAGGAGAGTGAAACAGAAGGGACCAGTGGAACTCCTTGATGTGTTCAAATGGAACATAGGCAATTCCCAGAGCACCAGACATATATTCTGCTCCCTTTTGGTGCGACATGTGCTCTGTCTGGCCCCTTGCTGAAGTATATGCACCTTGTTGAGATTATATAGCAGTTCCTGAATGGTCATCAGTGAAGGGGTTTGTGTGAAAGATGACTGACCACAGAGTCAGGAGGAGCACATCCCATCCAGTTGGTGGCCTCAAAGACAATGGGAGGAGAACTGACCCTTATGAGTTGCTTAGACAATGCAGGTCTAAGATAAAAGTGAAAAATCTATTTCTGCAGCCCCACAAAGGTGTCTGGACCTGTCTGAAATGTATAACATGTATGGTGGGTTATTATTTTATATTTCTATATTTGTAACATATATTACAAATATAATACATGAGCCTTTTATGTTTCAGATGTTTTCTTTGGAGGAGGAAATAAATTGCTGTCCTATACTTGAGACCCATATTTTACACTGAATGCTTTTTCTAGAAGAGACCCTGTTACCCATTTGGGGGTAGGTTGAGAACCTCGATAGGAATCATAGCTAAACTTTGTTTTATAGATTTCCCTAGAGTTCTTCTAGATGCTGATCAGGGTAATGCACCAGAGGGCGAAAGATAAGAGATAAGGTGTTCCTTCTTTGTGGTCAGGCTCCCCTCAGGACATGTGTAATTCATGAAGAGGCCTCTGGAGGGAGGGAGGCCTCTGGGTCACAGGTCACATATGCAGTTTTTATGATCTTTCTCTGTGCGAAGACCATTCTCCATAGCTGAGAAAACTAGAAACCAAATAAAAATTTAAACATTTATTTTCTCCTACTGGATATTTTTTATCATCCTTATCAAGTTAGGGGGTCATATTCCGTAGCAGGGAAAAACAGAAGTAAAAGTGGTTCTGCTCTCTTTCCATCAGCCATTTTTATTGACCTGACTAATCTAAGCAATAGTTATATATTTTCTTTGATTTTTCTCTCACCCCTCTAATAGCTTTTTTTAAAGTTGTTTTTGTGTCCCTTGGCATTATTGTCAACCTTAAACCATTTTGAGCTTTAGTGTCCCTGCCCTCATTCAAACGGGTACATGCCACATTTTGCAATAACCTGCCCTTTCTATCTTCTATGAATATCTTTTAAAAATCTGAGAGTTTACTGTGCAACCACATTTGCCTCTCCCACAGCCATTTCTTTTTTCTCCTTTCTTGCAATAATTCTCTTTAGACTATTATAATTTCCTTCTTGAGATACAAATCATAGGATGGTAGCTTTAAAACTGGAAGAGAGGTCACTTAGTCCAATCCACTCATTTTGCAGATAAAGAAATTAAGACCTAGAAAGGTTAAATGTCTTGCCCAATTTCACACAGGTAAGCCAATATTTGTATTTCGTTCCTCTGAACCTACTAGATTTAGGATTTTTTTTTCATTACACTGCATTGCACTACCCCTTAGGCTGACTTCTATTGAATTTAAGGTATACTATACATCCTTTCTCTAACCCCCAAAATTAATTCTCCCAAAGCCTAGAGCACCTGTCAGACGATGCCTAGATTCCACCTCTTTCTCTATCACAAGCTCCCAAGATTCCATTATCTCTGCTTCAGAAAGAAGTTCTTCCCTGTTATAGACTGTAAGCTCCTTGAGAGCAGGAACTTTTTGTCCTCCTTTGTATCCCCAGTGCTTTACACAGTTCTTGGCATATGATAAGTGATTGCTGACTTGACTAGACAATAAAATCAAATCACCAAAAAATGAAATATCACTAAGGCAAGTCAGGAATTTATCAGATGGCTTATTTTTTTCATAAAGAGGATACATAGTCCAGCAAAAAATGTTTAGGGGTCTGAGCATTTATAACAATTATGCTTCATGCCTCCAGTCCAGGTTTGTGATCTGTCTCCTGGATTCCTCATTTATATCTTTCTAGCCAGGTAGTCTGTAACGTGTTTCCATGATGATATTGTTTCTGATTCTCCTTCTGTTAATCCTCATCCAAACGTCCTCCACCATGATGTTCCATTGCAATTCACAGATTTTCTCACAATGCTAGTACTCTGACACTTTCATCTCTTCTGTTCCTTTTGCATTAAGTACACTAAAAGACAATTTTATGGGCAAGTGCTCACATGGTGGTCAGAAGGAGCACTCTCAAGGTCTCTTATGAATTTTGGAATTGATTGTGTGACATGGAAGACCCTGGCACAGGACCACCAGCATGGCATGCCCACATCAGAAAGGTGCTGTGCTCTAATGAGCAAAGCAGGGTTGAAGTAGCTCAAAGGAAACTCGAAATGAGCAAATTTAGAGGCTTCACCCCAGATGTTCACATGGACTATTTGTGCCTGACCTGTGGCTGAGCCTTCCAAGTTGGTATTTGTCTGATCAGCAACAGCTGGATGAATTGTAACTTGTCTCTAACATAGTGATGTCATTTTGGTCCTCTGTGAGAATGAAGGACAACAACCACTTGGCCCTAAAGTGTCATCCCAAGGCTGAGTGATACACAGAAAGTCAAATGTGCCTCCTTTCATCATGTTTTCTAGTTCACATTGCTCAATATCCATATTTTGGACATTTGTGCACAGACAATGGAAACCACAGAGTTTATTGCCAGCTCTCTTCTTAGAGACTGTCTCTTAAGAATAACTGGTGTTGCTATGTTCTTACTTTGTTTTTCCTAAGTCATATTCCCTCTCTGAGGTTTGATTTCCTCATCTATGAAATGAGAGGGATGCACTAGATGAGACTTAAGGTTTCATGCAGCTGAAAAGTTCAGTCTACCATAGTAACAATCAAATCAACATGAGTGGTAATCAACACTTTTTTTCCCTTCCTAAAAAACACATTTGCCAGTATTCTAATGAAAATTTTTTTGGGAAAAAAAAAGCAGTAGACGATTTTGAAAATCTCAAAATATTTGTCTTGGGAGCTAGGGAAGATGAGAAAAACATTATCTTATGGCTCATAATTGTTAACTGGTTAACTCCTCCACTAAGGTCCTATTCCCATGATTCATCTGGCATGAAGGAGAATCTGGCTCTGGAATCAATAAACATAAATTGCCCGAGAGCATGGACTGTTTCATTTTTTGTCTTTGTGTTTTTAGCACCTACCACAGTGCCTGAAACACATAGGTGCCAAATAAATGTTTGTTGATTGACTGATTAGAAGTCTATGCCAAAAGAGATTCGTTTTTGGCAGGTCCTACCAAAGCTTTGAATACAGGCCTAGTTAATGAGTAGATATGTCAGCTAGGTGGTGCAGTGGATAGAGCACTGGGTTGGGAATCAGAAAGACTTCACTTCCTGAATTCAAATCTAACCTTGGACACTTACAAGCTGTGTGACCCTGAGCAATTCACTTAACCCTGTTTACCTCAGTTTCCTCATCTGTAAAATGAGCTGAAGAAGGAAATGACAAACCACTCCAGTATCTTTGCCAGAAAAGCCCCAAATGGAATCGTGGAGAGTCAGACATGACTGAACAATAACAGCTAAGTAGATGGCTGTCATCCATGAGCCAGCCTAATGAAATCTGAAGGAGCTCATCACCAGCAAATTTTTTAGGCCTCAGTAACTCACAAAATCATTTATTATGAGCAGCTAAAGGGATACTCATATGAATGATATGTTGAAGTAAGAGCTAACTATACAACACTAAATTGCAAAACTGAACCAAACATCAAAAGCACAATGCATAACACAGTCATGTCACTGAACACAATTTACTGCTTATTTACACTTGGTAGCTGCTGACGGGAATTAATGGTAGAAGAAGGAAATTCAACTCAACAAGCATCTATTGTGTTGGCTATCCTCAAAGCATCTTATTAAGCACTGGGGATACATAGTCCCCCCCCCAAAAAAACCAATTCCTGCCCTCAAAACCTTAGAATATGTTGGGGAAGGGGGAATAATATGTGGTATAGTAGATAGACCTGCATTCAGACCCTACCTCTGACACGGTGATCCTGGATAAGAAACCTAACTTCTCTGAGCCTCAGTTTCCGCATTTGTAAAATGATGGTTTTGGACTAGATGGCTCTGAGGTCCCTTCTAACTTCAAATCTGTGATCCTCATATCCTGTGACTTAAGTTAAAGAGCGAGGTGAGATGGAGAGGGGGAGAAGGGAATGTGATTTTTCTCCCCTTCTCCTATTCTCCTCAGCCGGTAACTGACCAAGATAAGACGCTGCATCCAACAAAGAGCATAGAGACACGCTCCAGCTGGACATACAGAGAGAGAGTCATCTGAAGGAGGAAGCAGCTTTGAGCATAAGGATCCCTGGCAGCAGAGAAGAGTGCTTGCTATAAAGAGGATCAGATCCTGGGAACCAAGATAAACAAAGCATCTAGCAGGATGACATTTAAGAGAAGCTTCATGAAGATTGGGCACAAAGCTCCAAAAGAAGCTTCATGAAGATGGGTGGCACAGTGGACAGAGCTCAGGGCCTACAGTCAGGAAGACTCATCTTCCTGGGTTCAAATCTAGCCTCAGACACTCACTAGTTGTGTGGTCCTGGGTAAGTCACTTAACTCTATTTGCCTCAGTTTCCTCATCTGTAAAATGAGCTGGAGAAGGAAATGACAAACCACTCCAGTATCTTTACCAAGAAAACTCCAAATGGTGTCATGGAGAATCAGACATGGCTGAATGATAAAATTAAAACATGAAAATTATGAAGAAAGGACTTCTAAGCTCTTCAATACCAGGAGTTGCGAGTTTTCCACATATGGATCCTAAATGTGATTTGTGCTTTTACGTTTGAGTCCAGTCTCTCACACATATATACACTATGTTTATTTGTAAGAGAGCAAACCTGGATTCTTGAGGAGGAGTGTTTTATAACTGCTGCTCTTGTATGTCATTTGAGTAAATAAATGCCTTTGCTAAGAACTAATTGGAGAAGAAAATTGCTAGAGAAGAAAATGGCAAATCACTCCAGCATCTTCACCAAGAAAACCCCAAATGGGGTCAGGGAGTTGGACACAACTGAAACTGAACAACAAAAGATCTAATTGAATGCGTTAGCTGATTGTTCGTGAGAAGCACTTCAGTGGAGGCCCAGGAGCTATGGTGTTAGGTACGGAGGCAAAAGCAAACCAAGATACTCTGTGGTAGCCACACTCAGGACCCAACATACAAGTCTGAGCACAAGATGAGGGAATATCCACAGGGGGAACTACATAGATAACCAGAGCAGGGAGCAGGAACCCGCGGCCTTCAGGCCACATGTGGCCCTCTAGTCCTCAAGTACAGCCCTTTGACTGAGTCCAAACTTTGAGGCTGCAGGTTCCCCAATGGTGAACTAGAGGGATCAGGAGGTCAGCTCTTATGAGGCAAAGAGGGACTGCTTTCCATCAGTCAAAGGGATACAGGCAGGAGATAGAATATCGAGTTCAGGAAACAGTTCCATATATTTGGATAAAGTATTAAGGAGACTTATATGAAAAAAGTCTGGGAAGGTAGACAGGAGCTAGACGTTAGGCTGACTTAAAAAGGCTTTAAATGCCAAGCAGAGCAACTTGTATTTTATTCTAAAGATGACAAGGATACCCTGAAGCCTCTTGAGTATAGCAGTGACAAGGTCAAATCTGTACTTTAGGAAAATTACTTTGATAGTTGGGTAGAGGATATATGGGAGACATGAGAGCTAACTCTGAGCTGGCTGATTTCCAGAGGACTAGCCCTTGATATTCTCTATGAACACACATTAGTTTTTGTATTTGAATATTTACCAGAGCTGGATAGCCAATTTGACAGAATTAAGAGTGCAAAGGGCAGTTATGTTAAGTTCCTAACAACCTCCCAGACAGAAGAAACAAAGTTCTCCAGTTTTACACTAATGCTGGTAAAACTACCAGAAGACAAGAGCCAGGAAATCCAATTAAAAGTTGGATTTGGAGATCTAGGTGAGAGGTTATGAGAGCCAGGGCAGAGACCATATAAGTGGAGAGAAAAGGACAGACACAAAGGCTGTTCTGGAGGTTGAATTAACAAGACTTGGCAACTGACTGGAGTTGGAGGGGTAAGGGAAAGTTAAGAAATAAGGATGACTTCAAGGTTGTGAACCTGAGTGACTAGGATGGTGGTGCCCTCAGCAGGAAGGAGGAGAAAAGTATTGGTTTCCATATTGGACATGTTGAGTTTGAGACATTTATGAAACAACCAGGCAGAGCTGACCAGCAAACAGGACTGGATTAAAGATTTGGAAGTCCTTTGTGTAGAGATGATCATTCACTCCAAGGGAGCTGAGATTACTGAGGGTATAAAGAGAGAAGAGAACAGCATCCACAATGGAGCCTTCTGGAACATCCATGGTAACAGAGCAAGAGAAAGTCTCCTTTGCTGAATCCTAACTAAGAAGGGGTTATCAGATGCATAGGTGAACCCAAAGAGGATATGCAGGCTGAGGAATTGAGTTAATGGAAGATGTCAAGAAGAATAGGGGCTGAGAAAGTACCATCAGATTAGTAATTAAGAGAACATTAGAAACAATCTAGATAGCTGATTCAGTCAAGTGGTGGGGTTGGCAGTCTAATTGTAGTGGAAATGGGAGGTGAGGAAGTGAAGGTAATGAACACTAAATAAGAGGTATGTTGTAAAGAAGTCAAAGACAGGAGGATATATATCTGAACTTGTTGAAGCAAGCATGGTAGGGGCTTTCTTGAAATAGCGTTCCAGTAGGGGCAATCACCAACCAGACTAAGTCTCCAGAGCAGAAATTCCTCCAAGACTCTGGTATGTGTGGCAATTTTGGCAAGGAAATTGTGGAGGAGATAGCTAGAGAGAGGTCCACAGACACCTGAGACTTGCCCTGGACAAATTACTGCCTCTCCCCCCATCCCCTTCCTCATCCTGCTAATTGATGGCTGCCTGTCAAGGAACACTATCTGCCTCACTTTACTCCCTATTCTCCAGCCACCTCCTCCACAGCTTTGCTCCCTACCTGCTTCAGTTCTGGGACCCTGAACTGTGACCAAACCAATTCTGCCACTCTTCCTGGATGGGGTGTGTCAATCTATTCCCTAACGGCCCCATTCACTATCCTTTTCTGTTTTCCTTCGTTTTAGGGTGCTGGCAAAGACTCTTTGTTTTTGTATTTGTATTTGTATTTGAATCCCCAGCACTTAGCATAGTGTTTGGAACAAAGTAAGCCCTTAATAAATGCTTTTTCATTTATTCATTCATTCATCCCAACTTCAGCCTCAGTTTTAACCATAAGGTTGAAACATAAAATGCATTCAATAGATGTGAAAATTAATAGCTTCATTGATAGGCAATTATTTGACATTATGTGTTTTGTAATGTTATGTTACATATTAATGTTGACAAGTTATTATGTCCTGGCATATATCAGTTGGGGAAAAAAAATAAACATAGCCCTTTATACCGTGTAAAGCACTTTGCTCACAACAACCCTGTGAAGTAAATAGTACAAATATTGTTTTCCCCATTTTATAGTTAAGTAAATTGCAACTCGTAGAGACAAAACAACTTAAGTTGTTGAGTTAAGATTTGAACTCAGCTTTGCCTCCAAGTCCAGTGATCTTTCCAGCCAATAATATTGACTTTATATTAGATTACAAAATAATACCAGATGACATTTTTACTTGGGTCACAGTAATTCTCATTTCTGAGAATCCTCCTTATGCAGAAGTTTCTCCTATACTTCAGTGCTAAAGCATATGATTTTTAAAAAAGGAAAAAAGCCAGAATATATGATTCCTCCTGCTGTGCTTTTATGGGGGATCCTGGATTCTTTGTCCTTTTGCCAATATGTTTCCCAACGACAACAGAAACAAGCCCAGGAGGTTCAGATAAAAATAGACACATTTCCAAACAACATTTCCTCACAACAGCCCTGTTAGGTAGTTTGTACAAGGAATATTCATCCTATTTTGATAGAGGAGGAAAGGCTTACAGAGATTAAGTGACTTTAGTAAAGTCTTTCCATTCATCCAAATACCCCTATGATTTCCATTTCCTTTGAGTGAGGCACTTCAGTGAATGGATCATCGTCCCTATGTGTATCTAGTGAACTTGTGCCAAGAAGAATTGAGTAAGCCCATTCCTCTTGGTGGGTAGGAGATTCTCAGGATGCATTCTAAGAGGGGAGCTTCCATACATAATGGGCAGCTAGATGGCGCAGGAATGCTAGGCCTCGAGTCAGGAAGATTCAGGAAGATTTCAGCTTATTCTCTGTGTGACCATGGGCAAGTCACTTAATCCTGTTTGCCTCAGTTTCCTCATCTATAAAATGAGCTGGAGAAGGAAATGGCAAAACCACTCCAGTATCTGCCAAGAAAACACGAAATAGGGTCACAAAAAGTCGAATGTGATTAAAATGACTGAATAGAGTGGCTAGGTGGTGCAGTAAACAGAGCACTGGCCCTGGAGTCAGGAGGACTTGAGTTCAAATCCGGCCTCAGACACTTAACACTTAGTAGCCATGTGACCTTGGGTGAGTCACAACCCCAATTGCCCTGCATTTCCCCCTCCAAAAAGAAAAAAAAAAAAAGAGAGAGAGACTGAATAACAAATTCCAGATATGAGGAAATATATGGAAGCATGGAAGGCAGACAAAGATGAATAGTAACACTATTCAGACATGGATGGAACAACCTACAGAGACATAGTAATTGAATGCCAATGGAAATAGGGGCCAGGTCATCAAGCAAGCAATACAGTTTGAAGGTACCACCCCTCTCAACATGATAATGGTTATTTCTGAAAATAACTATGGAAGAAGTCTTTGGAAGAAATCCCAGCTATCAATAAACTTATGAAAAAAATCCCCCAAACCACTAATAATTAGAGCAAAGCAAATTAAAGCAACTCCGAGGTTCCACTTTACCCCATCAGATTGGCAAAGATGGCTAAAAAGGACAGCGACAAACATTAGAGGGCCTGCAGGAAAAGAGACACACGAAGGGACTGTTGGTAAAACCATTCTGAAAAGCAATTTGGAACTATCCTTTCAAAGTTCCTATATGGTGTGTCCCCTTTGACCCTGAACTACTAGTCCTATACCACAAGAGATCAGTGAAAGAGGAAAAGAACTTACCTGTACAAAAACACTTATGGTGGCTCTTTTTTTTTTCCTTTTGGTATTGGCAAAGAGAATGGAATCTAAGAGGGTGACATCAATTGAGGAATGGCTGAACAGATTGTGGCAAATGAATGTAATGGAAAGCTCTTGTGCCTTAAAAAAAATGACAGAAGAGATGGTTTCAGAGAAGCCTGGTAAGACTTACATGAACTGATTCTGAATAAAATGAGAAGAATAAGAAAACGTATACAAAAGCAACATTGCAAGGACAACTTTGAAAGTCTTAAGAACTCTGAACAATTCAATGACCAACCATGATCCCAGTGCATGCAATGATGAAACATGCTACCCACCTCCTAAGAGAGCACTGATGAACACAAGATGCAGAATTAGGTGTGTATTTTTGGAAATCTGTTGTTTTGCTTTTATTTTTTCTCTTCAAGGGGGAGTAGGAGTGTAGGAAGAAGAGAAAATATATGCCTGTTAACTGGAAATTAAGTTAAATTTTAAAAAAGGAAGAAGCCTTTGGTCCATGACTAGAACATGCCACAGAAATGCTGTAGGAGTGGCAGGTGCCTGATGAAAAAATATGTAAGCATCTACTAGGGAGACTCAGAGTACCTGCCTTTGATGTTTGATACCTTTTATAGCTTGAGGATAGAACATTTCTCATTTACTTTATTAGAATATTTGCAGGTGGGGCAGCCAGGTGGTACAGTGAATAAGATCACCGGCCCCAGAGTTGGGATGACCTGGGATAGAATCCAGGCTCAGATACTTAGCATCACATGCAGAAATAACTGGCCATGTAACCTTGAGCAAATTACTTAACCCCAATTGCTTAAAAAAAAGAATATTTGCAAGTACTATATAGCTGAGTTGGTGGCATCTCTCAAGCACAGGGAGAAAAGGTTTCCTGGAACCCCATTACCAGATCTAGCTGAAGAGTTGGTATAAGAGGGCAGACCATATGAGAGGAATCCAAACTGAAATCTTGTTTGTTGCTGAGTTGTTTCAGTCATGTCTGATTCTTTGTGAGCCCCATTTGGCATTTTCTTGACAAAGACACTAGAGTGGTTTGCCATCTCCTTCTCCAGTTCATTTTATAGATGAGGAAACTGAGGCAAATAGCTTAAGTGACTTGCCCAGGGTCACTCAGATAATAAGTGTCTATGGCCAGATTTGAACTCAGAAAGATAAGTCTTCCTGACTCTAGGTCCATTGCTCTACTCACTACACTACATAGCTGCCCTGAGATCAAGATCTAGAATTTTTTTTTAAGAAAATAGATACAGGGCAGCTAGGTGGCACAGTGAATAGAGCACTGGCCCTAGAGTCAGGAGGACCTGAGTTCAAATCTGACCTCAGACACGTAACACAAAAAACTAGCTGTGTGACCTTGGGCAAGTCACTTAACCCCAAGTACTCTCTCTTCCCCTCTCCAAAAAAAAAAAAAAAAAGAAAATAGATACAGCATTGGAGTATTGAGCAGGTTTCTAGGGCTGCCTCAGTCTGAGGGGGACACTGTCTTCACAGGGAGTGGAACATTAAGCAGCTCTTGAGGCCACCCCCTTTCCTGGTCACTACTCTAGATTTGGAGGTCCAAAGAGAACAGAAGACCCGAATGGGTCTGATGCCTTGTGGAGCAGGGGAGGTCCGATTTGTTTCAGGATGGAACCAGAATTGGGACTGTGGACCAGTGAGTTTGAGGATACCTACTTGTCCACAAAGGATCCGGAGACAAAACATTAAGAAGTATACTAGGTTATAAAAGTGGTGACTTAGACCATCCAGCTAACAACTAGACTTACACACAATGCCCCTTGGGTACTGAGTGAGTATGCCATCCATCTAGCCTACCAGTGTTTTCCAGTGCCTGCCAGTATCTTGCATTTGTGGAAGACAGAACATAGATAAGAGTGTATGTAAGGTCTACTATATGTAATCCTATTATATGAAACTCATGGATATTGCACAATGTGTACTTGCCTAGAGTATACTTGTATCCAGTGTAATTTGCAGAAACGGCAATTTTTTTTTTAAAAAAAGAAATTTTCATGATAACTTTATTACATATTTAAAAGGAATAGTAAGTTGTACATAACAGATTTGCAGTTTCATGTGCAATCATCTTTTTTTATTATACTATATTATGGAAATACTTGTTTTGTTCCATAAATTAAAAGGAAAAGAAAAGCAAAAAAAGAAAGGATATTGTGAGGATGCACCAAGAGGAGTCAGGCAAGTCCCTCTTATATTGGGTGAATAAAGCTGGGGTGAACTCACATGAGAGAAACCTCACCCAGCCAAGAGGGTGATGAAGAGAATGCAGGCTGCTAAGAGGTGTGACTATGCTCACCTGGAGTCAGTGACTGATTGAGATAAAGTTAGTAGTCAGGGTCAGATGAGCCAGAGCTGACAAAGCATGCATGCCCATCAGTGAGAAAAAGAGGCAAGGAAGATTAAGACTCAGCCAGAGAAAGAAGCAAGGAAGGCGGAACTCCAATGACAGCAAAATGGCAGGGAGCCAAAGTGGAAAGAGAGCCCCTAGTGCAACAAGGGAACCACATGCATGAAGCAAGGAACAAAGTGGCAGGAAGCCAAGGGGAGAGAAAGTGTGGCCAGCACAGAAGGAAACTATGTTCACCAAGAAGCAACTACATATAGAATCACAATGTGGAGAATCAGGTTGGCAGACCTTGCTCTCCAACTGGACAGTGAGTCATGGGAACTGTATGGATCTTTGGGAAATGTGGGAACCATTGGTAGGAAGGGTTCAGTTTGATGTCCTGCAGGGAGGGTAGGAGAGTTTCCTTGACCATTAATGGGCTCAATGCTTTTTTGGCAGGTTAAAGAAAGGCAATGTTTTATTGGTGTCTTGTTACCTTGATTGCTGAGAAGATGAGGGTTCCTTCTTTAGAAAGGAAAATGTTCCAGACTCTCATGTTCCAATGGATAGAAGCATGAACCAAAAAGATTTTTTAAGAGGCAAAACTAAAACTGTGCCTAGGTCTTTTTGTTAGATGGGATGCCTGAATTCCATACAAATGAGGCTCAAAGATTTACTTATTTATCATCAACAAAGTACACTTCAAATCTAGGTCCTCCACCTCCAAGTCTAGTGATCTTTCCACTATGACACATTTCCTCCCAAACTCATTTAAGCAACCACAGGTAAAAGAAAAATGGTGGCTGAATTAGGGGTAAATTTGTTCAAAGATACAGGAAAGAAAGACCTGTATGAAAGGTTTCCTATGTATCAGAAACATGAATCTTTCCCTTCTCTCCTTTAAGTCACATACACATCCTCCAGTCCACTGGCCTGCAGTCCCACTACAGTCTAGTGGAAATAGCCACCAGAAGCCAATGACTTTGCCTTTTTCCCTCTTTCAGTGATCAGAGAAAGTTTACCAAGCTAATTGGCATGAACTGGCCCAGTGAAAGGCAGAAGTGGAAAGCCAAAAGGAAATGGAGCCTGAGAACCTTTTGAGGTCTAAAAAGTGTTGACCAGAGAGAGGTGTACTACTTGAGTTCTGGGAGAGAGAGAAGATATATAGGGCAGAGTCACCCTGAGGCAAGAATGAGAAATGGAGACTTGGTAGAATCTAAAAACATGCTTTCTGTGGAAGGTGAGGCTATGGGACTAGAAGGGCATTCTGGTCTGCAAAAGAACTGTAATGCTGTCAGCAATGTGATCCTCATTACACATACCCCCAGACACTCCCATTGGTCCAACTGCTCAAGAGCATTCTTCTAATGAAGAAAAGGAACACCTGCCAAGGAACAGTTATCTGAGGACAGTGAACAGCACCATGAACTCATGACACAAAGCAATTCCAAGGACAGCCATAACAGCAAACACCATAACTTCGGCTGACAATACAGGGTGGCAGCCTTAGCCAGATGAATCTCTACCACCTCCAGCAACGGAAGGACTGCAGAAGAATTGCTGAACAGTGGGCTGAAGGGAAAAAGCAACAATAACAGTGATGGAGCACCGAAAGAACAGAACAGCAGAGAGCAGGACTAGAAAGAAGACTAAAAGAAAGGCAGGAAAACCCAGAGCTATGTCATGGAGAAATAGACTCTTAAGGCAATAGTGCAACCCACGGAAATTCTACATGTTGCTAGAGGAACATTAGCCTGTGGGAAGTGGGGATTGCTAAATTTATTAGCAAACTCCAAATTCCAAATCTAGGTAGTAAATCAGATAGATCTTGTGGGAGACCCTACCCAGGGGAGTACTATAAGTTTCCCTAGAAGGAACCAGAAATCCACCAGAAAAAAAGGAGGGTATTTAAACTCTTTGTGAGTTAAGGTACAAGTTCCTTCTGTATCCTTTACTTAAAAAAGCCTGTTCTATATTTAGTGTCTTGTAAATCTGGGGTCCTATAATGGAAACTGGTTGTTATCCCAAGCAGAGAATGGTACCTTATACTTGGTACCATACAATGGTACCATACTGAGGTTTCTCATTCTAGGAGGAGGTAAGAGAAAGATATTAATGTGATTGGCATATTGATGATCTCCTGTAGGGGAACTTGGGAAATTCCCAACTTCTGCCCTGATGAGGACAAATAAATCAATAAAGTTCAGACATCTTCAAAATATATACATCATTCATGTGAGGATGAGCCTTGCTCCAATGGTTAAAACTGTACTAATTGAGAAGGGGTTTCTGACTATATTTCAAAGGATTCATCTCTGTAAATGAGGTAAATAGATGAAAGGAAAAGGATGACCTACAGTTATCATCTCATCTTCTCTAAGAAAAGGTAATTAAATGTAATTAATGGTCAAAAAGCCATTAATAAATTACAATGGAAATGCATTTTGGGGACAAGGGTGTTAGGTTCTGAAGTCACTGCAAAAGGTAAAAATCACAGAAGTAAAAATTATCCTTTCTCTAAAATCACTTGTTAGCTACTAAGTACAATACATTATTGTACTATCCCCACCCTTCCAGAGGTCCACAACAACCTATGGAGAAGAAGATGGTGGAATGAAGGTGAAGTACCATGGAGTGAGGCAGAGATGAAGCATTAAGTGGGACAGCAATATCACCCCAAGATCAAGCCCTTCAACTCAATCTTTATTCCAGAGTTACCCAATCAAGCCTACCAACTCCTTTTGCCTATATTGTTCTTACATATCAGAGGCTATTTACCTTGGAGACCCACTACAAATATGGGGGAGGGGAGATATCCGTTGTTCTAAAGTAAATGTATGAAGTGAAAAATCACTGTGTTGTGTGGGGGGTGCTCACTGAAGGTTACTAGCCCACGTACATGGACCTACAGCAGTTAACAGTCATTCTGGATGACAGGTAAGATCTTTTTGTGGCTCGTGCCGCCCCCTCCTCGACAAGAAATGTGGCCTATGGAAGAAAGACTCTTTGGTGCCATGCAGTGATTCTGCATATATGGGGTTGGGGGGCTCCTCTCTTTTGTTGTTGTTGCTGTTGAGTATTGTATTTGAATGTATGTAAATTACTGTACATGTGACTCCTCTATATCTGAAATCAATTTTTTTTGTTTCCCCCTCCTTATGACCAACTCCTACCTAAATACACTTCTCAGAATCTTCTCCTTCTTAGCATGAATCATCTCTGCCTGACAACCCCCACAGCTCCAACATCCCCAGAGCCCATCAACAGGACTGTGCCACTCATGCAACTGGGGGTGACCTAGAACCTGATAGATGGGGGCTCCACTTTGTCTTTCAGGCCAAAAGAGCTCCACAAACTGAGCTGGAAGTCCAGAGACCAGACTCTGACCTTGGGCCTGCTTCTGACTTGCTATGTGATCCTATGTAAGTCATGTAACTTCTCTGTGATGTGCCACACTCATCTGCAAAATGCCAGGGTTACCTTTGAGACCCCTTCTAGCTCTGATGATCTATGTTCTAAGGTCCCTTCCAACTCAGACATCCTCTGTTTCATATTCTAAGGGCCCATCCAGTTCTGACATGCAATGGTCTAGATCTAACCTCTAAACTTTTGTGGTTTCAATGATTCCAGCTAAGCCAGCAGCAATCTAGTACTGAGTTATTTCCTCTGTCTCCTCTTGTGTGCTTAGCTTCAAGGGATTTTTCTACATGTCATCCTAGCTTCAGCCCCACCAACAAATCCCAGGTAATTTTTTTTTCCTGGAAAATACTCATAGAAACACTTGAAAGATAATCCCAACCTGAGATAACCAGACTGCTACAGTCAAACATCACAGTACCAGTACATCACTATATTCAGTTTTTTCAGATACATTGAGCTCCTTTATGAAAGAAAAAAAATCCTTATGGCAAGAACACATGACTAGAAATCAGGAGATATGGGGTTCAATGATTATGGACACACAGCTAGGAATGCACACACAACTAGCATATTTAGTCTAACTTCTATCCTTTTGTGACTAAATAACCACTGAGATAGATCTCTTCTGACCCTCTAATTCTGTCATCCTGTTCTGCTGAAGTCACCTAACTTCACTGAACTTCAGTCTTCTTTTCTGTAAAATGGGAATAAAAAATATCTGCTCTATTTCATAAGACCGTGTGTCAAATGAGCTAACAGGTTCACTATTAAAAATAGAAGGAATCTTCTTATTAGATAAAAAAAAAACATTCAATTCACGTTTCTTCCAAGTCAGCTCTTAGGAGAAACTAACTGGCCTCGCAAGGCTGACCCTTGTGGCTTTCTCTTTGCGACAGAAAGGAAAACTGATTTTGTATAATTTCCTGCTAGCAACACAAAGATGCTCTAATTGGATTCAGTTCAGCTGGTAGCTAACCTCCTCCTGACATTTCACCAGTGGAGTAATACATACGTGAAATACTAGATCAAAAGAACAATATATTGTCCTGGGTCCTCAGTGCCATGACAGGGAGCAAAGAGAACAGACCAAAATTCCCTAGTGGAGATATTTTAACCTTGGGTCAGCTTTGAAATCTGTCAGAAGTTGTGCTCAGAACAGAGCTGTCCTTATCTTTGCCCAGGGAGTCTGCATTGCCAGCCAGGAGACTATTTTTATACAAGCTGAGGGACAGTTAAGGTTTTTAGTATCTGGTTATGATTTCCATTCCCTCTGGTTTTCCTCTCTGTGTGCAGCGAGACTAAAAAGTCTATTTCTTTGCTAATCACAGAATCGTAATAAGCCTGATGCCACTGTGTTTATTAAGGGGAAAAATGCTCTACTAAAGGGTAAATTGCTCTTTCAAGGCAAAAGAGAGTCCAGTTACAAAGTCAGGCAGCTCCCTTGTTGAAGGGGGAATGGAATTACATGCCCCTTTCTTGCTATTTACCCCTGACCTTCCCTTCTTGTTGTTTTTAGTACCAATGATACCAACAATTTGCAGCCAAGAAGAGAACTCAAGGGAAATCCAAGAATATCCTCACTGACTATCCAATCAAAATAAAAACCACACTGTGGCAATAATAATAATCCTTAGAGAATGGTCCAGTTCCCCGTGCCCTGTGTGCCAGAGGCCACCAAAGGCTTTGCCAGGGATAGAAAGAGACTGGAATTTCTAGAAAGGGATAGATTGGAGAATCATTGGAGGTAGGACTAAATGATATCTAAGGGCCAAGACATAGCTGGGATTCTGTCCTATCCAGATCAAAACTCTAGAATGGTCTTCAGTATTATAGAAACTTATAGAAGCTATTCTGGGGGCCTGGGATTGGACCTATGGAGGATGTCTCAGCAAGGTGGGGAGGATGATTTCTGCACCCAGACACACAGGGTGCCTAATTGCCCTCCTCACTGCCTCCTCACTGCTCTACAGTTAAATGAAGCAACAAGGAACCCCCAGTTGTTGATAGAGGGAAGGTATAATGTTAGTTCTACTGTCCCTGGTAGTGTATTAAGACAAGTGGGGAATGAAGTCAGAGTTATTGAACTGTTTGGCACTTTTCTCATGGTGTACCTTTGCTCATTCTCTTGCAATTTGGTCCTCACTACTCCATGGAAATTGCTTTCTCAAAGGTAGCCAATGACCTCTTAATGTCTCTCACATTTTCACTTTAATACGGGCTGTCACTACACCTACCTGAAGCATGGCAATAGCTTCCTAACAAGCCTTTCCATCTTCACTCCCCCACCACTCCAATCTGGCCTCAATACTAATATGTCAGAGCCTTCATCATCTCCATTCATAGATCTGGCCAGCAATCAAACAATAGAAGACTATTCATTAAGACAAAAATAAAAGATACCCTCCTGTTATATTTTATTGGGACAAACAATAGAGACATAGAGAGTTAAGTATAATTAGAATGATTAACAAGTACAAAGTAATTTTTGGACAGAGGCAGCTGGGGGAATATCAGGGAGGGTTTCATAGTAAAAATGGCACTTAAGCTATGAATATTTTATTTTATTTTGCTTTTTGGAGGGCAATTGGGGTTAAGTAACTTGCCCAAAGTCACACAGCTAGTTTTTGTGTTGTGTCTGAGGCTGGATTTGAACTCAGGTCCTCCTGACTCCAAGGCCAGTGCTCTATTCACTGCACCACCTAGCAGCCCCTTAAGCTATGAATATTAAAGGAAGAAGAAGTTAGGAGGTAGTGTATAGGAGAGGAGGGGACGTCCAGTGCAAAGTCATAGAGACAGGAGATCATTAATAACCTTTCCGGGCTCAGATCTAACATGGGGCTTCATCTGCACTTCTCTTGTGTACTCAGGATCATAAAATCAGTGCTGGAAGAATCCTGGGTCATTTAGTCTGAGCCCCTGTTTTTATAGATGAGGAAACTGAGACCCACTAAGGTTACATAAGTAATAAACGGCATGACTAGAACTCAGACTAAGATTAGGAGATGCACCAGAGTCTCCTGCTTCCAGAGACCACATCATTTCCACTGCCTCAGGCTGCCTCTGTATCATGTGCATTGACATGTATTTCTTTGTCTTTTGGTTATTTGTATGCCTTTTCAATTCCCTTCCTAGTTCCTTGAAGGCAGAAGCTATATATTACTTAAACTTTCTTTTTGGTCCAGGGACAATCACACAGCTCTGCACATAGTAAGCGCTTAATAAATGTTTACTGAATTTGTTGACAACATTATAAGCATCTCAGCCACAGGAAATGAGATGCCCCATCTCCACTGGGCCCAGCTAAATGCTTTTAGATTGAAGAGTGAAAGAAAATTTTATAATGAGCAGCCTCAGAAAGAAGATAATTTAAGAGATTCTCGATGTCTTGTCAGGGCTCTCTCTGAGCCATTAATAATGAAAACACTCAACACCTGCCTGTTTATTTAGGTTTATCTGTGAGGCCCATCACTAACTACGACACTTCTCCTTCCTCAAAGCTTTTAATAAACGTTAAATTATTAATGCCTGAAAATGAACAAATGGGCCCTGATTTCTTCTGGGCCTAAATTTCTCTGTCACATCCATCAAGGATAAGCCCTTAGCATTTAACCCTTTATGGGTCTGCCCTAACAACAAAATACAGTCATGGAATCCAAAGGACTTTGGAACATAGAACACAGTTTGTCATAGTCAGAAGTCCTCTTAGAACATATATCTAACACCATTGTTTGGCAGCACAGTGAGATTCCTTTGGTTTCTATTCTGAGGTAATGGGACTAGAGTAAAGCTGAGTGCTAATCCGGGCCTGGAGGGAAACTCTAAAGCAGTCTTCCCCATGTTGTGCATATTAATCTTGTGGAAGGCTCTGGGTCTCTTGTCCCATTCATTACATTCTAAAATCCAAGAAGCTGTGAGTCAGAAAGAAAGAAGAACTGAAACAGCTTTATCGTTATTTCCCTGCCTGAATGCACCAAAGTATTACTGAAAGAAGAGAGAAGAGGTTCTATCTATCATGCCACCCATAAAAACTTGAGTCCCAGAAACAGGTAGCAACTAGCCCAAGATCACAGTTAGTTATTTAGTAGCAGAACAAGAACTAGAAATATGCATTTTGATTCAGAGTTTGGGGATCTTTGTATTCTACCATACTAGTTATCACAGAGTATCAGAACTGGGAGTTCAAATCGCCCCACCCTCTTTTTTTTAATAGATGAGAAAACTGAGGTCCAGGAAGGTGAAATGAATGAGATCATACAGGTACTGAGAAACACAGCCAAGATTCAAACTCAGGTACTGCTGGTGTTCTTTTCACTGTACCATTCGGAATCACTCCACCCAGGCACCCAGGCACCATGGATGGGACTGCCCCCACTTCCTTCCCCACATACCCTTCCCACCCAGACTGACCTTTGAAGATTACTTTTCCCCTTTAGTCACCAGTACTATATGGGCAGGAGACCAGAACTCCCATAATTCATACAGCCATCCCAAAGTAAAGTAAAAATATCCATTCTTTCAACAAACATTTTGTAGACACCTATTATGTGAAATACACTCTACCAGGCTGAAAGATACAAAAATAAATTTGATGAGGACCCTATTATCCTAGAGTTAAGATATCTATAGAAATAAATATAATATGGATTAGAATGTGAAAGAAGCAGAAATTGGCATGAGATTCAATAAATGAAATATTATGTCTAATTAGGAGAAAATACTAGGCAAAGGGTCTGGAAAATTATCAATCAATAAACATTTAATAAACATCTCCTATGTTCTAGGTGCTGTGCTAGAACCTAGGAATACAAAGATAAAACAGTCCCTGTCCTCAAAGAGCCCATATTCTGTCAAAGAAGACAATGTGAATATGTGTGTGTGTTTACATATTATAGTACATGTAGTATATAGTAGCACATCTTCATATAGTATAGTATTAAACTACAGTACATCTACAATAGTATATATACTATACTATATAATATATAGTATCATGTATATAGTTATAGTATAAATGTATATATGTGTGGTTTGAATCTATATATACTACAGTATATATGCTATACTATAGTTGTGTAGTCTGCATATAATTATACTATAGTAATCTACCATAGTGCATATATATGTTCTGTGTGTATGTATGTACATATATGTGTACATGCATACATATACACTCTATAGTATGTGTATACCACATATAACATACATGTAAACCCTCTTGTATTTGTTTTATAAAGTTTCAACTCAGCTCTAGACTATTATTCATCACAAATGCTGGGAAATCTACATGATTAAAAGTACATGTATTTCTCATTTTTATCCTGGTAGAATTAAACTAAGTTTCTAGCTTGAATTTTTTACCTTGAAAGCTCTGTTCATATCCTTTGGCCATTTATCTATTGGGGAATGGTTCTTGTCTCATATATTTCAATCAGTTTCCTATTTATCTTGTATATCAGACCTTTATCAGAGAAAGTTGCTGAAAATATCTTCCCAGTTAACCGTTTCCCCTTCTAATTTTAATTTCATTGACTGTACAGAAGTTTCTCAACTTCAAGCAATCAAAATGGTTCATTCTGTCTCTTATGATCCTCCCTCATTTGATCAAGAAATCTTCCCCTACCCATAGTTGTGTGTATGATGTGACCTTTTCTATATCTTAGTCATGCATCCAGTTGGAGCTTATAGGCAGCTGGTACTTCAGTGGATAAAGCTGGACCTAGAGTCATGAAGATCTGAGTTCAAATCCAGTTTCAGACACCTACTAGCTATATGACCCTGGTCAGGTCATTTAACTTCTCTTTGCCTCTGTTCTGAGAATAAAATGAAATAGTATTTGTTAATAGTTTTTAGCGCAGTGCCTGGCACATAGTAGGGATTATATAAATGCCTTTTCTTTTTTCCCTTTATTATGGTATTATATAGTGTTAGATGTTAGTCTAACCTTAATATTCTGCCAGATTAATTTCCAATTTTCCCAGCTGTGTTTTTTTTTTGTTGAATACTGAGTCCTTACCAAAGTAGCTGGGTCTACAAAGGTCTTTAAAAGCTAAACAAAGGAGTTAATATATGATCCTAAAGAGAGCAGAGAGCACCTGGAGTAGACTAAGTAAGGGAGTGATAAGGTTGGACCTGAACTTTGTGAAAATCACGTTAGCAAGGATGGACCGAATGGAGAAAGACGAGCCAGGGAGACCAAGTAAGATGCTTTGGCTATAGGCCAAACAAGAGGTGATGAGTTCCTTAACTAGGCTGGTGGTTATGTGAACAGAAAGGATATATATGGGTGCATGTGTGTGCATGTGTGTGCGTGTGTATAAACACATACACATGTGTATACATACGTGTGTGTGTCAGAGATACTGTGGACATAGAAATGGCAAGATTTGGCAACTGATATGTAGGATGAAGAATCAAGAATCAAGAATAATGCTGAGGTTGCAACCCTGTATAATTAGAAGGAAGGTAGTGTCCTCGGTAATAGAGAAGTACAGAAGAGGAGTGAGTTTGAAGAAAAAATAGAGTTCAATTTTTGATGAGTTTGAGATACATATAAGACATTCACTGTGAAATACACAGTTGGTCAGAATTCGCAGGAGAGACTAGGGTTAGATATTTGTACAGAGGATTCATCTGCACAGAGATGTTAATTAAATTCCACAACTAACTCTACAACCTTGTCAATCTCCTTGTTGATCATACTAGAGAACTTGCCCCAGAGATTTTAACCCTTTCATCTCAGGATCATCCATTCTGAGGCTTTGTTGCACTCATCAGTGACTGCCTCTCTCAGACCACTATTTCAAGAAAACCATGCTTTACTTCATTTCCTATTGTCCAGCCACCTCCTCCACAATGCCACAAAAGTACCTTTTTCCCCATTCCCCTCAGTTCTGGAATCATGTTCCACGATCAAAGCAAGTCTTTCATTGTTTTTCAATGGGCTGTGCCAATCTACTCCCCAGTGGTCCCACTCACCATCCAGGTGACTTTCCAGACCATAGTGCACCCCATTGGAGACTACCCTCCCATGTAAGTTGTTTCCTACTTTAGACTCTCTTTGCTTTTGCACATTCAGAATAATGTCTGCCATAAATGCTTTTTGTTTCAATCATTCAAATACACAGGAGCTAATGAGGTCAGGGAATGAGAAAGAATTGAGAGAGAAGGGAAGATGACTAACTTAGTCAACATCTCTATTCAGATAACTCCCAGAGTTAGGCAGCCTCCTCCCTTTTTGTGAATGCCAACTTCGAGGGAGTGCTGGAACCAGGTTTTACAGGCTCTCAAGAGCCAAATGATAATTTTCAGTGATAGCATTACACCTCACACACGCTACAAATTAAGGCCTGATTTATTTACCATGCGGGACACCCACAGTTAAGAGGGGTGATTTAGATGATGAAGGAGACTGAGGAAGAGCCAGATGAGGAGGAGGAGCAACCAAGAGCAGAGCCATCCAAAAGAAATGTAAATTTAAAAAGCACAGAGAAGAAAGTATACGGGAGGAGAGAATGATAAACAGTGTTAAGTGCTGCAGAGAGGTGGACAAAGATGAGGCTTGACTCTAAGACAGCTCCAAAAGACTCATGATGGAAACATCCAGACAAAGAATCACAGAGTCTGAATGCAGATTTAGCCAAACTACTTGTTCTCTCTTTTTTGTCTTGTTTTGTTGCTTCTTTCTCGTTGTTCATTCCATTGGTTACAATCCTTCTTTACAAATTGACTAATATTTAATGTGAAGGTATTTGTAGAACCTATATCGGATTGCATGCCGCCATGGGTGGGGCAGGGGGGGGGGAAGGAAGGAGGAAAAGGCAGGGGAGAAAATTTGAAACTCAAAAGCTTGTGGAACTGAATGTTATAGACTAAAAGTAAATAAATAAATAAACAAACAAACAAATAAATAAATAAATTTTAAAACTTTTTTTTAAAGGAAAAAAAAAAAAGATGAGACCTGAGAAAAGGCTATTAGATTTGGCAATTCAGAGACCATTAGTAACTTTAGACAGAGTAGTTTCAATTGAGTGATAAATCACAAGATAGATTACAGAGGATTGAAAAGAACAAGTGGAGATACTCTACAGCTTTTTCTAGTTTTTCTAACTATGTGAGTAAATAGAATAAACTGTTACACGTGGTAAATGATCTTCAACATTATTGTTCACACTAGTACTCTATTATAATGGTGAACAAGACATTATATAACATTATAAGGCTGTTTTACAGTATTATATATATCTAATCACAGTATATACAGTTAAACAGTAAGAAAGATACCTGAAACATCATAGGTCATATGATTTAAAGCTGAAAGTAACTTTAGAGATCATATAGACTCCCCTCTCCCATTTTACAGATAAAGAAACTGAGTTCCAAAGAGGTTAAGTGACTTATGTAAGATCACACAGGGAGTGAATAGCACAGATGGGATTTAAAACCAGGTTTCTCTACCCAAAATCCAATGCTCTTTCCACCTCAGTGCATAGCCTATTCCCTGTTACATATTGTTTTGATCAATACATAAGTAAATCTATAAAAAGAAAAATCATTTTATAATAGGATTTACCTATTTTTCTACACACACTTTGCTGCTTGGATGAATGTATAATCTTACACCATGGTGTAGCTAAGCCCTTCACCTGTGCAAATCACAACCTATTTACACCTTCTTACCTTCTGTGATTCCTGTTCTTGTCTTCTCATAAATCTTCCATAGCTGGAGACCTTTCTCTTTTAATATTTCAGGGATACTACTGCAACACCGGGCTGTCCATTTATTACTCCCTTATTCCTCTTACATGACTTAGTCATTTCCTTTGCTAATAATACATGTCCCTAATACTGTCTTTTATGCCACTCATTGACTGCAAATTGTCATTGGTGATATGCTGTGATCTATTCCTAGCCAGCTTGCATTTTCCTATCCCTCTGTGGATCACGTGCAAATATACATATATGTATGCGGACAGATATATAAAATCTCCATGTTCTATATATTTCTATTATATTACTAAAAAAATTACAGACATTAAACCACGTCTAGACAAAAGAATCTTAAATTTAAAAGGTTAATATTTCCAATAGTTTCCAAGGCTCCATTCTCAGGCATGAGCAGAGACCTTGTTGCCTCAGAAGTAAACTCCACTGGGTCCATGGAGTAAAGCACTTTTTTTTTAACTTTTATAACTCTTTTTTTATTTTTAAACTTAAACACAAAATGAGAAAAGAAAAAAAAGTCAAAGCCATGTACATAGCAAACCACAAGAGGGAATTCAATAAAAAACAATAAATTTCCATTTCAAGAAAATCTATATAATAAAGACTACACATTTTTTTCAAGGCTGCCCAGTTTTCTTTGCTTCTTTGTTGGTTTTCTTTTCTTCTCTGCTGTATACTTTTTCATTTATTTTTGCCCCCTCCCTACCTTAAAGAAGGCTATAAGTAAGCATGGATATGGATAGATGGGGAGAGAAAAAGAGAGAGACAGAGACAGAGAGACAGAGAGATACACACATACATATATACATATGTACACACATACATATCCCTAGACATCAATAAATATACACATGTATGTACAGACATAGATACACATATATGTAAGACTACACTATGCTTATTTCCACTGGTCGTCTGTTTCTCTGAAGGTGGATGGCATCTTCCTTCCTATGTCCAAGTCTTTCCATGTTTTTCTAAATCAACCAGCTCAGTATTTCCCACACCATGGCAATATTCCACCCAGTCACATCCTTAGAGATTGTCTATGGATGTTTTTTCCCAATTTTCTGCATTCCTTCTATTCTTGGCTACATAGGTTATATTTATACAAGAAAATTTTAATTTAAAATAATTGAAATTATCCTTTTTGCACTTCAATAATGCCCTCCCTTATAACACAGGTTAAGGTCTGCTACTGCTGAATCTATTTCCTTTACATCTTTTTTCTTGGTTTCTTTGAAGTTCCTGACCTTTTGCTCTTCCAGATGAACTGTCTTAGGTAAAGCACTTTGTTAAGAAAGTTTTGTGAAGCAGACACACTCCTGGGCCAGTAGGGTCAAAGAGTAAGCAAGTCACAGGAGAGACATTTTTAACTGGTAGTAGTCGCCTGACCTTCTCTGAGGTGCTTCACCTTCAGTTATCGCTTTAAAGAAGACAACTTCATAGAATACATTATTCTCTACCCAGCAGGGGCTAAGACAAGAGACCCAGAGAGGAGATCAATCCTGAGACTCCAGCCCTGGCAGAGGACCCCAGAGAGCCTGGACAGGATTGCTGGCAGGAGGAAATAGGGGTCCTGCAGTTTGAAAGGCAGCCACATCGTATTACAGCAGAGATTTAAGTTTAATATGCTGGAATTTAACTATTGATGTAGGCTTTACCACACACCACAGCCTAGCAAAAATTGCTACAGTGCCCCATTCCTGTGGGGCACTGATTTCCCCCCCATCATACCAACTAATAGATCAGTCTTGAATTCAACAATAGGCACTAAATTGGAGAACTGAAAGGTCACGTAAAGATCAACTAATCCAAAAATCAGGCCAGCTAGGTGGAGCAGACATCTTCCTAAATTCAAATCTTGTCTTTGACACTTACTGTGTGATCTTGGGCAAGTCACTTAACCCTGTTTGCCTCAGTTTCCTCATCTGTAAAATGAGCTGGAGAAGGAAATGGCAAACCACTCCAGTTTCTTTGCCAAGAATATCCCAAAATGGAATCATGAAAAGTCAGATACAACTGAACAACAAATCCAGCTATCTCATTTTAAGATTGAAAATACTGAGGCCTAGAAAAAGTGAAGAGATTCGCCCCAAATCATCCAAATAGTAAATAGTTCCCAAATGTAAACAGAACCCCTCTGAGTCTAAATCAAAGTCTCTTTTCATGGTACCATTGTGCCTTCTCTTAGAAAGGCTGATTAGTACATGAGCATGTAAAGGCCTCCTCGTTTAGACCTACCTGAATGAGACCTGGGTGGCTAACCAGGAGGCAATAAGTCTAAACAGAAATGTCTATTCTCCCTCCTCCCCTACAGAAAAGCTATTAACCCTGCACCATTTCACTGTCTAGAGGACAAAAAGAAAATTTGCCTGGGGGAAGAAAAGCAGAGACAGGCAACAAGAAAGTTTAAAAAAAAAAAAAAAAGCAGCAGTTTAGCTTGAAGAAATTTCAGCATTAGGCATTAGCTTAGAGTTCTGGGAATCTGAGCCAAGGATAGAACTGGTCCACTTACACCCCAGCCAAGCTGTGCTATTTGCTGCCCCCATGCTTTGGGATGCCCATCCCCTCATCTCCACCTGTCAAAATCCTAGTCATCCTTCAAGCCCCACCCCCATCAGATATTAACCTTTTCTTCCCACTCTTATCCAAAACTACACTCAGTGCCCTGACTTGTGTTCTCCTGGTTCATTTTTCCTTCTAGTTATTTCTCTCTGAGTCATACACCTCCCCCATGAGTTTGTAAGTTCAGTAAGGCCAAGAACCAGTTAACTTAAGCTTTGTACCTCCCCCAGTGCCAAGCATAGATCTCTGCACAGTAAGTAAGTTTGCTGAATTTGTTAAAGGAAATGGATGGAAATTCAGGCCAGGTGAGGGAACTAGTAAGAAATTTTCTCTAAGGCAGGAATTCTTAACCATTTTTTTGTGTTATGGACCCTTTTTGGCAATCTGGTGAAGCCTGGAAATACCTTCTCAGAATGTTTTTAAATGCACAAAATACATAGGATTAAAAAAGAAACCAATTATACTAGAATAGTTATCAAAATTAAAAAAAAAAGTTTAGAGACATCAGTTTTATAACCCCAGCTCTAAAGACTGTCCTTTCCGAGCACTCATGTTTGCCTAACTTATAAATTCCTAACCAGGCTTTCAAATTCAATTCAAATGCTACCTCTATCTGGAAGCCTCTTCCCATCTCCCAAGTTGATAATCTCACATAGCACTATGCTTGCATATTCCTTGTATTACTCTGAATCATAATTATTTGCATATGGGAGATATCCCTTACTAGATTGTAAGCTCCATGAGGGCAGACTTCTGCCTTTTCTAACTGTTGTATCTCCCCCAGGCCTTTACTTTTTACTTTACTTTTACTGTGTGTAACACAGTAGGTGCTTTCTAAATCTTTGTTGAACTGAATTCCAATCAAAATTGGAATTTTGTACCTAAAATACAACAAACATTTAGTAAAAGTCTACTGTGTATAGAAGAGTGTGCTGAGTGTACTGCGGGGGTGGAGAGTGGGGGATACTAAAGCTATGTGACCCAGTGTGTAAAAGTGTAACCTGTAACTTGGAGGACCTAAGTTCAAATTTGACATCAGACACTTAGTACCTGTGTGACTCTGGGCAAGTCACATAGCATCTGTCTCTGTTTCCTCATCTGTAAAATGAGGGTAATAATAGCATCTAACTCCCAGGGTTGGAAGGATAAAATGAAATATTTGAAAAGGGCTCCATAAACCTTAAAGCACTATATAAATAGGAACAATGATGATGATAATGATGATGAGATATGGTCCCTGCCCTCAAGGGCAGGGGAATAAGGAATCTAGTGGGGATCCAAGATACCAACATAGAAAAGAAAAATAGACAGCATTACAGGGTAAGTGATTTAGTTACAAAACAGAGGTATTCTACCTTTTCTAGGCTGAATATGCAATTCTCTTCTATTCCACCCAGCAAAATCATCCTTTCAGTGTTTCTGCATTATCCTGGACTCTTCACTCTGACTCATGCCTCATACCCAGTCAGTTGCCAAGCCTTGCCATTTCCCCCTTCACAACATCTCCTCATCTCACACTCTCACACTAGATTATTGCAACAGCCTCCATTGTTCTCCCTGCCTCAGGTCTCTATCCCAGATACAATCTGACACCAGAGTAATTTTCTTTAAGTGTAGGTCTGATCATGTGATTCCCCTACTCAACCCACTCCAGTGGCTTCCTCTTTTCTCCTTGCTGTTCAGTTGTGTTCGACAATTCATGACCCAGTTTGGGGTTTTCTTGGCAAAGATCCCGAAGTGGTTTGCCATTTCCTTCTCCAGCTCATTTTACAGATGAAGAAACTGAGGCAAACAGGGTTAAGTGACTTGCCCAGGATCACACAGCTAGTAAGTGAGGCTGCATTTGTACTCAGGAAGAGGAATCTTCCCAACTGCAGGTCAGGCAGTCTGTCTATCCACTGCTCCAACTTGCTTCCTCTGTTTAGCTCGTAAAGCCCTGTGCAATCTATCTTTCTAACCTCCTCAGGTATTGTTACCTCCTCCGTTCAGTGATCCAGCCAGACTGGGCTCTCTCTTCCCATTTCTATCTGTTTCTACACTTTTACACTCTCTCTCCCATATGCCTAGAGTGCACTCCCTCCTCACCTCTGCCACAGAGTCACTTTCCTCCTTCAAGTTGCCGCTCAGCCACCTCTTCTGTATGAAGCTTTTCCTGATCCAGCACTCAACACAGGGCCTGGCACAGGCAGAGGCACCTGATCAATGTTGACTGAGTGATCTCCCTGAAGTGCTAGTACTCTCCTTAACAAACTACCTCATATTTATGTATGGTAGATAAATAAACACATACAGATATGCATTTATTGACTTTATATGCATGTTTTATATAGTAAGCTTGGTGGCACAGTGGATGGAGCTGAGGATTTGGAGACAGGAAGACTCAATCGTGCCACAAGCCACTCACCCACTCTCAGCCTCAGTTTCTTCATCTGTAAAATGTGGACAATAATGGCATCTACCTCACTGCATTGTTGTGAGGATCAAATGAGACAATATATGCAAAGCACTCTGCCAAACTTAAAGCTGCTGATTTGTAGTGTGGAAGCATGCTACCAACCCCTCCCTCCCTTCCTTCTTTCTTTTCTCCCTTCCTTCCTCCCTCTCTTCCTCCCTCCCTCTCTCCTTCCTTCCTCCCTCTCTCATTCCTTCCTTCCTTTCTTCCTTCCTTCCTCCCTCCTTTCTTCTTTCCTTCCTTCCTTCCTCCTTCCCTCCCTCCTTCCTTCCTTCCTTCCTTCCTTCCTTCCTTCCTTTCTTTCTTTGTTTTATTTCTCTGGTCTAAACCCTTTCCAGACTTCCCAGTCTGAAGGTGGATTAAGTCAAGAACACAAGGCCTTTCTTAAGGAAATGGATCAACCAACAAACAAAGATCCTTTCCCCACCCCGAAGAGACTAAACTATTGATTCAGTTCCCACCAGTCTCCTCTTCATCTATCCTTTGATCTACTCTTCTCCTCTGAGAAAAGGATTAAAATATTGAACAAGAAAGAGGTGGCTTGGTTTACTCCAAGATAACATTTGGGGAGAGTAGTCTAGAAAGGAACCAAGAGTGGTAACTATTGTATTGGAATGTTGACCCAGACTGTGTTGCTGCTGTTCAGTCCTGTCTGACTCTTTGTGACCCCATTTGGGGTTTTCCTGGAAAAGATACTGGAGTGGTTTTGATGGGGATGGGACAACGAGACCCCTAAAAAGAAAGAGCCCTTGAACTTTCCCACACATTTCAGCTACCAAGCCCCTGGCATTTCCCTGAGTCGTCTGGCCCATTTCAGTATAATCCTCTTAACTGCCCTTTCCTTGTGGCCCTCCTAGTCTGCACCGGGCCCACCCCAGGCTACTTGCCACTCCTTGACCCCATCCAGATCTTCTCATAGTCTTTCTGTATAAAACTAACAAATATCTCCACTAAATTGCACAGTATTACCATCACAAATAGCACAGATTTACCAGAAATCTTGCCCACCCAATTGGTGCATAAAAAACTCCATATTTTGATTAGAAGGCTTGAGTGGTCAAATTCTTTCAAGGCAGACCCACTCTCTACCCTTAAATTTTAGTGTTCCTAGCACCCCAAACCACAACAGTTTATCATTGCCTTCTCCAGCTCATTTTACAGATGAGGAAACTGAGGCAAACAGTGTTAAGTGACTTGCCCAGGGTCACACAGTTAGTACGTGTCTGAGGTTGGAGTTGAATTGATATCTTCCTCACTCCAGGCCTAGGGCTCTAACGACTGTGACACTTAGCAAAGATACTGAAGTATCTTTACCAAGAAAACCCCAAATGAGGTCACAAAGAGTTAGATATGACTGAAACAGCTGAACAACAACACTCTCAAGGAGCTCACATATATAAGAACTCACAACACATATAACAGTGATGCGGTATGGGCTCTGGGAGCCCCCTCGAGTTCTCCTTGAGTCCTAGAAGTACAGGCTCCGGGAACCTCCCTAGGACTCTTGATTAAATTGTCTCATTTGATAAGGCATTTGCAAGAGTCAATAAGCCTTAAGTTGTGGCTAGGCCCAGACCTCTAGCCTAGTTACTAGCCTAGCCCTCCATTGTTCATCTACTTCCCACCCTTGAACCTATCAAAATATTGATCCACCCTTGAACTGGCCCAGCCCACCACTGTCTGTAGTCTCCAGCTACTTCCCACCCTTAATCATTCATTGACCTCATTAATTCCTCCTGAAGACCCTCCCCAAACTCCTCCTGTAGACCTCCCCTGGATTCCTCCCACAACCTTCTGTATATAAGACCCCATCTCACACCATGTGGGTGAGAGCACCATAGAATGACCTAGCACAGACTTACTCTGTGTCTAATGCAAGCAAACTTTTAATAAATTTTATTTTTCTTTGGCTGAGAAGACTTGAATCTAATTCATTCGGCAGGACCCACTAGAGTCTGGAAGATATGAGTTCAAATCCACCCTCAGATACTTATTAGCTGTGTGATCTTAGGAAAGTCCCTTAATGGGATCATGGAGAGTCAGATACAACTGAAATGACTGAACAATAACAATGATGAGTGTTCCCTTATAACCTCTAAATCTGCACATCTTGCATTTCTTTTGAGCTACTTTAATACTGCTTTGCTCAAAGAGCACAGCACCTTTTCTGGTGAGGATGCACCATGCTGGGTGGTCCCGTGCCAATGTCTCCCATGTCTCCCACAATCAATTCCAAAGTTCTTAAGAGAGTTCTTGAGAGTGTCGTTGTATCCCTTCTTCTGGCCACATGTTGGCAAGCGTCTTTTTGGCATTCAAACATGGCCAGTCCATCAGAGTTGCAGTCTCTGCAGTAAAGTTTGAATACTTGGCAGTGTAATGTGAGAAAGGACCTCAGATTTCCCAGTCACCAGTGGAGTGAAACAAGGCTGTATGCTTGCTCTCATGCTTTTTTTTTTTAACATGATGCTTTCAGCCATGTTGTCAAATGTCCTCCATGAGGATGGATGGCATCAAGGTCAGCTACCTCGATGATGGTAAACTCTTCAACTTAAATAGGCTTCAAGCCAAGATAAAAGTGGAGGGAGTGTTGGTGCGTGATTTTCTGTTTGCAAATGATTGTGCACTCATGTAATGTAATGCCAAGCAAAGGCAACTTCCCAGGTTCAAAATACCAGCATAGGTGCTCTCTATTTTATTCAGTGACAAACCAAGAACAGAGAAGATCAAAACATGACATCATTCAAAATACAGCATTTACTAAGTGTGATTAAATAATCTCCAAGTACTACCCCACCCCAGGACCTTCCAATCATTCAATCAATTACAAAGTCTCTGTTCTAAATACTTCTCCACCCCTAGGCTATACCTTAATTAAGTCCACCACAAAGCCCCTCTTCTTAAATGGAGATTAGTTACCAAACATAAGGTCAAAAGTTCCCCACCCCTGGATCACAATTGAATCTACCCCAGAGTTACATCAAGTTTAAACACAGCACTTAATACCCAAATGGAGGTCTTTTCTTCATCTTGACACGAGGCAAGTTCTCAGCAATCTTAGTTCCTGGGGAGACAAGGCTTAGCAAAGCCACAAGATACATTGCCAGTCCCTTCATGAATTTATCCTCTGTCTGTAGAACAGTCCTAGAACCCCTGAACACATTAGCAAAGCCCTCTCCCAGGATTTCTGTAAATATATACAACAAGAAAATCCTTCTTCAGGGCTTCTGAACCAACAGAAAGGCTCCCAGACCCCTGCAACAACAGCACTGTCCTTCACCAGTGGACAGTATTCATTCTGTCTGCAGGACAGTCTCCAGACCCCTGCAACAACAGCACTGTCCCTCACCAGTGGACAGTATTCACTTTCTGTCTGCAGGACAGTCTCAGGGTTTCTTCGCGAACAGCCAGGTTCCAGGACTTCTTCAACAAAAGGACTGTCTTTCACCAGTGGACAAATCTGGCAAAACAACATCAAAACAGACAGACAAAGTACCAGCAAAACAGCCATGTCTCCTCAGTCCTTGGCAGCTCAGGGGGCAGGTCTCAAAAGTCCAGGGCAATTCAAAGCGGCCACCAGCAATTCTCTTAGTCTCTCTCTCTCTCCACGAGGTGCTGCTTCCAAAAAGATCTTCCGCCTCTCTCTAGTGTCTCTCCAAATCTACATCACCAGCTCCTCCCAGTTCAGGACTTTCTTTTCACATCAACAAGCCCATCCCACAGGTGGGATTAACAAACTCTGGGTTTTAACACAATCAATTTGAAAACCAAGCCAATACAGGGGAATCTTTAATTGCCATTACTATCACAACTCAGTACAACCTCTGAGGCTGAGATGCAACAAAGTATGGACACTGTTAATAGATCCAGGGATAGTGAACCTGAGGCCTGGAGGCCACATGTGGCCCTCTAGATCCTCAAGTGTGGCCCTTTGATTGAATCCAAACTTCACAGAACAAATCCCCTTAATAAAAGAATTTGTTCTGTAAACCTTGGACTCAGTCAAAAGGCACTCAAGGAACTAGAAGGCTACATGTGGCCTTGAGGCCAAAGGTTCCCCACTCCTGGTTAGCTGTGTGATCCTGGGCAAGTCATTTAACCTTGTTGGTCTTGGTTTCCTCATCTGTAAAATGAGTTGGAGAAGGAAATGGCAAACCACTCTGATATCCTTACCAAGAAAACCCCACATGGGATCTCGAAGTTGGACACAACTGAAAAACAACTGAACTAAATGCTGTTAACATTTTTTTTAATGTTTTATTAACTTCTGATTTACATCATTCATTTCCGCCAGATTTTGAGTTACAAATTTTCTCCCCGTTTTTCCCCTAGCCACTACCCCAAAATAGCAGTCCCACAGGATATCCCCTCCTCCAATCTGCTCTCTCCCATATTTTCTCCCATACCCCTTTCTACTTTTCCAGTGGATCTCTATGCCTCAGTGCCTGTATATCTTATTTCCCAATTACATGTAAGATGGTATTAATAATAGTATATATATATGTAAATATATATATACATATATATTTGAATATTTGATTTTAACATTTTTTTCTTACAACATGTACTTGTTGTCTCCTCCATTAGCATGCAAGCTCAATGTGAGCAGGCATTGTTCCAGTCTTTATATATGTATCCTCAGCACCCAGCACAGAGCCTGGAACATAGCAGGTCTTAGTAAATACTTCCTGATTGACTGATTCAGAGTATGGAAGAATAAGTCTGCTTGAAACCAAGGTCATCAAAGGGGACTACAAACTTCACCATTTCCTTTTGTAAATTGCTTCTCCTCCCTGACCTTTTTTCAGGAGGGTGGCCCTTTCTCGAGATCATAATAAACCATTCTTTTCTGCTTCCTACCTTGAGAAACCTCTGAGTATTATTTGGGTAAGGATTTCTGTTGCACACAGTTTTTGGGGTGCACACACTCATGAAACCTAAGTGGATCATGCTTGAGACCAAGTTCCATCCATCATAGATTATGGCAAGATGTCTTCAAAATCAAGGACTCCCTATCTCCATTTCCCTATCTACGAAAAGAGAAGGTTGGACTGTATCTAAGAGTCCTTCCATTTATCCACAAACAGTAGAGGAGCAGTCTGGGGAGCTACAGCTGTATGAAAGTATGAAGATGTAAAGAATTAAAAGAAGGAAAAGCTGGAGAAGCAAGATAAAGGCTAGCTCTGGGACATGAAGAAAAGGACAGCTTATTGCACTCAGGTAAATGCTGGACCTGTGAGAGGCAGACACCTCTTCTTCTTAAAGGGGAAGGAAGAGCTGTCAGAAGTAGGGACTTATACATTTGGCATTTTTCTTCAAAACTTTAACTTGCTGGCTGCTTTCTTTAGGCAAAGATAATTTTCCCCCTTAATTTACATGTAGAACCTTTCTAGACATATGCTAATTTGCATGAATGTGAATTCCTAAAGGTCCACCTACCTAAGAATAGTTGTGAATCTCAATGATCACAAACCATGGATAAAAAGGTATCAAAGGAATAGTCATATTTCTTTTTAAATACAACCCTTTGAACAAATCTTGAGAAGAAAATTTAAAAAACCCTTCTCTTTCCTTCAGAGGTTTTTTCTTGGGATCCTGGGGGCAATCATTTAGATCTGGGAATGTTTGGCATGAACAGTTCCCAAGTAATATGAAAGCCCCTAAGGTGAGAAAGGAGCAAATTGTTACTTTATTTAGATTCCTTCTTCCTCTCTACCTTGTATTTCCTTCCAGATCCAGTTTAAAAGCTTTGCCTTCTCTATATTAAGACTCTCCTGATCCTCATAACTGGTGGTGCCCTCCTTCCCAAAAACACTTTTCATTTATTAAATGTGTTGTGTATATACTTGTATAGCTATGTCTCTGTTAGAAGCTATTTGTATAAAGTGAAAAGATATTTAAGAAAGGGAGGATGCTTATTGCCTCTCCCTCTGGCTCCTACCTTTGGAATGTGGGCACTGGCTCATCTTTTCTAACCACTCCCCTTCTTCTCTCAACAGCTGTGATTTTTCTCTCTGGTCACTTACCTCGGCTCCACCCCAAAATGGTGAAATCTCCAGAGTATAACAATGGGGAAAACCAACTGGCTCACTATGGCTGTTTGTTTAAGCTCCCACCTGACAGAAACTGCTGTCATCCTCCTTCTAAGAGAAAATTAGATTCATGCTATTACAATACACTGAGATTTGATGAAATTTAAATTAATTAAGATATCAGAAATCCCTGATAGAGATTCTATTTCTTGTTTCATTCTACCTCTGTAGAGATGCAACATACTAGTCATTACCCCTCTCCCTTACATCCCATCACTGATAATAAAACACATATAAATTACCATGGCTGACCACATTTCATCTTATGTCAGCTTCCAATACTAATTAAACATAAATGTAAAAAAAAAAACCTTAAAAGAACAGGTAAGCTTTAGACTTAAAATAGAGAAGGAAGGAAAGAGGAGCAAAGAAGTATCTGTTATCATTTCTCTTCTGTGGAAAATTTGGTCCACCCACATCTGTCATCTCAGTCTCAGGCTACCATTCTGGCTGTGTTCATCAGAGAAGAGAGTGGCAGGCCACAACCATGTCCCAATGGCTGCTCAAATACCAGCTGCCTTGCCCACATTCACATTTACTCTAGTGACTCTCTCCCAAAAACTCAGGCAGACAGTCAAGCTCACCCCAGCATCCTGTTCTTCCCCCAGAGGCTTTTCTGGTGCAAAAAGATGGCAACTCTCTTTAAGGTACAATTCCTCTTTAGTTCAATATTTTAAACAACCTAAAAATTTCAATCAGTCCAGAAGTTGTCATTTCATTTGCACAAAATCCTTTGGTAGAAGGTATACTATACTTTTTCCTCTCTCCCAATGATGGGATACAGGCTCTGAGAACCCCCTTGAACTCTGCTTGAATCTTCCCACTTGATGAGAAACGTGCCTGAGGCCATAAGCCTTTCATTATCACTAGACACAAATCTCTGTTACTAGACTAGTCCTCCATGGTCAAGGTTACTTCCCACCCTTGATCCTCCCAAAATATACCCAAATCTGTTACCCTTAAACTTGCTTAGCCCTCCATTGTCTGTCATCTCCAGATAACCTCCAGCTATTTCCCACCCTTAGTCTCATTACTGGAGTCTGACCTCATTTGACTCCTCCTCAAGACCCTCCCCAAACTCCTCCTCTAGACCATCCCTAGAACCCTCTCATAATCTTTCTGTATATAAACTCTATCTTAGCTCCATGAGGTGGCCAAAAACTATCTAGCACAGACTCACTCTGTCAGATTATTCTGGCCTGCTTGTCCTATACAAATGTCACAAATACCTAAGCTCCTTAAGAGTCTACCCATTATGGTGAATCTTTAGTAAGCTTTGCTTTACTTTGGTCGAGAGATGACTTGAGTCGAATTCATTTGGCAGGACCCAGCATGTTTGTATTTTGGGGTCTTGTGCACCCCTAAACCTTAAAACTCAACACCAACAGAATGTAAGCTCATTGAGAGAAGGTGCTGTTCATTTTTTGTCTTTAGTCTTGTCTTCATTCCCAGTCCTTAGTACAGTATCTGGCACATTGTAGTCAAATTCTTGTTGATTAATTGATTAAAGTTAAGAGGGATGCCTCCTCTTGGCAAAGGACAGGCAATCTTTATCCCCCAAGTGACTCTGTATAACAGAATGATGACTTCAGCAGCTCCAATACTTCAAAAGCTCTTTGATTTCATGGTGAGAACAGGCCCTCCATCAATGCAGATCTCAACTACTCTTCCCCTTGGTAAACAAAGTCATGAATTTCTGTGGTTAAAAAAAATCACTGCCTAATGGCCTGATGTTCAAGGGATGCACCTCTCAGAACTAGGCTGGTCCTCAGACAACAGATACAATCCATCACAAGGCTCATATGTGAGCCTCTGCAGTTTGTTGGGACCTGCCAGATATTACATTCCCCTGGAAGAGCCTTCAAAAACCCAGGGTCACCTCCAGGTCATGATGAGACAGTAAAGCAGACCTTTATTCCAGGAATAATAATTGCAGATAGTATTTACATTACAGAATTTTACATGTAACATCAGATTTGGTCTTCACAATTGCACTGTGATATAAGGTAGTATAAATATTATAAGCCTTATTTCACAAATGGAGAAACTGAGGCTGAGACTAAATGATTTGCCCAAGGTTCCACATTCACTTGTAAAAGGCTGAGCTGGGATTATTACCACATTAAGGAAAACAAAGCAGTTGATCTTTGGGGACAGGAAGGTAGCAGCTGCTGCCAACAGCTCTCACAAAGACACCAGTCTCTCTCCCTGTCTGCAGTTGTCTCTAGGCAGCACAAAAAAGCACAAGAGCCAGAGTCTCAGTGATTGTGTTTTATTTTTAAGGTTGGTACAGCACAGTGCAGCTGGTGAGCTGGGTATGTTGAGAAAGGAGGAGCTCAAGGGAGCCGGGTAAACTTCTTCATGATGAAATAACGAGGCTCCAGGGATCTGTTACAGCTTAACTTTTCCTGTTCTGTTGGTATTCCCCCTATATTGTGTGAGTCCCTGTAAAAGTCATATGCCCCAGATGCAAGCTTCTCAAGGTCTTGTGCACAAACAATGGCTGGAAAATGGCTCTGGGTCATAAGGTCAGCACTAACTGCATCCTTAACACTATTTTCTGATCCCTTCTTTTTTTGGGGTCAAGCAGTCACAGGATCCTGGCAAGCAAATATTCTAAGACCTCCAGGCTTTCTAACTCCCCACAGGAGTATATGTCTGCTAAATCATGCTTGCTTTTATCTATGCAGTTTTCTTCCTCCCTTGGTCTGGTGAGCATAGACCTAACCATACAACAAAGCCAAATCCACCAAACTGAAGTTCAAGAGCTTGAGAAGAGATGGCCAAGAGTTGTGAACATCTTGGAATGCAGCAACCCAGGCCTCAAACAAATGGTCATAGACACAATCTAGCAAAGAAGAGAGACCTCTAGTTTCTTCCCTCTCTCTCACAGAGTTGATATGGGTCTGGGAGTCTATACTATACTGCCATGGTCAAGAGACAGGAGAAAACTTTCTTTGGAAAAAAAAATTGTCCATTGCTACAAAGAGAGAGAGAGAGAGAGAGAGAGAGAGAGACAGAGAGACAGAGAGAGAGAGAGAGACAGAGAGACAGAGAGAGAGAGAGAGACAGAGAGACAGAGAGACAGAGAGACAGAGACACAGAGACACAGAGAGAGAGAGAGACAGAGGCATAGGCAGAGAAGAGAGGAGAAGAAGAGAGAAGGAGGAGGAGGAGGAGGAAGAGAAGGAGGAGGAGAAGGAAGAGGAAGAGGAGAAGGAGAAGGAGAAGGAGGAGGAGAAGAGGGAGAGGGAGGAGGAGGAGGAGGAGGAGGAGAAGAAGAAGAAGGAGAAGAAGAAGAAGAAGAAGAAGAAGAAGAAGAAGAAGAAGAAGAAG
>NW_027185694.1:31324992-31367718 GCF_028583685.1 Petaurus breviceps papuanus | reverse complement strand
AGAAGAAGAAGAAGAAGAAGAAGAAGAAGAAGAAGAAGAAGAAGAAGGAGAAGGAGAAGGAGAAGGAGAAGGAGAAGGAGGAGGAGGAGGAGGAGAAGGAGGAGGAGAAGAAGGAGAAGAAGGAGAAGAAGGAGGAGGAGAAGGAGAAGGAGAAGGAGAAGAAGGAGAAGAAGAAGAGATATGAAAATCACAAGGTCACAGAGGGAGTAATGTTTGTACAATTCCATTCAGTCAGGTTTCACCATCTAGCCATAGATACTTCCTAGCTATGTGACCCTGGGCAAGTCACTTAGCCCTGTTTTCCTCAGTTTCCTCATCTATAAAATGAGCTGGAGAAGGAAATGGCAAATTACTCCAGTATCTAAGTCCCCCCCCATACTAAAAAAAAATGAGGTTATGAAGAGTCAAGCACAACTGAAAATGTCTGAAAAACAACAAAAAGCCTTCATTTATCATAGCTATCCAGGCATAGTGGGGCTGCTGTAGACTCACGTTCAAAATACAGCCTTTTTCTGGGACACAATATTTTAACACTCTGAGTCACCTCATAGTGAGATATAGAGACCTTCATTAAAAGCCTGAAGGTTTTCACAAAACAACTATATAGTGAGAAGAGCACTGGAACTGGACTTAGGGGCCTTGCTTCAGATCCCAGCTCTGCTGCTTATGTAACCTTGGACAAGGAACTTCCTGGGTTTCACAAGTCAAGTCACCAAGCATTTAAATGCTCACTAGGTGGCAGACATTGTGCTAAGCCCTGGGAAGACAAATATAAACACAGTCTCTTCCCTCAAAGATCTTGTATTCTGATGGAGGAAGATAGTGCATAAAAAGCTGAGAAGTATTGTGAGGGTTGGGGAGAGGTCAGAGAGGGGCACAGGAGAGAAAGCAGCTCTCAGGAGAGTCGGGAGCAGCGGAGCCCAGAGAGGAGTGAGGGAGTGAGAATGGCTGGCCTGGGCACTCTCCTTAAAATTCCTCCCCTTCTGGGAGGAAGCGGCCAATCAGGGAAGGAGGAATCTACTAGGCTTTGGGGGAAGGAATGATCTTCCAGACTGAGAAGCCTGCTGGATCATGGTGGAGAAAGACATGCAGAGGGTGAGGAGTGGAGCCCAGAGAGGAAGGAACGTCTATGATGTCTAGAGCAGCCTGCACAACATACCGCCCATGGGCCATTTTGGTGGGCCAAAAGCGGCTGGTGGGCCGTATGTTGTGCAGGCTGGTCTAGAGGAATGTCTAGAATGAGTGTTCTTTTATTAAGGGGATTTGTTCTGTAAAGTTTGGATTCAGTCAAAGGGCCGCACTTGAGGGCCTAGAGGGCCACATGTGATCTCCAGGCTGCAGGTTCCCCACCCCTGGCAGACCCTTCCAATTGCTCCACTATATTACATTTCTGTGTTTCTTTTGAACGCCGTTTTTTTCATTTAAAAGTGTCTACTCAGCTCTACTTTCTTATGCCTCACCTTCCTTCTCTGTAAAATGTCCTCAGCCCTAAATTTTATGCTCCTAGGATCCATCCATCCATCCATCCATCCAATCCTCACAGTGACTTAAATCATATAATCACAAGCCGGTCAGGCAGAGCAACGGGTGCAGTCCGAGGGTGGCCAGGGTGTGGCGTAGAGCCAGCAGCTGGCAAAAGTTAAAGGTGTCCTTCGGGACTGAGGAAGAGAACCAGATAAAGCTTACACTTACATTGCATTTTAAGTCTTGTAAAGCATTATCTCATCAGAACAAACTTGCTAGATACTGCAGATGTCATTACCTTCATTTCAATCAACTGAGGCTCAGAGAGTTTAATTGACTTGCCCAAGGTCACACAGGTTCTAAGTGGCAGAATGATAACTTGAACTCAGGTTCAGTAACAGGTTCATTATTCCAAGCTATTTACTCTTTTCATTACCACCTCAGTTCCCAGACTCCAAGACACACATTCAAGCCAGGGGGGTCAAACATGCAGCCTGTTTGGGGGCAGGAACCATATTACAATTCAATTGGGAAATATATAACAAAATAAATAAAAATACAATAGAACCTGGATAATGTTAACATGCGTTTTCAATATAGTTTAGCAGCCTGTTTCCATTTGAGCAGGTCCCCACTGCACTACACCATGCTGCCTCCTTACTTACTGGGCTAGACAGCCATAACTTGGGGGAGAGGCATGTGTCCTAGCTGAGGCAGTAACACATTCATTGCCTAAAAGGGAGTGATCTTAATGCTGTGCAACTCTGAGAAATAATTCATTTAGAACCCTACTCTATTCCAATCAGTATTAATCAGTTTGATACGATTCCTTGTGGGTAGTGGTTATAAGGTCTACTGTATATTAGGCCCCAGAACTGGGAGTTGCAGATTTTAAGTTCACATGTTTAATCATAGGAAGGTTTTTCCTTGTCATATTGACCAAGCCCAGTGTGGTGGAGGTGACTGAATTATATGGAAAATCTTCCAACTTATTTCTGTACCTCCAGACCACTCTCGTTTGTCTGGCATGAGCTGGTGACCATCATATGAAAGAGCATCTTATGGTCCCTTAGCGGAGATGCCCCATGCTTTGCCCAGCCGGACACACACACACACACACACACACACACACACACACCCACAATGACACACCATTTCTACCTGATGCAACAGGTTTTGACCTGCAAAGCAAGATCTATCAACCAGTGGGGTTCTGTATTTTGTATAGCCTCTTTAGAACTTTCAGGTGTCAAATCTGGTATGGAGCCTTATAAAAAGAAGGCCCTAGAAGGGGCCATCTCAGATTTTGAGGAAGATCTGAAGTCCACTTCACTAGAGCGGACCCTTGACCCTTGAATAAAGTGTCATTGGCTCAGAGCTCTGCCTCAGTCTCTTTTATTGTATTTTAATCGCCACATAAGAAACAGCTTTGGGAAACTCAGATCTCCCTCCTGCTACCAAGCAGGGACATAGAGCTTTTTACTCCTTGCTGCTCTATGATTGGGTGTTGGAGAGACTAGAATATTTAGCTGGGTGGGAGGAAAGCAGCTTTTCCCATCCCCGTTTAGCTCTTGTCTGGTGGTCCATGATGCAGAGCTGCTGTAGTGCTGCTAGAGGAAGGAGTGGGGAGTGGGGGTGGGGAGGAGAATAGAAGGGAGGGGAAGAGAAGTGAAACAGCTCAAGAGAGGACAGGAGGGGGCAAGACAGAGAAAAAGGAGGAGAGAGAGATGGATTTAACCAGAGAGAGAATACAACAAAAGAGAAGAGCAGGAGAAATACAGGAAGGGAGGAAAAAGAAGTGAAACAACTCAAAAGAGGATAGGAGGAGATAAGAGAAACAAACAGATTTAACCAGAGAGAGAATAAAAGGAAAGAGAAGACATGGAGGAAGTAAAGGAAGGGAGGGAGGGAGACAGAAACAACTAGACCTAGCTAAAGCAAGGAGAAGGAAAGGGAGAGAAGAGGGAGGTGGGGCAGAGAGGAGTGGAAAGAGAGAAGAGAAAATTAGAGAGAGGGAGTGAAAAAAGAAGGGAAGATAGAGAGAGGGAGAACCAAAGAGAAGGAAAGAGAGGTGGATAGAGAGCACTACATGACTTAAGGGAAGCTAAAAGGAGGGAGAGAAGACAGACAGGAAAGGAAAATGGAAAAGATGAGATTTAAAAAAAAAAAAGATAGACACACCATCAGAGATGATAAAGGCAGGGGGAAAAATGGGAAGGCTGAGGATAGCCAAGCTGTAAAATATCTCGCTGAAGGAAAGCTTCAGGAAGGATGGCCAGTAAGAGTGGGGAAGGACAGGCACTGATGTCAACAAAAACTGACAAAAGAATCTCAATTTGACTTTGTCACTTAAAACAATTTGCAGTCGTGGTTGCTCAATTGTACGGACCTCTGCCCATGGGGTTTTCTTGGCAAAGATATTGGAATAGTTTGCCATTTCCTTCTCCACCAGCAAACAGGGGTTAAATAACTTGCCCAAGGTCAGACATTTGGAAGTTTCTGAGGCTGGATTTGAATTCAGGTGTCCCTGACTCTAAGCCCAGCGATCTATCCACTGCACCATTAAGCTGCCCCTCTTAAAACAATAGTCAGAGATTATTCACATAGTGCATGGCAAAGCACTAGAAATTATGTAGCAGTTTTAAAGTTATGGATCACTCAAAAAGTCATGATTAAGGAGCTTAGAATTAATGTCTTATCAAATCAGTATACAGTAGAAGGTATAGGTATCTAGCAGTATAGGCATCTAGAAGCATAGGTATCTAGCTACAAAAGATAGAAAGATAGATAAATATATGTGCACATGCACACGCACACACATCTCTTTAGTATTTTGAAAGATTCATAACTTCATCAGTATGGGTCCTCCCTCCACTGATACAGATTACAACCCTTTCCCCCACTTTAGCAGACTGTCACCGATGATTGCAATAACCAAGATAATTCATTATTTATTGGTCAGTCATCTGGTGATGAGTCTTTTTGAATTTGACCAGAATGAACCTAAATTGAAAGTCAGTGTCCATCATAAATCCATATTCAAATCCTTCCCAGCCTGGCAAAAACTACCAGAGTTTGCCTTCTGTGAGCACAGATTTCAAGAACCCAGGATTAACTCCCTCTCATGATGAGGCTTTGTAAAAGGACTTCAGTGGAAAAGACACAAATACACTTTGTAAGGAGAATGAACCACTGGCTGAGGTGGACCAGACATTCACCACAACACTTTCCTGATTTGAACCACATAGGGAGATTCCCTGGAGCAGGTGAGGTATCTTTGTTCTGTGAAGAACAAGATCTCCTGTCTAGTAAATTAGAAGAAAGAGTTGATAGTAGCAGTGGGGAAGAGGGAATGAAGAAGACACATCATATGCTGTGAAAAAGAAATAGAGGCTAGTGAGTGAGCTGAGTTCATACAAAAATGTAGCAAAAGTAGATCGAATGGGGTGGCCAGGTGGCGCAGTGAGTAAGAGCACTGGCCCCAGAGTCGGGAGACCCGGGATCGGTTCCAGCCTCAGATACTTAGCACCCACACAAAATAAATGGCTGTGTAACCTTGACCAAGTTACTTAACCCCAATTGCTTATAAAAAAAAAAAAGTAGATCGAGTTTGATTCAGAAGCAGAATGGAAGAAGGAATTCATGGGTTGCTTCACAGTGTGACTGATATCCCCCTGCAATAGTATTCATAGGTTGGGTCCCTGGGGGACAATAATCTATGAGTCCTCACTCCTAAAAATATAGCTCATGAGCCCCCACTATAGTCAGCCCTTAGAGAACACAATTAGTACAAAGCAAAGGTATTTACTGAAATGTTATAGTAGGAATCATAAAGCATTCCCCATATTAATTGGGGGCACAGACATGAACACAGCATCAGTGGGAAGAATTTACACATAAAATTCACAAGTGCAAAGGTGCAGATGTTAAGAAAATAAATCGTCAGTACATGTACAAGGCAAGACAATTCATAATTCCAGCTGATCTGCTTCTGCCGACCTTGATCTTTCAGTCTCTGCGATCTCTGCTCCTGGACACCACCAGATGCTTCTCCTCCTACTTTATTGCATTGCTGTCATTACCACTGCCTCTAGTTTGGAAGTCGGCTAACTCCCTGACTGAAGTGCTGCTGTGCACTTGGAGAAGAAACCAAAACCATTATCCTCAGAGCAGCGGGAGTCCCACCTTTGGGACCTGCCATTCCCTCAGTAGGATCCAGTCCCAGGCATGAGACTCTAAGGTAGGCAAGGTGTGTCCAAGGAAAGAGAACTCATACTGCTGATGCTACAAATCATTGATGTTCTCGCTCTGCTGCTGCTATTGACCTTGATCTCTCAGCCTCTGATGAGCGCTGCCTGACTGCCTGTGTGGTCACCACCGCCTCTAGCTGAAATCCTAGCCTAAGGTGCTGCTATGCCTCTTCCTCAAAAAGAGCCAGAACCTTTGCCTTCAAATCAGTGGGAGCATCCCCAGGTTCCTTGCCCCAGGTTTGTATTTGTGTGTGGTGTGCTCTTGTTTACTCTTTCTGTCTCTCTCTTCCTCCCTCTCTCCTTTTCCCCCTGCCCCTCTCCCTCCTATTCTTCCTCCTCTCCCACCCCATCTCTCTCCCCCAACAACTCCATAAATAATGGGGTTTGTTGATAAACAAACCCACAGAACAGGATTCTGATGTCTTTTTTTTTTTTTTTTGCTTTTTGGAGGGGAGAAGACAGAGCAATTGGGGTTACTTGTGACTTGCCCAAGGTCACACTAACAGTGTGAAGTGTCTGAGGCTGGATTCGAACCCAGGTCCTCCTGACTCTATTCACTGAGCCACCCAGCTGCCTCCAGAACAGGATTCTGTTCGGTGGACACAACAGGCAAAGGAGGAAAAACAGACTCTCAAGGCTTGGTTCTTTCTCTATAATTGGCTCCTTTCAACTCTCTGTGCAGCACAATTCTAGTAAGTTTGACTATTCCATTTTTTAAACTCTTAACCCTTCCAATTTACCACATCAGTGAGAAGGAGGAGAAAAAGGAACCGAGGCAGGTCTGAAATCTCTGCCAATCCTCAGTGTTATTTCCTGTCCCTTTCATAAAAAAATAAACTACTCAAGGTCTGAAAGGAGGACACTCGTATCTCATTTTCTCTGTTATTTGCTCATTACATCCAGTAATTTTATCAAGTATAGTAGGGAGACTCAATTGATGAAAGGTGCCTAAATCAACCCCCTACCATGCTAGTAACAACCAAAGCATTCCAGGCAACCCAGGGGAGGCATTAAAGCTAGGTTAGCATGGTGAAAGGATCAACCTGTTGTTCGGTCATTTCTTATATTTGACTCTTCATGACCCCATTTGGAGTTTTCTTTGCAAAGATACTGGAGTGGTTTGCCATTTCCTTCTCCAGATTATTTTACAGATTAAGAAACTGAGGCTAACAGGGTTAAGGGACTTGCCCAGGGTTACACAGCTAGTAAGTGTCTGAGTTTAAATGCAAACTCAAGAAGATGAGTTTTCCTGATTCCAAGCCCAGGAGATATTAAAAGATCCAAGTCTATTTAAACCAATTAAGTAATAAGTTAAAAGAAAATAGTTTGATAGAAGGATGCAAATGGTATAAAGCACTATGAGATGTGAGGGAGAGATGACTACTGGTTGAGTGGATCAGAGAAGACTTCATTTAAAAAAATAGATGCAATTGAGCTGAGCCTTTCAGTATGTAGGAGATAGGAACAAAAATAAATGGAATAATGTGAATAAATACATGGGATATTAAAAAAAAAGCATAGGCCATATGAAGTGGAGAAAATTTTTCCAGTTTAACTGTAGCATAATTTCTGTGTCAGGTGATAAATTTTTTGCTTTTTTTTGGAGGGGGAATGCAGGGGGCAATTGGGGTTAAGTAACTTGCCCAAGGTCACACAGCCAGTAAGTATGTCAAGTGTCTGAGGTCAGATTTGAACTCAGGTCCTCCTGACTTCAGGGTCAGTGCTCTACTCACTGCACCACCTAGCTGCCTCTAGGTGATAAATTTAAAATAAATTTAGAAAGGCATCTTTTCAGTAATTGTGAGTGGCCATGAATGCCAGGTATAAGAGTTTCAATATTATATTGGGTAGTCAAAAGTCAATAGTCAATAAACATTTATCAAGTGCCAGCACTGTGCTAAGTGCAGTGAGATAGAAATACAAAGTAAATAAATAAATAAAGACAGCCCCTGCCTTCAAGGAGCTTACAATTTAATGAAGAAAGCAAACTGAAAACGTGGAAAGAGCTGAAGATACCAGGTATGGGGCATAGGGGAGAAGTTAATGAGTACAGCTCAGTGGGAAATGAAATGGGCAGTTGGGAGCCAATGAAAGTTTGTGAGCATTGAAGTTGCATAATAAACCATGTGCATTAGGAATATTAATCTGACAACTCGATGAAGGATAGATTATAGAAGGCAGAGACTGGAGGTGGAGAGTCCATTTAGGAAGTTATTGTACCAGTACAGGTAAGAGACAATGAGGGCCTCATTTAGGATAGTGACAGGAGGAAGGTTAAAATGGTGACAAATGCAAAAGATGTGGCAAAGACAGAATGTTTTTTGTGAGAGAAATGCTTTTGTGATTAAGTGGCTGATAAGGAGTAAGTGTGGAATTCAGAAAAGGAAGTCATAAGCTCAACGAATAGGAGATATTCCTTTCTCCAGAATATGAGGATTGTGGGCCCTGGTGAATGCTCCATCAGAGAAGACATGTAAGAAATAGAAGATAACTCCTGAAAATTTGTGAGAAATTATACCATAGAGAATTCAGTCCTGGGGACCGGGGAACAAAGAAGGTGACCTTCTAGGGCACTTCTCCATCTAATTTCTTCTATTTACAGCAGTTGACAATTTTCCTAGGCTTCAGAGACTCCCCTGAATCCCAGCAAGGCAGTTGTCCAGGGCAATTTTGCACATAGTATTATGATAACAAGCACAAAGGCATTTAGAAATTTAAATTACCTCTATTTGCACTTAACAGATTATTCTAAGAAAGAGCTTTTAATTCTTTAGCATGAAAGCTGGTCACCATTTAGGGTTAATATGCTATCCTGCAAGAATATGTAGGGGTGAGATTACCCAGACAACTAATTACCTGCAAAGATAATCTTGACTAATTGGAATTAGAGCAACCAGAGCAATTATTAAATGTTGTTATCCCTTAGAACAGTCCTCAACTAGACCTTGGATTTAATTACCTCTAATAAGATTCATAATTAGAGGGATCTAGAGTTTTTGAAATAAAGGTGCTAATATAAAACCCCTCCCCCCAGCGTGGGAAGATTGAAAGAGCTCTAGAGCAGGACTGAGGAGGCCTGGGTTCTAGTCCCAGTTTCTGCCACTAACTGGCTTCAAGACCTGGCAAGTTTTTTACACTCTCTAAACCTCTATTTTCTTACTGCAAAATAAAGGGGCTAAACTAGATCGATCATTTGCTCATATATTTCTTGCGTTTCTGCAATGTGTGAGGCACTTTACTGAGAGCGATGAAAGGATTATCATCTTAAGATCTGGTAGGGCCCTTTGAGGTCATCTTGTACAAAATCTCTCAAGTCCCCTTTCCAGGGTGGGAAACCAGTTGCCTGGAGGCCACATGTGATCCTCTAGGTCCTCAAGTACACCCCTTTGACTGAATCCAAACTTCACAAACAAATCCCCTCCATAAAAGGATTTGCTCTATAAAACTTGGACTTGGTCAAAAGGCTGAACCCAAAGACCTAGCAGGCCACATGTGACCTCAAGGCTGCAGTTTCCTCACCCCTGGACCACTTAACTGAAGATCTTCAGGGCTGGGGAGCTCACTACCTCCTGAATTAGGCAGCCCACTCCATACGAAGATGAGCTGAGACAAGAGCCCTGTTCTCTAGAGGGGTAAAATAGGATCCCTGTCTTCAAGGAGCTTACAATCTAGTGGTGGGAAAAAGGAATAGGTTGATTTGAACTCCTCCTAGGCACAGAAATAACACACATTTATATAGGGCTTTAAGGTTAACAAAGCATCTTCCTCACAAGTACCCTGTGAGGTAAGTAGTACAAAAGTGATTACCTCCATTTTGCAGGTAGGAAAACTGAGGCCCAGAAAGGTGATGTGATTTTGTAAGGTCACAAAACTCGTGAGGAACAGAGCCAGGATTTAAACCCTGGTCTTCTGATACTGAGTCCAGCATGTTCCTTCCAGTTCCTCATCAGTGACTGGTACTGTGCACGGTGTCTGAGCTATCTTCCAACTCTCACATTCTTATGAGTTATATGTGATAAGGTACGGCAGAATTTGGAACAAAGCAATTGGGGAAGAACTATGAAATATGGTAGTCCTGACAAAGATTCCTTGAAAGAAATGGGGTGAAGTGGCAGGAAGAAAGGAGCAGGAATTAGAAAAGCCAATGATGAAAATCTTTGTCCCTGTCACAGAGAGAGGACTCTGCAGTGAAGCTAGGTTCTGTGATGACCTTGCGCTCTGGAGGAGTAAATCACAGGCTCTGCCACCAGGCTCTGATATCTGGACTATGAGGCTGCTTTGGAAGTTAGTTTCTCTTTTTCTTTTTTCTACTGAACATGTTCTGATCTATTCACATTTTGGTTCTATGACATCAATCAATAAAATGTACTAAATAAATTAAGTGAACGGTGGAATTGTAAATCGATTTCAGGCGTAGAAGGGAGAGAGTGAGGGAACCAACAAGAGACTATTATAGGAATTGAAGTGAGAAATGATTCACGCAAGACTCAAGATTGTGGCTGCAGAGCCCATCATTTCGTTACACATTTCTGAAATATTAAACAAATGAAACATACAAGCTTTGGAAATTGTTTCACAAAAATTGCAGGCTAGCAGCTGCTGGAATCCCCAATTCACTTGGAAACAGGTACAATAGCCGAGCCAACCTATTGTTAAAGTTCAGTCCAAACTGGCTGGTGCGGACTCACACAATACACAGCAAGGTCTCAAGCATAAGTAAATATCCAAAACCCACCTCAGTTAGTACCTGCCGCCCCTGTCCATCAGCTTTACAGAAAATGAATGGCATGGCTCATGTCAACAGGCCTCATTCTTCTATTAGACTGCCGACCAAGTTTCATGGGCTCAACTACTGCCTATGTGGATGTCTAAATGAATCATTAGCTCCCTTCAGAAGCTTCATAGAATGATAGAATGTCAGAATTGGGAAAGGACCTTCAGATCATCTAGTTCACATTAAGATAAAATTGAAGTTCAGATTGGTGAATTGATTTATCCAACTTAGTGGCAGAGTTGTCAGAATCTAGGTCTTTTTTAAATTTCCATTACTATGTTCTTTTCTTGATTATGTCCAGTTTATAAAATAATAGAGAAAGGAGTTTTCCTTTTAGGATAATTGTGGCAATCTGAGATTTCTACCAAATGATTTGAACACTTCCAAAATAGGCACAGGGAAAAGGGAACTAGGTCTGGGATAACATAGTAAAGGGGTCTTTAACTTTTCCCCCCAGGAGGATCAATTTTCCAATTATCCAAGTATAGAAGAGTTGATCTTTAACCAACTTTCCAGTCCAGAATATAAATACAAGGTGTAAACAAACAAGGCATTAAAATATCTGTCCTACCCTAATCCCTTTGGGATGTGGAATGGAATTGAAAGGAGCAACTGCATTGGACAAACACATAATCAAATATTCCCTGGTTAAAGTTTTAAGAAGCTAAGCCCTGAGGAGAGAAGCTCAGTTTGGTGTGAGCTCAGGAGTACCTTGTGAAAGTCCTAGGGAAAGGGGAGGGGGGTAAGATTTCTCTCTCCTCCCTTTCCTTTTCACCCAGGTAGCTTTAAAGGGGATTTACTCACTCTGAAAGGGGTATCTCATTCAATAGCTAGTCAACTGGAGAGAGTTCAGGGCCCAATTGAGAGAAGGAGAAACACATACTCCAAGTGGTCATAGGTATAGAAAGACAATTACTTGAGGGAGAAATAGGATCCCTGGTAGCAAAGCAGAGAGCTGCTTATGGTGAGGAGCAGACTTGGAGAACTGAGAAGAGCAGCTTGCTCAGGAGAAATATTGCACCTAAGGAGAGCTGTGTGAGAATCCTATGATGAGAGAAATGACTTCCAAGTCCTTTGTTACCAGGAGTTGTAAGTTGCCTTTGACACACAAACACATGCATATACACATATGTTTTTATGTACATGTGCATACACACACCCACATGTGTTTCCCTACCATTGTACTATAAATTTCAGCCCACACTTTTCACAGATACTCTATATTTCTGGGAAAGTGTACCCCAAGTTTATGGGAGGAATGTTTTACAGCTACTGTTTTTCCTATGCCATTTTAGTAAAAGCTGTTGCTAAGAGCTAAGTGTGTCCACTGACTGATTATTAATGCAAGCATGGTGACTGGGGTTCACAACCTATAGTGATAAGAGTAAAGATCCATAGGAGTATCCTTTGAATCTGACAATGGTCAATATCTTCTACTTCAGTCTGCACCCAAGGAACTCAATATACAATCTGTGAGTAGGAGTTAGAGAGTATCCCAGAGGGTGTTAGTCAAATTTTAAAATCCCTTTGGAGAAATGAGAGGATATAGACAATGGTAATGAATGACAGGGTGCTGACCATTAAAGTTAGTGAAAGTAACCATTTGCTATGAATTCCCTCTTGTCCCCTCTTCCTCAATTCCTATCACTCCGATGCCTTCTACTGCTAGAGTGTTCATCTTCATGGAATCTAGAAAAAGGAAAAAGAAATACTGTATCTAATGGATACAAGTATTCTGGTTTTTAGAGAGGTAACTTAGCTGGGGGGGGGGGAGGGCATGGAATCAGTCTCCAGACTCTCCCATCCTCTGGATGAAATTTCCTTCAAGATTATTCAGCTCCCTTTACTCTTTTTTCCAGGCTCACAACATAGCATTCTGATGATGAATTTGGTGGAGATTGAGCATTCCATTTACCTCAATTCAACAAGCATTTATTAAGCTCCTACTAAGGTACTCTGCTAGGCGTATGTGTTTGTTAAGTGGGAGATTAGATAGATAGATAGAGAGAGAGAGAGAGAGAGAGAGAGAGAGAGAGAGATGTAGAGAGATATGGATATATAGAAATATAGATAGATAGGTGGATAGATATGGATATGTATCCCTCATTATATATTAAAGAATTGACATTATGACTTATAAATATATCTATGGTGAGTTTGTTTAGCATGATTCATTCCCAGAGCCTGCATCATGGAGTCAAGGACAAGACAGTTGGCATGAAACCTAACTTGCTTTTATGCTGTCTCTGTCTCTGTCTCTCTCATTCTTTTTAACCACTCTTCCCCATCTTCCATTCACATCTTCTTTGTCTTAATGGAAACAGGAGGAACTAGTATGGTGAGTTAAACAGACTCCATCTTGTTCTCGTACTACAACACTCTCTGTTTGGCATTTACAACCTTTCACACTCTGGCTCCAACCTATCTTTCCTGGCTGATCGCACATTACTTCCCTTCATAAACTTTACACTCTAGCCATATTTGAGAACTTTTGGTTTCCCATACATGACACTGCATCTTCCACGCCTATGCCTTTGCACAAGCTGTCCCAGCTATGCCTGGGAAGTTCTCCCTCTTCATCTCAGTCTAGATTACTTTAATGAATAATGTAGGTGCCCCATCTCACAGGACACTTTTCCTGATCCCCTCAGTTGCTACTATTCATGTCCCTCCCCACCGCCATGAAAGATTCTGCATTTATGCTTTGTATATTCTATATATAATCTATTCACATATTGTTTCCCCAAGTAGAATGTAAATTTCCTGAAGGTAAGAATGGTTTTGTATTTCAATTTGTATCCCCCTGGGCCTAAGACAGTACCTGACATAGTGTGATGAGTGCTAGAGGAATTAAAATTACATTTGCTTCCAGGTAGGACAATTGCTACCCATGGACTTCATGAGAACCAAAGAGACAATCAGAGCAATTAAGCACCCTCCTGTGCTACCTATGCCTACTCCCAGGAACCTCAAAAGTATTTGTTTCTCCATAGTTCTGTCTACATTCTGTATCTGAAGAAAACACCCACCTGGTCCTGAGGTTCCCATATGTGGAGACATACATGCCTGACATCGACAACTTGATAGCTACATAGCTTTGGCCAAATCACTTCACTTCTCCAGGACTCAGTTTCCCCACTGTGTAATGAGGGAGATGGACTATATGGCCTCTAGATTGCCTCCAGCTTGACATCTGTGATGAACAATGAGCCTCAGGAATCCCACATCTGCTGCCCGTGTTCTTCATGCTGGGTTCAGTGGATGTTTGGCTATGCTGGACAGGATCTAGTGACCCTGGTGGAGAGGAGCACAGGGGCCAGAAACCTTCACTCCCTTAAGCTAGGCCTCATTTACATTTGACAGAAAAATGGAGGCAAATGGTAATAAAAGGCAGTGATATAATAGACAGAGCCTTGCAATTAAAGTCAGGAAAATCTGGGAGCAAACCCTGCTTCCTATGTTAGCTAAGTGACCCTAGCTACAGGTGGGGAACCTGCAGCCTCAAGGCCCCATGTGGCCCTCTAGGTCTTCAAGTGTGGCCCTTTGACTGAATCTAGACTTCTCAGGTTTTCGCCTTTCTTTGTATCCCCAGTGCTTAAGCACAGTGCCTGGCCCAGAGTTAGAACTTAGTAACTGCTTATTGATAGACTGATGTTTCCTCATCTGCAGAAAGGCCATAATTACATCTGTAACACTTAGCCAACAGTTGTTTGCTGAGAAGATCAAAAGAGATAAGCTAATTAAAGTGCTTTCCAAATCTTAAAGCAGTGTGTATCGGTTGTTATCATGAATAATAAAGCATCTCTTCTGTGTCACTGAGCAAATTAGTGAAAAACCCAGAAATTCAAACTCAAATTTATCTTAACTAGATAAAATTCCCCATGAACAGTTTTAAATCCACAGCTTAAAGGATTTAGGCATTATTGCTAAGTCCTAAAAGTCAAATCACAAGGCCTGGGAAATATCTACAAACTCCTTCACTTTCTTCAGGATTCTTTTTTTTTTTTTTTTGACAGGCGAATGAATAGGAATGGAAGGTTCCTCCTTCTGAGGGCAGATACACGTACATAGGCACACATTTTTCTTCCAGGTTTGGACGAGCCCTGACACACTGAAAGAGGACAGCAGGGGCGGCCAGGTAACACAGTAAGAGCGCCAGCCCCAGAGTCAGAAGGACCCAGGATCAGTTCCAGCCTCATATACTTAACACCCACACAAAATAACTGTCCATGTAACCTTGGGCAAGTTACTTAACCCCAATCGCTTAAAAAAAAAAAAAAACGAGGACAGCAAGACTCTGGAACCTGCAAGCCCAAAATACAAGCTGTAGGCCTCTAAAACCCTTCTTTTATCTCAAGTCTTTTCAGGGAGCATAAGCTTGAAAATGCAGGTCTCTTGAGAGCCCTGGAGATGAGGGGCAGATCTGAGAGGCCTTAAAGAAGGCTACCACTTTATATCGAAAGTGAACAGAAAAAGGTAGTTGATGGTAATGTCACACTGACACTTCAGACTCAGCAAGTCCAAAGCTGATCTTATCATTGTTAAACTGTTCCTACTTCTAGCAGCTGTCTGTGGCACCACCAATCACTCCGTCTACCATTTTTGAAACCTGTGTGTCCTCTTACATGCTGTATTCTCCCTCAGTTTTCACATCTGATCAATTGCTAAGCCCTGTTGATTGCACCTCTCCAGGCTCTATCCTATCCCTCCTCTCCTCCCTATTCCCATGGCTACTACCCTGGCCCAGGTGCTCATCACCTACCTGGACTACTTCACCATCTTCCCTCTCTTAAGCCATCCATCTTAATGCTGCCAGAATATTATCTATACGCAGATATGAATCTGTCACACCATTCCTCCGCTCCCAAATCTTCAGTGGCTATTCATCACCTACTAAGTAAAATTTAAACTCTTTGCCTGGTACTTAAAACCTTCCAAAATCTGAAACTATACTACCTTTTCAGCCTCTCATATCATCTCCCTTCACATGCTCTATTTACACCAATGACATCAAACTACTTTCTGCATCCTGAAAATTCTGCTTACTCTCATACTGCCCATGCTATCAGTCATGATCACCTCTATTCCTTCACCACCCTACCTCCCCCTCTTTACTTCCCAAAAGCCCAACAAGAACACTATTGCCTCCACAAGGTCTCCATTAGGATCCCCTGAGAGCACTAGTTGGTGACCTTTCCCCTGGATCTTCAATTGGCACTTAGTTTTGCAATCCTTTAATGAGTGCCCTTAACATTTAACTGAATATTAGTTATCTGTGTTTGTGTCTTACCCTCAAACTAAAGTGAGAACTCCATGAAGATAAGGATGACCTTGCCTAAATATAGCTCCCTAACTACCTAGCACAGTAATGATAGTAGGTGGTACAGTGCAAAGAGTGCTGGGCCTGGAGTCAGGAAGATTCACCTTCCTGAGTTTCAATCCAGCCTCAGACACCAGCTGTGTGACCCTGGGCAAGTCACTTAACCCTGTTGGCCTCAGTTTCCTCTTCTGTAAAATGAACTGGAGAAGGCAATACCAAACCATTCTAATGTCTGTGCCAAGAAAACCCCAAATGGAGTCCTAAAGAGTCGAAAAACAACCTGAATGATAACACCTAGCATAGGGCTCTGCAAGTACTACGGGCTTCATAAGATTTTACCGAATGTATGAATGAGTAGCATACATTTGATGCTTTGTATCAATAGTCATCCACATTTGTCTCACTGCCCTACTAACTCATTGGCTCAATGTGGGCAGGCTATCTCTTACAGAAACTTTGTATCCTCCCTAGGGCCAGACACATTTGTCTGTACAGAGTCGAGAGATTCCTAAGCATTTGTTGAATGGATAAGTCTTTTCTACTTCTCTCAACTCAACAATGGATGCCAGCGCAGGTCTGGTCCTTAGCTCTTCCTGCCTGGTCTGTTGCAAAAACCTCCCAATTAGTCTCTCCTCTCATCAAACCATTTGTCAAGTGCTTATTATGTGCCAGGCACTGTGCTACATGCTGGGCATACAGAGAGAGAAGACAGAAGGAGAAGGCTCATATCAGGAAGGTACAGTATATCCATACATAAGAATAATACATCCAGGATAAACAAAAATCCAGTACATAGCGGCGGGACCACAGCAGACAGAATTTCACTAACAACTGGGGAAATCAGGAAAGGCTTCTGGAAGGAAGTAGTACTTAAAATGATGATCCTGAAAGGAAGCTAGAATTCCAAGAGATGAGGAGGGATACATTCTGAATGTGGGGTATAGCCTATGCAAAGATGTGGAGGCAGGAAATGTAATGTTGTACATAGGTAATGGCAACGAGGCCAGTTTACCATCCATCTTCCAGACTGCTGTCACGTTGATTTTCCTACAGCCCAGACCTGACCATGTCCATCACTGACTACCTATGGCCTCTAGGATAAATGTGAGTTGCCTGGCGTTTAAAGTTCTTTGCATTCTGGGCCCAGCCTAGCTTTCTAGAGTGATTTCCCATTACTCACCCTCGTACACTCTCCACTGCATTCAACTCACCCTACTTCTTGTTTCCCACACATAATATTCCATCTCTCATCTCCATTACTTTGCACAGGCTGCTTCCTCTCATCACCATGTCAGTAATATAAGCTCCTTGAAGTGAGAGATTATTTTAGGGATGAGGGGAGTCCTTTGTGTCCCTAGCAACCAGCATGAGTACATGGTACATATTGATGCTTAATAAAGGTTTGCTGAGTGATTGGTTGGAATGTTCTCCCTTCTCACTTCCACCTCTTGAAATCTTCAAGGCTTAGCTCCAATGCCTCCTCTCCTGGCCCTTCAGTTACTTGTTCTCTCCTCCCAGGTCCTTGAAATCACTATGTATTTACTTTGGATATATTTTGTATTTATCTGTATACATGTTCCCCTCCCCACCCTACAGCAGAATGTAAGCTCCTTGAGGACAGAAATTATGTTCTCTTTGCTTTTATGTCTCCCTTAGTGCTGTGATAAAAATGCCTGTCTAATAGAATTGAATTAAATGAATAGAAGTCAACCTATGAAAAGGATGCTAGATTTGGAGTCAAAGAACCTGGGCTGAACCCCCCAGGTCTGCCAAATACTAGCTGCAAGGCCTTGGACTTAACCCGTTTCCTCATCTGTAAAATAAGCAGTCTGGTGAACATGCCTGTGATCTAACATTCTTCCTATGATCCAATTCTAAGAGCTTCAAACTCCAAGTCTAGATATCAAACAGGATTCAAAATACAGACAAATTGAGATTGGGGAAGGAAATATTTCAACAACACTTATCACCTAACAATGACCCATCCTTAACTTCTTAGCTTGGAAAATTACCTCATTGGATACAAAGAAGCTATAAACAAATACACGAGAAACCACACATCTGTCACTCATCTTGAACTCAGGTCTACTCTTGCCATTTCAATCTCAGCTGATTCCTTCCTTTCTCAACAAGGCCCCAGACTGCATGACTAACTTTCAAGTGGAGAAGGTAACCTTGAAATGTGAATGTTACAGATGACCAATCAGTGACAAACCCCTTTTGTCTTTGTCTGCCTTTCAACAAGGTAACTGGTCGTGCCAATTATTTCTGAAGTTTCAGACAGAAAGATAAAGGTCAGAAATACCAAGACATACAACAAGGCTGTGCTGGGTTGGTATAATGAGGCTAATCGGAACCAAGAGCTCATGGGAATGTGGAGTGTGATGTTAACAATTCCGACAGGTCCTCCAAGGAGTGAAAGTTATTTGGGGTGAAGACAACTTTAGAAACAAGAAGGTATAGAATGTGTGTATATATATATATGTATGTATATGTGTGTATATGTATATATGTAGGTATATACATATGTGTATGTGTGTGTGTTGTGTGTGTACACACGCAGACTAACTCAGGAAGTATTTTCCCAACAGAGGACCAAATGGCTAATTTTGCAAAATGGAACTCAGATACCTCTTACCTTTCTCTGATGCTGGAGCCAGGTCAATAAAACTCCGGCATGTTTCACCTTTGAAAAGAAAACAGATTGATTTTAGAATCATAAAAGGCAGTGCCAAGTTTTTGTTTCTTCCCACTAGCAGTTTATCCCGCAGTCTCAAGAAGGCCATGGTCAGTCCAGACTGTGATTTTGATCTTTAACCCAGATAACTTCTTTCAATTACCATCCCCTTGTAGCACATTCTGCTTTCTCCAGCCTAAATGCCCTTTTCAAGGGAGATGTTTGGTGTGGCATTCAAAGTCCTTCCCCATCGGGTTCAAACCTAACCTTGCAACTTTTATCTTTTACTCCCCATTCACATTACTCTATCCCTTGTAATAATAGCTAGCATTTATATGGTGCTTTCTATATACCAGGCACTGTACTAAGTACTTTGCAATTATTATCTCATTTGATCCTCACAAACACCCTGGGAGGTAGGTGATATTATTATTCCCCATTTTACAGATGAGGAAAGTGAGTCAAACAGAGGTTAAAGTGACTTGACCAGAGTGACACAGCTACTAAGTATCTGAACCTAGATCTGAACTCGGGTCTTCCTGACTCCAAGCCCAGCCCTCTATCCACTGAATCATCTGGCTGGACTCCTCATTGTCTCCTGAACAAATTCAGGACTTTCTCATGTCTTTATTCAAACTCTTCTCTATAAAGTGCATGAGACCTCCCATCCTATCTTTACCAATTGATGTCCTACCAACCTTTCAAGGGACTGCTGAAATGCTACTTCTTGTATGAAGTCTTTCCTGTTTCTCCCAGGTAGAACCAACTCCTCCTTCATTTGATCTCATAGCAATGTGTACTCTTCTGCACTTACCTACTTTGGTTTTTTGTGTTGGTTTTTTTTAAATCCACAGATGTCATCTTCTCCTACTAGGTTTAGCTTTGAAGGCAGGCTGCATTAGTAGACAGAATACCAGATGTGACATCAAGGCCCTTCATCACCATACCAGCCTGGACAAGTCACTTGATACCTCTAAATCTCAATTGTCTCTTGAAATAGTAAGATCTTTCTATGTTATCACCTTGAGTCTGTTTTGTATATAACTATATATTTTCTCCCAGATAGAATGTAAACTCCTTCTTGGACAGAGAGGGCTTTCTATTTTGTCCTAACACTGTACAGACAATAAATGGACAGATTATCAATATACACTGTACAGATAATTAATAAATATTTGTTGATTGATTTCAGAAACACCCCCCTCAAAAAAAATAAATAAAATCACCTACTTCATGTGGTTGTTATAGGCATCAAATGATGTAATGGATGGAAAGTACTTGGCAATACCTAAGGCACCATAAAAATATGAACCATTATTGAAATCAGAAGGCTTGTCTTGTGTGTATTTGTGCCTAGCATAGGGCATAAAATAGGTGCTAAATATGTTTGTTGAATGAGTAAATAAAGAATTTATTCCTACAAAGCCAACCAATTTTTGCTCCCACCAATTCTCTATGCTGCTCTAAAGCTCCTCATCCTTGTCTCTTACCTTTCTGTATGCTCAGAAACCTGCATTTCCCAGGAAATCTGTATCTTGTTTACATATACCTACAAACATTTCTTCATGCAGTGATTGCAGCAATTATTGTTTGGGAGTTATAACTGTTATTCCTATAAGGCATAAATGTATTGATGCAATTAAGGTCAAACTCTATTACCTGACCCTAGTCAGGGGTGGGGAACCTGCAGCCTTGAGGCCACCTAGGTCCTTGGGTGTGGCCTTTTGTCAGAGTCCAAGTTTTATAGAACAAATTCTTTTATTAAGGGAATTTGTTCAGCCAAGTTTGGATTCAGCCAAAGGACCACACTTGAGGAACTAGAGGGCCACAAGTCACCTCCAGGCCCCAGGTTCGCCATCTCTGCCCTAGATAAACTCCTCCTAGGATCACAGAAGCTAGAGCTGGGAAAGATGTTCAAGTCTAATAACCCTTTCATGTTGTTGTTCAGTCATTTTAGTCGTCGTATCTGACTCTTTGTGACTCCATTTGGGGTTTTCTTGGCAAAGATACCAGAGCATTTTGCCATTTTCTTCTCTAATTCATTTTACAGATGAGGAAACTGAGGCAAACTGTGACTTCCTTAGGTTCATACAACTAATAAGTGTCTGAGGCCAAATTTGAACTTGGGTCTATTTGACTCTAGGCCTGGCACTCTATCCATGTGCCACCTTGCTGCCCAACCTTTTCATTTAACAGATGAGGAAATGAAGACTAGAAAGGTGAGGAGATTTGGCCAAGGTCATGCAAACAAAGAACAAGGCCAAGATTTGAACCCACATTCCCTGACTCTAAACTCAATGTTCTTTCTACTATAACATGCTGTTTCTCATCTTTCAATCTCACTTTCTTGCTGATTTAAACTTATTAAAATACATTTAATAAGTGAGAATTCTGTTGTAGCTCAAGCAAGCAAGCAATAAGCATGTCTGAAAACTACATACAATGTCAAGCATTATACAAAGCATAGGGGACAAAAAGAAGATACTTCCTCCCCCCAGTGAGTTTATATCCTGAACTAGTAGCACTACAAAGTCAAAGCAAAAACTACACAGTCCCAATCCATGTGGAGTTCACCACTGAAAAGAACCCTGAATCCTAGAATAATTGAGTAATATACTTTTACGAAAGACAGTTTTTCAAATGGAAATTTGAATCATTTTGTTTCTTTTATTCTTAATTCTTTTACTTCATATATATTTACGAGCATTCATTGGAAAAGAGCTAGAGTAAAAAAAATGGGAGAGAAAATCTTGTTTAGTCATTTTTCAGTCATGTCTGAATCTCCTGTGGGGTTTTCTTGACAGAGAGACTGGAGTGGTTTGCCACTTTCCTTCTCCAACTCATTTTACAGATAAAGAAACTGAAACAAATAGGGTTAAGTGGCTTGCTCAGGGTCACACAATTAATAGGTATCTGAGGCCAGATTTGATCTCATGAAGATGAGAGTCTAATGGTGCTCTATCCACTGTACCACTGCCCTGAAAGAGAAAGAGGAAGACCCAAATGACATCAAAGAGAAAAGGAAAAAGGGAAGACAGTAACAAGGAAAAGTAGGGAAGTCAAGAATCCTAAAAACAAACAAAAAAAACCCATCAGAATAAAAAAATAAAAACATAAGTCAACTTTTGATCACATATCCAAATGAAGGAGAAAAAGAAGCTTGATTAGTCTAAAATAATGGTTAACCTTGCACTATTTTGCCCCCAATTCTACTACAGACTTATTTTATATTACTCCCATTGATATACTCTACTCTCCTATCCAATTGAACTTCCCATGCCCCTAATGTCTTCATATCCCTTCCCCTTTATGCATTTGCATACACTATCCTCCTTCCTAGAATGGATTTTCCTATATCTCTGCCTGTCAAAACCTTTCTTTTCCTTGAAGGTTTCCTTGAGATGCTACATCTTCCATAAAGTCTTCCTTGATCTGCCCCCCAGGTAGAAGTGATCCCTTCCTCCTCAAATCTCTCATGCTACACCATTTGAACTGTTCCGCGGATTTAATCATAATTTATCTTGTATTAGAGTTATTTGTGTATATGCCTTATTCCTTTCTGCTGGTCTTTAAGCTCCTTAAGGGTGTTGATTTTCATATTTATATAAACAGTGCCTAGCACAAGGTCTTAAACACAGTAGTTACTAAATACATGTCTGTTGAATTGAATAATATTTAAAATGTTTATATTTTTGTTTGAGAAGTGAAGCCAGAGTGACACATACTCAACCATTCGACATTCGATCTTTAGTGCCTCCTAGTTCATCCCCACTCCAGATACAGAAACAAAAAGAAGACAGGGACAACAGTCCTGGCTGAGCAATAGTAAATATTAAAATGTGAAAAAAAATTCAGTTTAAATCTTTGTTCAAATATCCATTTAATTGTTTCTGTCCAAAAAGTCCTACCCATAAAATGGTCATAAAGCTCTGTGAGAGTGGGAGGCATTTCATTTTTTGTCTTTGAATACCAGTGCTTAGCACACAGTAGGTGCTTAATAAATGTTTGTTGATTGACTGATCCATAGAAACTAAGGGTCATAGAAGTGGAAGAAATCTTAGAAATCTTCTAGTTCAGTGGTTTCTAAACTTTTTTGACTAAATTAATTTGAATTCATTTTTTCCCTTGGTTGGTATGAAAGAATATAGGTAGATGATTTCCCCCCGCCCCCACCAGTGGCATCTGTATAACAGCTGCCATAAGAATAGGTTATGACTACCTCAAAGGTCTAACACTCACTTCAGAAGGGGAAAAACTGGGAGTTTGTACAGCTGCAGGAGACAAAGGAATAGGTAAGCAGTAAGAGAAGGGTAGGTGTGGTTGTGTTGGAGATAAGTTCTATTGTGTGGAAGATGGGATGGGAACTATCTTCTCACCCTGCTACTGGTAGATCATAGCTCTTGCAGTCCAGCTATAGCTTTCCAGGAGGCCCAGACCTCACCTTGGAGATGCTGCTTTAGTTATCCCCTTTGTTTTTACAAATGGGGGAAATGAATGTCAGAGAGGTTTGTGACAATTGAAAGATGAAATAACTGAGGAAACAAAGGTTCAAGTTTCCGAGCATATTGATTTGTTAAGCAGTGCATGGCAACTGCATAACAAATCAGGACCAGCTTTGGCACTCAACCCCAAATACAGAGGGAGAAAGATTTTTATGCATGAAAAACTTAATCAAATAAAACATACTAGTTAAAAGAAAACAACTAACCATGATATAAAATCAGGTAATCTTATTTCTAATTGGAGGGAAGATTAAAGACCTTCCAAGTTGGAAGGGGGATAGTGAACAGGTACAATTCCCTGAATTCAGAAAAAGGGATATCCCATTCCCCCAAATGTCTGTATTTAATCAAAGGAATATGGAAACTGTAACTGATTGATCATTATGAGGCCAGTTTTCAGATAAGACATATGAGTTGTTTGAGATGTATAATGGTAAGAAAACTCCTTGCATCAGTCTTCAGATCTAACTGGGTTTCTGGTCAGCATAAAGTAGTTCCTTCGTTAAGGGTCTCTAAATAGCAGGCAGAGGTGGTCCAGCTTCCCAGCAGCACAGAGTTAGGTTCAAACAATGCAATAAGGTTTTCTCCCAATTCCCAAAATTGAATAAAATTTCCTCATAAGACAGAAATTCAGCTAGATCCATAATTGACTAGAAAGGGAACTGAGCTATCTCCAGAACTGAGTCACAAGATGGAATCACTGTGGTTCACTCAATTTCCACAATTAACTTTCTGTTCTAATCCCCTGGAGATAAAACTTGCTTGAGGTTACAAAATGAGTTAGCAGAGTTTGAACTCATATCCAACTGTCTTGAATCTATATTCAATGGTCTTTTCACCACAGTATTCTGGTCTTTCCTTTTACCAATCAATCCACACAGTATTAAATACTTATTATGGTCCAGGCACTCGCTAAGGACTGGGAATATAAAGAAAAAATGAAAGCAGGACTTCCAGGTCACATGACCAACACAATGGAGGGCTAGACATTTTTTCTGATCCTCACACCTCTCAAACCACCACAAAAGAAGAATTATGCACAGGTGGTAAAGCAATTGCGGCTGTCTCAGCCATCTAAAATGCCAAAGACCCTAACAAGGTAACAATCCAATGAACTAAAAGCAGAGAAGGCAGCTAGGTGATGGATACAGCACTGACATGGAATCAGGAAGAGCTGAGTTAAAATCCTGCCTTGAACACCTGCTAGCTGTATGACCCTGGGCAAGTCACTTTACCTCTGCCCATTTCCTCAACTATAAAATGGGGATAATAATAGCACCTACGTCCTAGTACTGTTGTGAGTATCAAATGAGATAACAATTGTAAAGCACTTAGCACCATGCCTGGCACATAAGCACCATAAAAATGTTAACTATTATTATTATTAATTCCCATCAATACTTTCTCAGCATTCCTTCCCTCCCTAGCCCTCCCATGCTGGTAGGATGGCAAAACCTGATCCCCAGGTTATGCTCTGGAACCCACTCAACTGTTCCCATGCTGCTGCTACATTCTCTGCCAGCAAAACCTTTTCCCTCCCCATCCCTGCCAAACCATTATAAGAGAGCAAGCGACAGAATCCAGTTCTGCACCTCAACCCCACCATGTGCATCAGAATAGAGGTACAAGAACACAGAAGCCTGTTCTATCTGGGGAGGCAATTTCCCTGATGTGATGCAGCAGAGCTCAGTCAGACAACTAAGGAATAAAGAGAGCAGGGGCAGGGAACCAGCATGTGAGGGAGACTACAGTAGGCCCAAAGGAAGGAGGACTGGCATCCAGCCAAGGCCAGTTCTCCTTCCCGCCAAAGTCACTTGAGGCAGAAACTGAGGTTGGGGAAAAGAAAATTCCGCAATGTGGGAGAAGACTAAGACAGTGCTATGCTCCAGGTCTTGAGTGAACTGTCATTGAAGAAAGAATCAAAAAGTGAGTGACAGGTAAACATGAGCAGACCAAAAATTTTATTTGCTAAAGATATTAGGAGGAAGAAAACTCAGTGAAAAACTTGGACCACAAGGAGATAAATAAACAGAAGGTGACAGGGCCTCCAGATCATCTAAACAAGTCCAAACATCTCTGAATAAATATTGTAAGACAATGGAAAATGGATCAGTACTTGATGAAATAGATGATGTGGATTACCAAGAGGGCCTGGAAATAAAGCAGAATGTTCCCAAATGGTACAAGAGCGAGATGGTTTTTGTAATTCATTCTTTGATCACCTCAATTAATAATTATGTGAAGGAAAATAATAATGATAAAACAACATACAAAAATTTCTGGGATGCAGCAAAAACAGTCCTTAGGATGAAAATTACATCTAAAAAACGTGTTAACAAAATTGAAAATGAGAAGAAATATGAATTAAAATACTCATCTTAAAGAAAACTAGAATGCCAATGGAAAGTAAACCTTTGAAAAGTACAAAATAAAAATACTAAAAATTAGAGGAGAAATAAACAGGAAGCCAAAAAAGATGACAGAAATGATTGATAACACTTAAAACTGGTTCTTTGAAAAAAAAAAAAACCTATCATTCTATAACAGACTAGCAATTGATAAGCTTCTAACCAATATGTTTAAAAAGAAGACAAAAAATCAAAGCAAATTGGCTAACAAGCATCAGAATCTACTATACACAGTTATATACTAATAAATGAGAACACAAAAGAAGTAGAGACATTCCTTTAAAAATATAAAATAATCCAAACTAACCTAAGACCAACTAGACATCTTAAACAATCCAATCTCAGAAAATATAAATAGAACTAGGTGTAAAGCACTGCCAAAGAAAAAATTTCTGGTCCTCATAGACTCACAGAATTCTATCAAACTTTACAGAAAAATTAGCACCCACATGCACAAATTATCCTCTAAAATTGAGAAGGAAAGTACACTATCAAACTCTTTTTATGAGACAAGTATGGTTCTAATACCTCAACCAGGAAAGGATGAAGCAAAGGAGGAGATCAATAAACCAATGTCATGAATGAATATTGTCTTTAAAATTTAAATAAAATCCTGTCAGACTACAAAAAAATTTCCAAGATGTCATTCATCATAAGCAAGTTAAGTTTATACCATATTGAAAAGATATTTTGTAATTAGGAAAATAATTAACATATTAGCATTTTAACACATTAAAAACCAAAACATCTAAAACCATGATTACCTCAGAGTATGCAAGGGGGGGAAAGCCTTTGACAAAGTACAAAACTCATTTACGTTAAAAAAATATCTTACCAAATATACATAGAGAGACTTTTTAAAGTGTAAAAAGAATCTAAGACCAAAATCAAGCATCACATGCCATGAAAATACACTAGAAGCTGTCCCAGCAAATATGGGATTAAAGCAGGGGTGACTACTCTTCCCACTCTTGTTATAGGCCTGGAAATGAAAGTGATATCAATAAACAAGATGAAGAAATTAAAGTTGTAAAGACAGGCAAATGCAAGATAAAATTATCCATATTTGCTGATAACATGGTGGTTTACTTATAAAAACATATGGAATCAACAAAAATATTAATTGATGCAGTTAATAGCTTCTGCAAAGTTACAGGCTATAAAATAAACCCTCAAAAATTGATGGCATTTCTATAAACAATATTGAAATCAAAGAGTAACAGGAGAAAGGGAAAAACTATTCTAATAACTACAAAAATATATAAAACCTATGGGAATTAGTCTAGAGCACACACATAGATTCAATTTCAAAGTGTTCCTTGAAGAAATAAAGCACAGCCTAATAGCTGGAGGAATATTCATTACCCATGGATGAGCCATGCCAATATAATAAAAATGGCTATATTACCAAAGTTAATTTGTACTTTTAATGTAAAAACTATATTTAAGAGACTATTGTAAAACTATTAAAGGAATACTTTACACAATTTGATAAAATAATAACAAAATTCAACTGGAGAAATGAAATATCTAGATTGCTAAGTAAAATAATTTAAAGAGATAGAGATGTCAAACTAGATTATAAAGCAGACATTATCAAAATTATTTGGCAGTAGTTTGTGTTGTGTGGTATTTTTTTTAATACAGAAATAGATCAAAAGAATATCCTGGTCAAGGGAGAAGCAAAAACAATGGAACTCAATAACCCACTACTTGATAAACTTCCAAACATAAATTACTTAGAAAGCAATTCCCTACTTGATTAAAAAAATTGCTAGAAAAACTAAAATCTATCTGACAGAAATTTGGTTTAGACTCATGCCTGATGCAATATTGCATAATAAATTCTAAATTGATATATCAATGTCATATTAAAAATCATACCACAGAAAAAATAGAGAAGCAGAATTTTTACAGCTATGGGTAGGAGATATATCCTTAACTAAACAATGGAGGTGACAATTATAAAAGATAAAATATATAGCTTTAATTATATGAAACTTAAAAACTTCTATATGAACAAAAGTAACACATCTAGAATAAGAAAGGAAGAGGCTGAATGGGAATTTTTTTTTGGGGGGGGGGCATAAAAATTCTCAGCTAAGAGTTTGGAATCCCAGATATTTAGATAATGGGTATGCATGGGTATGGGTGTGTGTTTGTGTGTGTGTGTAAACAAAAATCATTTCCAGTAGGTAAGCTGTCAAAGGATATGAACATATAGTTCTCAAATCTATAATGAAAGGTTATATGACTAACTACTTGAAATACAGCACATTAAAAAGAAGAGATGGCTAGTTACTGGATGGAAGACTGTAGTTAAGTTCTGATTGGGTAGATCCATAAATCCACATACCCTAATAATAAATAGGGGCAGCTAGGTAGCACAGTGGATAGAGTGCCAGGCCTGGGATTAGGAAGATTCATCTTCCTGAGTTCAAATCCAGTCTCACTTACTAGTTGTGCGCCTCTGGGCTAGTCACTTAACCCTGTTTGCCTCAGTTTCCTCATCTGTAAAATGAGCTGGAAAAAGAAATAGCAAACCACTCCAGGATCTTTGTGAAGAAAACCCCAAAATGGAGTCATGAAAAATCAGATACATCTGAAAAACGACAGAACAAAAACAGTAAAATAATAATTACATATTGTTTGTTCAAAGAAAACTGAATCCTCTTAGAGCTTTCAACTTCATAGTAAATGGAAAGATGAGAGAAATGGAGGAAGGAAGGAAGGAAGGATAAAGGGAAGGGTAAAACACTATGCCAAGTGCTTTATAATCATTATCTCATTTTATCCTCACAACAACCCTAAGAGGTAGTTGCTATTATTATTATTACCATCTTACATCTGAGGAAAACTGAGAAAGACAGAGGTTAAATGACATGCCCAGGATCACTTGGTTAATATGTATCTGAAGCCAGATTTGAACCCAGTTCTTCTTAACTACATGTCCACTGTTCCACTTAACTACATAGCAGAAGAGAATATCTTCAAATTAAAAAAAATATATCTGGGGCAACTAGGTGTCACAGTGAATAGAGCACCGGCCCTGGCATCAGGAGGACCTGAGTTCAAATCTGCCTTCAGACACTTGACACAATTACTAGCCATGTGACTTTGGGCAAGTCACTTACCCCCAAATGCCCTCCAAAAAGCAAAAAACAAAAACAAAAAAATATATATCAATCAACCAGCACTTATCAAGGACCTACTATGTACTAGATAATATGCTAAGTGCTGGGAATACAAAGACAAAAAAATGAAATCATCTCTATTCTCAAGGAGCTTGCATTCTATCAGGGGAAATGTGTAAGTATATAAAGAATAAATACAAAATAAATGCCAAGTAGTTTAATACAAAATGGGGGAGGGGGTTAATTGGAGGGAATCAGGAAAAGTTTCATGTAAAAAGGTGATGATTCTTGTTGTCTGTCCTTTGTTCTTGAAGAGGACCAATAACATCACTAAGGTGATGTCTTGACTTGCACTTGAATTGAACTTACGTGAGGAAGAGTTACAAAACATCATCAGCCTCACTCTCTCCTCCAGAGTCATCAGAGTCCAGTGACAAGAGAAAGGTCAAGACCAGGAGTGGGGAACCTGTGGCCTTGAGGCCACATGTGGCCCTCTAGTTCCTCAAGTGCAGCCCTTTGACTGACGCCAAACTTCATTGGTCAAGACTACTGGTGATGGCCCAGGAAGTGAGGGATTCAATAAGGTAGCAGAGAGGAGAAAATATGTTCCAGGCATAGAGCACAGCCAGTGAAAAGGGACAACTATGGGGAAAAAAATGCCATTTATAAGAAAGAGAGAAGACCAATTATCAGGACTATAAAGCAAAGGAATAATAAATAAATAAATATTGTTAAAAAGAAAGCTGAATCCCTTTTAGAGCTTTCATCTTCAAAGTAAATGAAAAGATAAGAAAGGAAATGATGGCTTATAATTATAATCAAGTTTCCAGGCCAAGACAAATTATCCCAAAGTAGAAATAACTAATGTTTATAGAGCGCTTTAAAATTTGCAAAGCACTTTACATACATTATCCTATTTGAGCCTTACAACAACACTATACTACACACATTTTTATTTCCAGTTTACAGATGAGGAAACTAAGACGCTCTTAGTGACGTACCTGAAGTTACGCAGCTACCTGGATTTGAACCTGTGCACTCTTTCCGCTCTATCTTACTCACTGTCAAAGGTACCAAAACAAATAGCAGGTGTGATTCCCAAATCTCTGTTGTTGCTGTTGTTTGTCCTTCATTTTGAAAGAGGGCCATGACATAGGGAAGGTGATGCCGTGACTCGAAAGTGAATTGGATTTAAGTGAAGGAGGGCTGTGCAAAGTCACCAGCCTCACTTTCTGCTCTAGAGTCATCTGGGTTCAATGACCAGATATAGATCAGGACGAATGGAGATGACCCCCAAACCTTTGTTACTGATCTTAGACGAATCATCAAGGACAACGGAGGTACCAGAAGATGGAAATGAAAAACACTATTTCAATTTTCATAACAAGAGAAAAGATGTATTCCAAAAAACAGAAACCATTGAACTTGATGTCAGTTCTCAGTATGATTCGACAACAGATTGAACAGGTGGGTTATGAAAACTTAGAAAAGATAACAGTGATAATTAAGAGTCAGGATGGGTCTACCAAGATATTCATGCTAAACTAGTTGTATGTACCTTTTAAATAGCATTAGCTGGAGGTGTGCTACAGGTCTTTGTCCTTTGCTATTTACAACTCTTTATTCTATCAATGACTTAGACATATAGATGGAATTCTTAGTAAATCCGTGGATAATATAATGTTGAAAGGAATGATAATATTCTAGATGACAGATCCAAGAAAACAAATCTGGATAGGTTGGAACAATAAACCAAAATGCTGATGAACAAGGTGAAATTTAATAATGATAAATAATGCTTAAATGTAAGACTTTAGTCTTACATTTGACCTAAAAAGATCAAATGGACAAATACAGGAGAGATCTAGCATAATATTCCACATTAAAAACAAAGACAAGATTTTTAGTTGACAGCAGGCTTAGTATCAGTCAATACTTTGAGGTGGCTGACAAAAAAAGTTAATATTGTCTTAGGCTACATTCATAGAATTACAGTGTCCAGATCTGGGATGATAATAATCTCATTATTCTATGCACTCATCAGCCCACATTGTGTGTGTGTGTTTGTGTAATCAATTATGGAAGATATATTTTATAGTATATATTTTTTTTATCTTAGCAAATGTTTTATTAAACATTAAATATCAGGGTGGCTAGGTGACACAGTGAATAGAGCACCAGTCCTGGAATCAGGAGGAACTGAGTTCAAATCTGGCCTCAGACACTTAACACAAAAACTAGCCGTGTGACCTTGGGCAAGTCACTTAACCCCAATTACCCTCCAAAAAGAACATTTAAACATTAAGTATCAATAAGGTTAACTAAATTTTCTTGATAACTATTTACATTTAAAACAATTTATATTTATAAAGTACATCTTTTTTCAGTTATTCCTTTAGGTTTTCATCAGATTTAATGACCTTTTCACAAACCTTTTTCCTTCTTGACCTCTCTCCAGCGTTTGACAGTTGACCCAAGATACCTTCTCCTTTCTGTATTTTCTTTTCTTTTTTTTTTTTTGCTTTTTGGAGGGCAGTTTGGGTTAAATGACTTGCCCAAGGTCACACAGCTAGTTTTGTGTTAAGTGTCTGAGGCTGGATTTGAACTCAGGTGCTCCTGACTCTAGGGCCAGTGCTCTATTCACTGCACCACCTAGCTGTCCCCTCCTTTCTGTATTTTCATGCCACTTCTCTCTCCTGGGTTTCTTCCTGTCTGGCCACTCCTTTGAAGTCTCTTTTATTCTAGTCACCATCCAAATTCCAGTCTTTAACTGTAGGTGTACCCCAAGGTTCTGTTCTAGGTTCTGTTCTCTTCCTTCCGACACTCTCTTTATTAGCAATTTCATTGATTCCTATGGGTTCAGTTATCATCTGGATACAGATAAGTTCCCAAATGCATTTCCAGTCACATATTAGCACCTATCAATTGGACATTTTGAATTGGCCATCACATTGTCAATTCAAATGCAATATGTCCAAAATAGAACTCATCTACCCACCTCAAACAACTTTCTTGTAGAGGGTACTCCCATCCTTCTAGTCACACAGATTCACAATATCAGTCATTCTCTACTCATCACTCTCTCTCACTACTCGTATCAACTGATAGTCAAGTCTGATTGATCCTACCTCCATAATATCTCTCTTATTCATTCTCTACTTCCCACTCAAACAGTTACCACCCTAGTTCAATAAGTCATTACTCTTTTCCTGGACTTTTGCAATAGCCTCCTAATTGAACTCTCTCCTTTAAATATCTCCTGTGATAAGTCATACTCCATATAGCTTCCAAAATGATACTCCTAAAACACAGGTCTGACCCATACCACTAACCTGCTTAAAAAATAAAAAGTTCCAATGCTGCTTCTCCATTGCCTCTGAGATCAAATACAGACTCCTGTGTTCAGCATCTAAAGCTCTCACCATGTGGCTCCAGACTACCTTTTCAGACTTATTACACATTACTTTCCTTCATACTCTACCTTCTATACAAACTGGTATACTTGTTGTCCTTTATACATAACATTCCACCTCTTGTCCCATGCCTTTGCATTCCTAGCTTCCTAGAATCCCTCTTGGAATTTCTTCAAAGTTCAGCTCAAGCAACACCTCCTACATAAAGTCTTTCCTGAACCCCACAAAACTGTTACTATTTATTTTACTTTGTGCTATACTGAGAATCTATCAGTTTATATGTATAGATGTTGTTTCCCCCCAGTAGAATATAAGTTTCTTGAGAGCAAGAATCATTTCGTTTTTATTTTGAATCCTTAGCATTTAGCACAATGCCATAGAAGGTGGTTTAATAAATGATTGCTTAAATTAACTGACCAATTAATTAACTTGAATAGTATATATGACTACTCATTATAGACACAGTCTGAAGTGGGGATAACCATGAACTGGGTCAAGTACTACTTCCTTTGGGTCATTTATCTAGAAATTTCTTCTGCCCTGGAAAAAATATAACCTACTGAGAAAGTCATCAACATGGCTGCCTTTCCCAATGCCAAGGCAGAATATGAAGGTAGCAGAGGTTGGAGCTAGAAAAGCCTAGGCAGGGCTGGATTAGATGGGACAAAGGTGGGGAGAAACCTGGAGCTTGGCTTCTTAAAATTATCATATTCTCTAAGCCCAAAGTTAGCAGCATAACAGGAACTCACATATTGGTACCACTTAATCTATAAAGTGCTTTCCTCCCAACAACTTTGCAAGGTATAGTGAAATGCAAATATTTTCATCTTACAAATGAGGAACTTGAGGCGTGGAGAGGTTGTTCCTGGTTACCAAACAGTTAGTAAGGGATAGATTTAAGTCTAGGTATTTTGATTCCAAGTAAGACACCTTTTCCAATGTGCCATGCTGCCTCTACATGAAATAGATCAGGAAATCCTGGATCGCCACGAAGAGTGAATTGGGTTAAAACTGGTTTCTCTACATTACGTGATCACTAGGATACCCAGAGTTACATCCCTGCTGTGTTTGCTCCCACAGTGCCAAAGCACACTGAAACCTACTGCCCCCAAGCCCACACAAGAGGAAGTGAGAAGGTTTATGCATATGCATTCCCTAGGTTCATAAACGTGTCCTCATGCAACCTTGGCATCTCCTGAATCACAGAATGACTCTAAGTTACTGAAATTAAGTGAGGCAAGAATAGAGTCTTACAACTCTACATCTCACATCCACTTTCTCACTATAGTGTACATCCACTGACATTGCGCTTTCCTTTACCTAAATAAATACATACTTCCTCCCAGATCCATCTAGTATTACTCTGTCCCGTCATTGTTTCTCATTCCAACAATCCCCCTGGTTATGTGCCCCTACTGTTCTAATTCATATAGTGGACATACACTTTAGTGACATAGGTTAGGTAGTGGGCAAGAGAGTTCAGGGGAGAAAACAAAGAAAATTGCAACAGAGGAAAAGTATGCACTGCCTCATTCATCCTTGTATCCCCCAATCCTCTGACAACTGATGGATATACCAAGTGTTAGAGATGTTAGATGCTAGAGTTCATCTTATACAACCTTATTTCACAGATGACAAAATGAAAGCTCTGAAAAGTAAAATAAGTCCCCCAATATTATACAACTGATATGACAACACCTTCCGGGGGGGGGGGGGAACAGGGAAATCTTGTGCTCTTAGCTCAGTATCTATTAACAATATTAATGTTCCAGATCAGATACTCTTTCAAATGTTTAGGGAGAAATATGATGCATCAATTTCCTATTTCTGAGACTCTATCTTGGTCACAGCATATCTGGAATATTGTATTCAATTATAAATATGATATTTTAGTGTAATCTGGATTAGGAAAGATGTGGGTGGGTGAAGATTAGTCTTCTGCATTTTGGTAGAAGCTAATAATAATTCTATAGATGATAGCTTCCACATGTAAGGTAAATAACAGTTGTAGATGTGAGCGACTGTTAGAAAGAGAAGAGAGATGAAAGAATTTCAGAGTTTGTGTGGCATCCTCCATCTTGGTACCATGTAAGGAAATGCTTGGCACTTAGGCATCCTCCCTCCCCAAGCTCTTCCCTTCAAAGAGACTATGATGAGCTATGGATGAGGGTGTTTACTAATAATCCAACCCCCCTGCCCCCTATGGATGATGCCTTCTCCTAGGCCTCTAGGACAGAGAAGGAGTTACCTCTCTCCAGGACAGGAAGGAGTTAGGGCAGTCAGTTCTTTGTTACAGTTGATAGTATCCTGCATTGCCTGAGTGTGCTTTCAGAATATTCCTCTTCCCTCCTTCTCTGTTCTTTCCCTCCAGATGAGGTATTCCCCTTGTTATGTAAATCATTTAGGGTCTACTAACCCTTTTTGTGTCAGACAAAATGACAAATTGGAGGGAGGAGGGCAGTCTGAAGATAAATTCAGCACCTAATATGAGGTACTGGGTGAGAGAAGTCCCAGAGCAGGGGTGGGGAACCTGTGGCCTTGAGGTCACATGTGGCCCTCTAGGTCCTCAAGTGCAGCCTTTTGACTGAATCCAAACTTCACAGAACAAATCCCCTTAATAAAAGCATTTGTTGGGGCAGCTAGGTGTCACAGTGAGTAAGAGCACCGGCCCTGGAGTCGGGAGGACCTGGGATTGGTTCCAGCCTCAGATACTTAACACCCACATAAAAAAAAACTGGCTGTGTAACCTTGGGCAAATTACTTAACCCCAACTGCTTTTAAAAAAATAAAAGCATTTATTCTACAAAACTTGGACTCAGTCAAAGAACACTCCCAAGAACTTAGAAGGCCACATGTGGCCTTGAGTGATTATTTCTCCCTTAAGAGATGACAAATGTTTTGATGACCCTTCAATTATATTAATTAGCCAGCTCAAAGCTGATTTACAGAAGTGTTAACAGAGAGAAATTAATAACCTGAACCAAATTAAAAAATAAAATCAACCCAGACTAGAAAAGATAAGTCCATTGGAGTAGACTTGTACCAGCCAAAGGATAACAGAGGAAAGGAGCTGATTTTCATAGGACCATATAAATCACAAACTGAATCTCTTTGTCAGTGTATGCCTTTTTGTTCCCCTATACCTACTTTCCTTTTCATTGGCTTCTCAGTATGTGAGGATTTTCGAAGACTAAGAGACTCCCTTCAGCTCCCTAACTCATCACCCACCCCCACCACTAGCATTTTAACTTATATATCCCATGGAATTTTATTACTCTCCCAAGTGAAAAGGGACCTTAAACCTAAAGCCTGTTATATTCAGAAAAGCATTAGCCTTCTAAGAAAGGTGACCTGGACTTTGAAGGAACATGAAAACATACTATACCAAAACTGATAGGAGTAACGAGTGATATTTATAGGCAAGAAGTGAAAACTCAGGAAGGGACATAACTGTCTTCAAATATTTGATGTGCTTTTGTGGAGAGAAAGGATCAGACTGGCTTTGTGTGGCTTCAGTGGGTATAAAGAAAAATAACCAGTGGAAGTGACAAGTGGCACACTTTGGTTTAATGTAAGTGTAATAAGGATCTTCCATGTGCACCAAACCCCCACTGCATAAGGAAAAATGTTCCTAACAATGAGAGCTATACAAAAGGAGAATGAACTCCCTCTCTTGAGAAATAATAGGAACCCTATGGAGGTCTTTAAATGGAAGCTAGATAAACAATGTCAGGGTATAAACTTCTCAGGGATTTTGTAGAGAGGATTTCTGCTTAGGTTTAAGTTGCGTTCTGCAATCACTTAAGGTTGTGATGGTCTGTGATTGTGTGACTACATTTTCCCTTTCAGTCAAAGGATCTAGAGTTAAGAGTCTGTGTAGCTACTCAAAGAGCAGGTGCTGAGGAGTATTCAATCATCAGTTTAGAACATCCCCAGTTGGAAGATGATCTGGATACAGAACAGTGTTCAACTGTAACGTATCTTCAAAGACCTTGAAGTGTTCTGAAGATGCTATTTGGTAGCTAAGTATTCACAGATATGGAAGTTGAGGTTTGATAACTTGTAGGTAGTGGCTCTGTCATTATATCACCCATCTTAGCTCCTCCCACCTACAATGTGCCCTTTTTTAGATCATAGATATTAAATCATAGCCCCAAACCCCCTTGTGATATATCACCCCTTTGCTAGACCATACCAAAGATATATATATATATATATACTATATATATACATATATATATGTCCAAAACCAAAGATTTAATTAATACATGGAACAATATAAATGACAAGAAAAGTAATCAAATAGTAAAATATTATCTGCACAAAGGGATACAATCTAATTCCTCTTCAATCTCTCTGACTCCCCAAAACGTAGGTAGGGTAAAGTCACTTTATGGTCCTAGTGATGGACACTTCTAGAATACATTGCTCTCTGCCTTCTAGAATATCTTTCTTGGCATTCCCTAAGGGAAAGTAGAATGAGCTGTTGACCTTCACCTTGGATATAGAATCTTCCAGGTACAGCATTGGGTTTCAGGCAGCAGTGTGTTGAAGCCAGCTCCAACTGGTTTCAATTGTTCAATTTTCAGGATGAGCATTTATATCTCAGAAATTGGTGAACACTACAAATCAGGGTTTGATTTCTTGCTTTGCTGATTTCTAGACTTAAGAAAGTACCGGAGAAAATGTTAACAGTGATCTCTCTTGCAGAGATTTGGTTGAAAAAATATTTACCAGTAAGTATATCACTGATTTCAATGGCCCTATGGGACCCTTCTTTCTCCCTACTCTGGCTGCAACCCATAACCTGTCTTTCCATTCATCCTGCCACCATATCTGTGTTTACTCTAATCTACTTGATGACCCTGCTTTGTAGATCACTCCCCTTAGCAGTCTTCACTTGATGACATCACCACATTGCAGGCTCACACACAGTCCCACACATTGTGGGAGAGAGAGTCCACAGGATAACTAGTGAGCACTCAGCACTAAGCCCCCAGGATCAAAGAGTCATATAATTAGGGTCACACTTCAGGGTATTTTTCCTGGCTCCTTCCAAATCTGCATTCCCCTGCTGAATCTGACTCTCTCCATAGGATAACAAACATATTTCATTCAATTCCTTCCAAAACTCCTGCTCTTTTATTTAGAAAACCAAATGTCATTTCTCTTCCAGCAAACTTACTTTACAAACATTATTCTTTAGAGTTAACTTATTCTTAGCAAAGATGACAACATGAATACAAAAGAGTTCTTCCTTATCCATTGGCCCTTCCTGAGCTGTTGTGCTATGTTGTGCTATGTTAGACTAAGGGGCAGGGCTGAGCAAATCCCCTTCCGTGCAACAGTTTTTAGATGGTGCTTGTCAGTGGACACATCAATATTATGACCAAGGGGAAGTGTTTCTGGCACATTCACTTTGCAGAAATGAGGCTTCCAGGAATATAACCCAGAAGGAGCCATGCTATCCTCCAATCCAGTTCCACCAGGCATGGCAGATTCCAGGAATCTTACTCTAAAGTTTATAGCTTCAGGTTTCATCCTCCAATCAGGAAATAGATATGTGTCTTTGGGGTTATGACTATTGTGGGGATGGAAGGAAGGAGGCATATGTGTGTTAATAGGAAAACAAAATGAAGAAACCAATCACAACAAACTTGGCTTTCCTAGACGTACCTAAGAAATTTGTAAAAAGACAGTTTCTTACTGAGTACTTTATAGCATTTTAATTAGCCAACCTTCACACAGACCATTTATGACAGCTCAGAAATTGATGGCTTGCCTACCTAGCAGGGGACCTGAAGGTTTTTCCCAGCTACTAGAGCTGGGCAGGAATGGAACTCTGCAGGATTCTACCATCTCCTGGAATTTCTGAGACTGCCAAGGACCCTTAGGATAAATATAAGGAATGGAGAACAAATGGAAAGCAGACAACAGCCTGTTTGCAAAGGCAGCATGGGATAGTGGAAAATGGATTGAGCTGGGAGTCATTGTCTCAATTCAGGCTTTGACTGTTACCAAGTAGCTATATAACTTTGGACGATACACTTTTTTCTGCAAGTCTCACTTTTCCCATCTATCCTGGGGGTTTGAACAATATAATCTCTAATATCTCTGAAATTTGCAGGAGCCCAATGTCACTTTCACCCTCTGTTTGCTCCCCTTTCTAGGAAGATGTCATGGTGTGATAGGACTAATGCCTACCGGCATTTTCCCATGACTTGGCTTAGGCCCACACCTCCTTCCTCTCTCCCACAACATGGCTTAGGCCTACACCTCCTCCTTCCCTCCTGCCACAAGGATTAGTTTTCCCTAAAGGGAGACAAAGTGGCCTCGGGACCCACTTCCCTGATAGTTTCCTGGTCATGTGAGGGTATAAAAAGTTCCATCCAAGGAATTCACAGTCCCATCAACTCGGTGAGTTTCTGAAGACCACATTTAGTCACAATGCCATATCTTGTTGACCAGATGCCTTTTCATATAGAGACAAGGGGGCAGCCATATCCAGAGAAGCTAAGTACCATTAGATCCTTGATATATACATATATATATCCTTGATATATACATATATATATCCTTGATATATATATATATCTATATATATCTATACATATATATATGTATATCTTATGCTGTGTAAGGGCAAAGTAAAACCTCCTTTTGCTAATTGTTCAATGACTTGCAATTGCATCATTTCACCCCAACATCAAACTTAAATTAAGAGAGTGCTGATATTAGACATATCTCTAATACGTTGTATAGCAAAAATAAATACTGTATCCAAACTTGGAAGGCCTGGATTTTAATTTTCCTTTGCCACTACCTAGCTGTGTAAACTTGAGTGAGTCCTATGACCTTCCTAAGACTCAATTTTCTTATCTATTAACATGGAAGATTTTGTCAGCTCTTTAAAAAACTCTATGAATATGTCTTACATCATTGCACATGTAAAATCTATATCAGCTTGCTTGCTGTCTTGGGGAGGGGTGAAAAGAAAGGAGAAAATTTGAGAACTGTCTTTACATGTAATTGGAAAAAATACTATTTTTAAAAAGTAATTTTTAAATCTATGAATCTAACTCACCAAAAAAAGATGATAGGAAAAAAAATAAAGAGAGAAGTCAAAGAAAAAGATAGATTATATTCATTCTATTCAATTCTGCTATTTTTTTTTTTCAAATCGCCTTTTGGATGTCAATTGGGGTTAAGTAACTTGCCCAAGGTTACACGGCTAGTCTTTTTGTGTGGGTCTTAAGTGTGAGGCCGGAACCTAACTCGGGTCCTCCTGACTCTGGGGCCAGCGCTTTACTCACTGCGCCACCTAGCTGCCCCTAATTCTGCTATTTTTCATGGGCAGAAATTTGATTGGTAAGCTCTGAGTAACTCCTAATAAAGTCAGTAAATTATGAATGGATCTATCATTTTTTGATACATTTTATTGGTATCTTTTGTTTTTTTATACAACAGTAATTTCCCAAATTACCCCCCTCTTCTTTTTTTTTTTTTTCCAGTGGTCCCATGAAAGCTTTCTTCTCCTCTACGGTCTGGAAGCGACCGTGACCAAATTTGGAGGTGGTGTCGATGAACTTCAGGTCGATCTTCTCCAGGGCACGACGTTTGGTCTGTACCAGCAGAGACTTCCGCAGGGTGAGAACACGCTTCTTGGTCCCAACGACACAGCCTTTCAGCATGACAAAGTCATTGGTCACTTCACCATAGTGGACGAAGCCTCCCAGAGGGTTAATGCTCTTGTCAGACAGATCGTAATCGGTGGATGCATTGTTTTTGATCAGCTTGCCATCCTTGATCTGGTAGCCCTGGCCGATTTGGTAGATCTTCTTGTTGATCTCGGTGCGATGGTGGTAGCCCTTCTGACCAGCTCGAGCCACAGAGAAGGCCACACGGGCAGGATGCCAAGCTCCAATGCACGCCACCTTACGCAGGCCTCGGTGGGTTTTTCGGGGCTGTTTCTTTGTGTGCCAGCGGCTGGTGACACCTTTGTAGCCCTTCCCCTTGGTCACTCCAATGACGTCAATCATCTCGTCCTGCCTAAACACGGTGGACACGGGCACCTGCTGTTCCAGCTTCTCCCGGGCCCAGTCCAGCTTCTCAGCCACACTGCCGCCATTCACCTGGATCTCCATCAGGTGGGACTTTTTCTGCCTCAGAGGCAGCAAGTGCATCTGGGTGTGGGCAATGGCGGATCACCTGGCCCCCCTCTTCTTGATTGTAACAAAAATAGTGAGGCAAAACCAACAAAAAGATCACATCTGACCATGTATGTGACATTAAACCCACATATTCCCCTACTCTTCTCCCAGGAGGAAATGTGCTATGTCATTTGTTTTCTAAGACCAAAACTGGTCATTGTAATCATCGTTTAGCTGCCTTTTAATACAGTTTTGTATTTATATTATCATATCCATTGAATATATTATTTTTCTGTTTCTGTTTAGTTTGCTTTGCATGTGTTCAAATGAATTTTCCTACATTTCTCTGAATTCCTTACATTCCCCATTTCTTACAGTAAATATTCCATTACATTATAATATATATATATATATATATTATAATACACACACACCATAATGTTTGGGAATTTATATACTGATGGTCACACACTTGATTTCCAAATTTCTCTATCACAAAAAGTGCTACTGATAATATAATGGCATATATAAGTATTTTCTGTCTTTGACCTCCCTGAAGCATATGCTCAGTATTGGTATCACTGGGTCAAATGGTATAACTAGATCAGTGGATCTATCATTCCTTCCAAAGAAACTCAACCATTATGGTTTTATAACCCAGAGAAGGGCTTCTGCAAAGTCAAATGTGGTATGCAAAGCCAATGATTACATGTTGTGCTTTGGGATGGGGTTAGAACTAGAGGACCTTGGGCAAAAGTTCTGGTATGTTCTTGGTTAGAATATTCTTCAATTGGCACACACACTTAACAATCTTCATTGGCTAGTCTGCCAACTTTTGGTCTAATGGAGTGAGGCGAGCTTCTGGGATGTGGGAGGGCTGGAATAGATATGGAATAGAACTATTCTTGATTTGAAATATCGTAAATGGGAATTGATTATATGCTGCTTATTTAACAGGGGCAAAAATCAACACATTTCTTGTCCAATTAATTCACTGGTATGAGAAAAGGAAACAAAAGGAAAACAAGATTCACTTAAGGCTGATTTTCTCCCTTTTCCTCCTGGCATTTGTACTGGCAAAAGGGATATTGGCAAACTCTCTCTTGGAATGCTCCAGAGGCCTTTGCCAGTTGAACTGATGGGGCAGCAGATGGCACATACTTATCCACTGATGATATTTTGATTTATTTATCTCTTACAGATGGTACCATATCCTCAATCCTGGCTATATTCCAAAATGTTGGTCAGCTTTCAAAGGGAGAGGGGGTGAGAAAAGTGCCATATCTCTATAAGTAGATATAGATAATACAGACTAGAAACCTTATCCTGATTTTGAATTTTTCTCTATTTGTTTTTTATGGTATAGTAAAGTCTACAGTTGTGTACTGTTTTACACACTAAAGGCATCTCTAAAAATGATGTGGACCATATTTATAGTGGCACCATTTTCACTGATTCTAGCCTCCATACCACTACTAGTCAGCTACAAGATCTTGGACAAATTACTGCCCCTCTCTTGGTCTGTTTCCTCCTCTCTAGAATCATGGGGTTGAACCACATAGTTCCTTATCTCTTTCTTGTTAACACAGTATGGTGTTGTTCATGTAAAACCAGTTGTACCTGTTTTTCCTATCTTCCTAACACTACTTTTGTCTTTTTTTAAGAATCATTAACAATTGTTCAGACACAATTCCCCATCTTTACAAAAAACAACACACTTTTTGAAACAGGTTGAAGAACTGGAAATTAAGTAGTTGCAACAGCATCTCAGATCCTCCTGTTGAATCCATATCCTAATATGACAAAGACTATTGGTAATGACTACCTATGCCTTTGGTCTCCTTCTTCTTTAATTACCATGGATGACTAAAGTTAATAGAATGTTAGCATTAGATGGGATGTTAGACAATAGAACACAGAGCCAGAAAATATCTTAGAATATACAATTACAATATGAAAAGGGCTTTGGTTAGAACACAGAAGGTTAGCACTGAAAGGTACACTAGAGATTATCTAATCCAACCTTCTCAATTTAAAGATGAGGAAACTGGAACCTAATAAAGGTAAAATGACTTGCCCAAGGTCAAATAGCTTATTAATGGAGGATCCAGGAGTAGGAGCAAGGTCTCTCCTAAATCTAACTGAATGCATTAAGAGTATTTTAAGGTCAAAATAAACCATGGGCACATGAGAGAAGGAACAATATGGTACAATGATAATGGATAGAGCACCAGAGTGGGAGTCAAAATATTGGGTTCTGCTTCTAGTTCTGCCATATATTATACTTGTAATCACTGAAAGTCAGTTAATGTCTCTAAGCTGCAGTTTCTTTACATAAAAAATTGGGAGAACTTCTGCCTAACCCCCTCCCCAGATGTTTAGAAGAATCTCATGAAATAATGGAAAGCACTTTGAGAAACTGTGATATACTATAATGTCATAAGATGTAATCATTGTTATTCAAAGGAAGAAAAGTTGATCAACAGCAAAGGAAACAAGAAAAAGGACTACTGAGAGAATCTCATGAGAAACTTCATTTTTAATTACCTCGCGTGATCCTCCAAGCATTTAAGCATTCTCAACTCAGCACTGGCTGTTCCAATACCAAGTAATTCTCTCAGTACCATGGACAGA
>NW_027185694.1:31010820-31324982 GCF_028583685.1 Petaurus breviceps papuanus | reverse complement strand
AATGAATAGACAACTACTCTGAACAAGTTAAGTGATCTGTCCATGGTTACAAAGTATATCAAGAACAAAACAGATTTGGATCCTGCTGCCAACATCCCAGGTGACACAGAAGCACTTATGGCCCTTGGGGGCCACAGTCTCTTTCCAGTTGAACTAATTTTCTCCCGTAGGCTCAGATTTTTCTTTACTATCTTGTTCCTGGAATTTAACTTGCTTTTAATTACCCACCCTATTAAAAGAACCCCAGGGTATGGATAATGCAAGAACAGGGGATAATCCTCAAGATCTTATATTAGACTATGACATGCATTACATGAAAGGCAGCTTAATAGTATGGATAGAGGACTGGCCTTGTAATTAGAAAAGCATGTGTCTGTAACACATACTATCTTTATGACCAAGATCAATTTGTTTAACCTCTCAGTGCCCTCCAGGCCACTCTCTAAGACTATGAATTATATGATGGGTTCCTGTTGTGCATCAGTGAAGAGAGTTTCCATACTGGTCCTATGAAATCACAAGTTTAGACTAAGAACAAAAAAGCTTTATAGCATTTACCTTCTTAATTATATTTTTCCCTAGACTATTATTAAAGTTCCAGGGTACAAAGAAATTAGAGGCAAGAGAAGTTCACAGAATCTATGAATCCACCTATCATCCAAACCACATTTTCTCACTCCAGTTTGCATCTGCTGCCCTGTCTAGTTTCAACTCTATGAAACAAGATGACTCTCCCAGGATAATCACTTATAAATTCATCACTATGCTACTAATGTAAGCCTTGATTGACAACACCTTTTTCAGCCCTTCTCCTTCTGGGTGGTGGTTTGGGGGCAGAGTACCAAATTCTCCCCATTGACTTCCTTTATAGAAGTCAAAAACTGGACTCTTTATCTGCTGTCTTGTTTGGTTCCAACTCCATGGAACAAGATGCCCACACAGCAGGTACTCACTCCTTAGTGCCCTTCTATCCATTCCCCTTCCCCACTGCTTTCCTTCCTCCTTTTATGTGTTGTCTCTCCTTTGGATTATAAGCTCCTTGAGGGTAAGTGTTGTCTTTCTTTTTATAATTTGTGTCTCCAGTGCTTAGCACAGTGCCTGACACATTGTAGGTGCTTAATAAATGTTTATGGGATTGGATTTTAAAAAACACACCAGAAACTCATGTTCTGGTCATGGCTTCTTCTCCAAATAGCTGTGGGGGTCAAGTCAAGCCACTCCACCTCCCATGCTGTTTCCTTAGCTGTAAAATGAGAGGGTTAGACCAGATGATCCCTAAGGTCACTTCCAGCCTGCACAATTTATAATTCTATCGTTTCTCCATCTTGTCCACAAGAAGATGATTAAAGATATTATCAACTTCCTTACTTGATAGCCTGAGGAATCTCTTGATTGTGGGGAGGAGGGAGTACACCAATCTAGGACTGCAATAGGCTATGGAAAACTCAGAAAATGAATAATGTGGGTGAAGATAACTGAGAATTAACTGTATCTAATGTTTTGCTATCTATTTGCTTGCCATCAGAAGTGTCAGTTTACTTATAAGTCTCTAAATGATGACATGAGGCAGATGTTATGTGTTTGATTTTCCCCACCAGACTTGCAAAAAGGGGGGAGGGGGAATCTATTTTTTTTAGCAGCATCAGACAAAGCTTGAATAAAACCAATAACTCTTTTAAGACTAGCAGATCTCTAAACTTCCCACAGATGCTCTTGGATTGTCATTTCTGGGGTTTATTTGACAGTTGTTTACTGTCAGAGAAGAAATATTGTTCCTTACTGTATCCGTTTTCCACTCCCCTCAGTGCAATACTAGCCGCTACTTTAAGCTCATTGGCCTTGTGTTTTTAAACAATAGAAAATTTCTCAAAAGCACAAAATTTCTCTGCTTAGACCAAATTCACACTCAAGTTTTTTCTCACACCTTATCTTATCATTCAGGATTTTCTGTGAATGGACCTAGTAGCCATCAGTCTATGCAAACATATTCACAAATGAGTCAATTTCAATTGCAGTCAATTCCTTGTTTTTTCAATGGTGTATTATTATATAGTCTAATAATAATAGTTGGCATTTGCATAGCACTCTGGAGTTCATGAAGTGCTTTCTATACATTTTCTTACTTTATCTTCACAATATTCCAATTAGGTAGGTAGTGAATGTTTCTCTTTTACAAAAGAAGACCTTCAGAGCGATTGAGTGACTTGTTCAACATAGCACAGATAGGAAGCAGCAGAATCTGGAATTCAAATCCCTTTCTCCTAATAAAAAAAAAAGGCATTCAGTAGACACTTTATAAATACTTGTTGACTTGACTTTGCACTGTATTGCAGTGCTTACTGAATCTTCTTGATCCTTCTCTGACAACATATCTTTTGGTTGTTTTATTACTTGTTATCATCTCAATCAGGAGGTAATTAATCCAAACAATTATATATTAAGTACTTTCTATTTATATGGTACTGGATTAGATACTAATGGAGATAGACATGATTCCTGTCCTCAGGGGATATGTAATCAACTGGTATTGGTGGGATTGGGGAAAGAAAGATGGTACATCTACAAATAAATAATACAAAATATAAAAACACATATGGAAAGAGGGGAATGCTAGTCAAGGTCTGAGAGGAAAAGATTGTTTTCAATAGAAGGAAATTGGGAAAGGCTTCATAGCATTTGAGCTAGGTCTTGAAGGATTGATGGAATTTCAACAATGAAAGATGGGTTAGGAAGGTGGGCATTCAAAGTGATGAGAGTAATTATGAGGAAAGGAACAGAGGCCAGTAAAGTATGTGATGATGTATGTAGTCAATTTGCCTTTAGTGTGCAATATGTGAGATAAGTCTGGAAAAGAAAGGTGAGAGCAGATTGCAGAGGTCCTTAAATGCTATTTTGACTTTGTTCCATAGGCAATAGGGAGCCACTTAAGAGTTTTAATTAGAGAAACAATATGGTAAGAGACACAGTACCAGAGTTGGAAAAGGTCATCTAGTCATAGAGAGGTCATCTAGTCCAATCCATACCAAAAGAGAAACCCTTATTACAACATTCCTGTCAGGTTATCTTCCAGTGTCCATTTGAAGACTTTCAGTGATAATTCACTGCCTCATTGGCATCGCATTCTACTTTTAGGGAGATATAATGGCCAATAAGTCTTTCCTTCCATTGAGTCAAAATCTGCCTCTATAACTTCTACCCAATTAGTCCTAGGTTCTGCCTTCTGGGACCAAACAAAACTAATCTAATCTCCATTCCATGTAATAGCCCTTGAAATATAACAGGTCAGTCTTCTTCTCTAGGATAAACATCATTACTTCCTTTAACCAATATTCATCTGGTAGTTTCCTCACTATCTTGAATACCCTCCCCTGGACAAGCTCCAGTGTACAAACGTCCTTTCTAGGATGTGCTATGAAAAAAACTGAACATACTACTTCAGACATGGCTTAGTCTAATCAGGACAGAGAATAAGAGGTCTTTCTTCTCCCTTGTTCCGGATACTATGCCTCTGAAATGCAGCCTGATTGAAGTGGCATTTTTGGCTTCTATGTCATACTGTTGACACATATCAAGCAAAAAATCACTTTTCACAAGCTACTGCATAGAATTCATCTCTAGCTTCCATTCATTCTGAGATTTAATGCTCCTGACTTACATGGTTCTGCTGCTCTTTTGTATTCATCCTGATATTTGCCCTTGCTTCCAGCTTTTATGTACATCTTTTTCAAAGATCCAAAGTGGCTGATGAGTCCTATAAGCAACTACTGTGATCATTTTAGAAAGTTTCCACATTTCTTCATTAGTATCATTTGTGTTTCTATCTTCAAATTTTAATTCTTTGCAACCTCCCATCCTTCTTGGGTCAACTTTGCCTATAGAATTTTAGGCCATGGATACTGACTATCCTTTTTCTGAACACTCTGATATTCAAACTAACTCCCAAAATGAAGGACTAGCTGAGCTTTCTTCTCCTCTGTCATGGACTCTGCAATACAGTGTTTACTTCCTCCCAAGGTCCCCATTATTTCAACTTGAGCAACAAGTTCTTCATTATCCCTTAAAATTAAGTTCAAAATAGCAGTTTTTCTCATCCTTCCTTCACCAAACCATCATTGTTTAAGAAAATGTAGCATAATGGATAGTGTGCTAGATTTGGAGGAAGCCCTGGGTTCATATCCCACCTCTGAAAATTACTAGCAAGACAATGAGCAGATCACAGCTTCTCTGACTCAGTTTCCTCATCAGTAAAATGGAGATAATATGACCTATTTTAACTCATTGGGTTGTTTTTTTTAGAGGGGGAGGGCAGGGAAATTGGGGTTAAGTGACTTGCCGAAGGTCACATGGCTATTTCTTTGTGTTAAGTGTCTGAGGCTGGATTTGAACTCAGGTCCTCCTGACTCCAGAGCCGGTGCTCTATTCACTGCACCACCTAGCCACCCCAACTCACTGGGCTTTTGTAAGTCTAAAGTAAGAGTATATGTGGAATGCTTTGCAAACTTTAAAATGCTTTGTCAATATCAGTTATTTATTCAAAGGAACAGAATATCATTGTTTAGTCATGAAATGTATCAGCTTCTCTGCTTTTTACAGAACTACAGCAGATATCAAGATTGTTTAAGTCTCTAATCCCTGCTACTTCATGCTTCTGTGTCTGCTCTGTGATGTTTCCTAAACTCAACTTATTTCTTCTTCCTGGTCATATGGTCTGTAGCATATTCCCTAAACCATATCATTCCTACTTCTCCAATCACTTGTTCTTATTCAAATGTCTTCTACCACACCTGCTCTTCACTTACTAAATTTCCTCACTTGAGAATATTTTCTTAATAAAAAATGCTACTCCATCATACTTCCTATCTATAATGTTCCTTTTAAGTGAGGTATATCTTTCCATAAAATTTTAGGCATTAATTGCATTCTACCAAATCTTGGTGATATCTCTGATGTCAAATTTACCTCCCTACATTAAGATCTCTACCCATTTCCTCTATTTTGTACCTCTATGCATAGATTTGAGACTATGGAATTTATCACTGAATTCCTTTTGGCTATGATCTCCTTTGAATCACTGATCTTCTCCACTGATAACCATCTTCCTATATGGTACCTGCCACTCTGTGGGATCTGACTTCACAGATTTATGTGAGCAGCTTTTCCCTTATTCTCCATTTTCAAATTAAAACTCTCTTTATGAGATGTGTAAGGCTCAAGGAATTTTTGTGTCAATCAACAAACGTTCGTTGGGTGTGTTTCATTACTAGTCATTGGCCCATCATTCCTATATTTTAAATGATGGTCCTGGAATCCAGAAGTCTTTCTCAAGTCTCAATGACAAAATAATAATAATTGACCTCACTTTTTTTTTGCAGGAGGGAAGGCAGGGCAATTGGGGTTAAGTGACTTGCCAAGGTCACATGGCTAGTAAGTGTTAAATGTCTAAGATCAGATCTGAACTCAGATCCTCCTGACTCCAGGGCCTGTTCTTTATTTACTGCACCACCTAGCTACCCCATGACCTCACTTTTTAAGAAAAGATTGGATGAGTGCTTATTCAAGATACTATGAAGGAGACCCTTAGTCAGATACAGATTAGACTAGATAGCCTCTCAAGTCCATTCCAAATCTAAAATTCTGTAATTCTTAAGACAACATTTAAAAAAGCTCTTCAGTCTCAAAATCCATCTCTCTTCTGAAGTTCCTACCTTGATCAGCAGCAGGGATGAAAATGCCATCTATTCCTCTACAATCTTCAGTTTCTCACTCAAAATTTCTTATTCTGTAGAAAAATGTTTTCTATATTCATTGTGTTAATATCATTTGTCCCCACATGAACCACCAGAAGTAGGTATTGGTTATCCGTCTGACAAATTTTAGTAGATTCTGTCAAGTATTGATTATACAGAGAAGGCAATGTATCTATTTCTCAAGTCACATCAAAATATAACTACCTCATAACTCTCAGTATGGAGTCACCACTAACCACTATTCATCTTTACTTCCTCTAACCAGTACCGAAGAACTTCCTTCCTCGTGACATCTGTGGATTCACATCATCATCCTTTGGAGCATAGGAAGCTGCTTCCTCCACAGAGGAACCATGTCCATCCTATAGAGAGAGTAGGATTCTAATAATGTAGCCCCCAAAGTCCAGTTGTCCTATGCTTCTTTACCCTGTGTGGCTTTCATCTATCCTCCAACCCCACAGGTTAGTCTTCCTCTCTCAGTCTCTTCAGAGTCATTTCCCCCCCTTTGTTTTCCCTTTAAAGCACTTCATCAACTATTTCAAGGAACTCTTCATTCTCCCTCACAACCTGGAGAGAAGAAGGGCATTCTTTTACCTTCTACTTTAATAGATAAACCAACTGAAATTTTGTGCATGCATAGCTGCTTATTTGTGGATAAGAAATGTGCAGTGCTTTCAAGGATGAAAGGCTTTTAAAGCTATAGTGAAGTAGAGACTGAAGACAGGGAAACTTATTAGGATATTATAATGGTCCAGTTAGATGGTTAATGGGTGGTAATAACTGATGGCAGTGGTAATGAAAAAGACAGGTTGGATGGGAGAAATATCACAGAGGACATGGCAACTGAATGAATGTGGGAGGAGAGGAAGAAGTTAAAGCTAAGGTTTCATGCATATGTTCATGAAGCCTCAGTCCATCAAATGATGCTAGTTAGCAGCTTTCATTAAGTGGGAGAGGAGGAGGCTAAAATTAAAGATTTCACTAATCCACTGTCTCTTGCTTTCCCTTCAGAAAAAAAAAACACTTAAAATTAACTATAATTTTCCCAGAAGGGAAAACAATAAGGCTAGGGCTGACCCTGCTTCTTAACTGGAGGTGTTTATTTATGTAAAGCCATTGGTTAGAATATTTATGTATATATGTCACACTTTATGTTGTCTGTTAAACTGAAAGGCATAAAGAGACAGGAGCACTCTCTTTTCACCAGTAAATATGTCCAAGGGACTACAGTATAATGGCATATCCAATAAATACAATGAAGATAAATAAGTACAATTTAGAGACACAAACTTAAAAGTACTTACTAAAACATGAACTCATACTACACTGTTGTGTTCTTTTCTTGAGCTTACTGTTGAAATGGCTCTACTGAATGGACTTCTTCAAAAAGAGGATCTAGCTTTGATGGTGGACATACAGCCTAGGGATATTTTAAGCATCAAACTATCTACAAAACAAACAGGTGATTCTCCTTGGAAACTAATCCATTAATTCATCCCATAAATCTTGGGTCTGCAAAGGTGAAATCATTTCTTAGAATCTTGTTATTTGACATTTTCTTGACTAGACCTGACTACTTCAAGCATGGTCTTTCAGATTAAACAAATATAGCTAAGGGACTAAGGCCAACTCTTCCACCTGTACTAGTCTCACTGACCAGCTATGCTTGGCTACTCTCCAGTTACTGTCCTTGCTTGGAAATGTTTGGGGGTAACAAATACTTGTTATGACTCCAGAGGACTTATTAATAACATCTCACATTTCTATGGTATTTTAATGTTTATGAAATGCTTTCCTGACAACACCACAGTAGGGAAGGTAGTTCACAAATCACCTCTATAACAGATGAGGGCAATAAGATATAGAGACATTGAGTGACTTGTCTAGCATTAAGTAACCAGCAAATGTGAGAGCCATGACTTAAGCCTAGGTTTTATGCTTCCAAGACCAATGCTCTAGACTAGAGCCAAGCCCCAGGTGGAACATATGGACAGGAATGGGGGCGGGGGGGAGAGGGGGAGAAGTTAATTATAATCCCTCCATTCTGTTCACCTAAGATTTTTGTCTTGGCTTCCAACCCCCTCTGAACTTGCTTCTTCCCCTTGAACCTCTTTTTGCCAAATTCTCCCATTTCTGTCTTAATTCTAGTGTCTTCTAGCTCACACATGCATAAAGAATGAAAAGGGATACTTCCTCTCAACTGTCAGACTTTTCATAGAGTGACCCATCACTCTCTGTGTTAGATCCATAAATAATCTTTCACCATTAGGGAGGAAATACTTCCATTCCACATTATTGTGGAAGGAAAGTCTACAAAGTCTTAAAACAGAGAGCTAGCATGGGGGTAAATAGGAATTTGCCCAGGATACCAACATTTAGGTGGCAGGGGGAGGATAGGGACTTCTTTACCACAGCAATTGCAGTGCCCTTGTCTCATTCTATGGTTCTCTATAGACGTGGTAGCAAACATCACTTCTCCCAACCCCAAGGTCCTATCATCTTGAGCTTCTCTCAGGTAACTTTCTCTACCAAATCCCACAAAGTCAAAGGCCAGACTCACTGAGGGGTAAGTTACCCTGTATTGGTAAGACTATGTCTACAATCTGCACCATGCCCTTCCATTTAACTGAATTTTCAAAATTCAGCAAAAGGTAGTTTCAGCTCAGCTCAAGTTACTATGAAATCAGATAAATTGTCCCAACGTTCCAGGCATGGGGCTCTCAGGTACATCATTACCAAATCCTTTTCACTTCTTATTTGAAGTGATGTCAGATATGGAAGATATTAAAGGGAGAAAGTACATTTTGCTGTGTTTAGGATTAGCTTTATTAGGGTCACGTTTTGTATTACATTTCATGCAATTGCAGGGAAAGTTCCTAGACCAGAGGAACATCCACATGCATTTCCTTTATTTTTTTTACTTGAACTTAAATACAAAAAAAGTGTTTCCTTACACACAAGAAAAGTTTCTATATGAAACTGTAAATTTCCATTTCAATCTGCATGCTTTAAAAAAATATGATATGCTAGCAGTGTGACCTTGGGCAAGTTACTTAACCCCAATTGCTCTCCAAAAAAAAAGCAAAAAAAAAATATGATAAATTCTACATATTATTTTCAAAGTTGTCTTGCTTGTCTGTTCTTCCTCCTGAGCTTCCTTCTTTTCTCATTTGTGCATTTACAATGCCCTTATTTTTGCTACTATTGCTATCTGTGTGTCTCCCCCCTCCCCAATTCCCTTTTATTAAAAACCTAGAGAAAGAAAAAGAGAAGTTTGTAATAAATAATCAGTCAATCAAAATGAATTTACACAGTGGCCATGTCCAAAAATATGTCTATGCATTTTGTGTTCATCACTATAATGCCAAGCAAAGACAACTTCCCAAGGTTCAAAATACCAGCATAGCTGCTCTCCATTTTATTCAGTGACAAATTAAGAACAGAGAAAATCAAAATATAAAGACGCAGGCCGGGAAGGCGCGGCGCAGCAGGCCGGGAAGGGGCCTGATCAACTCGGATGGCATGTCTTCCCACCAACCACAAGGTCCACTACCAAGCCTATCACCAAAGATCTGGGACTGGAAAGAGCAAGGTAAGAAGCAAATACAGGGGCCCCTGTACTGGACAGCAAACACTTCATAGCCCAGAAATTTTTTTTAAAAAGCCCCTTTCAGGATCTCCAAAGACGAGGATGACATAGTGAACCCCACTTGCTCCAAACCCCTCCTCTGACCCTGAAAACATAGTAACTCTTGCCCAGGGCAAAACCCTCTACAGTAAAGGCTTGGGATCCTAGAGGAAGAGCGTGGCTAGGACCCTGCCTCAAAATGGGTAGAAAGCAGACTACAAAGACAAAGACTCTGGAGTCCTACTATCTTCAGAGGGAGGAACCAACCTCAGAGGGAGACAATGTGGACTCCACACCCAAAGCTGAAACTTCAACAGGGAATGGGTCCCAAGCACAGAAGGCTCTCCTAGATGAGATCAAAAGGAACTTTGAAAACAAAATGGGAGAGATAGAAGACAAAATGAAGAATTCTCTGAAAACAAAAATAGCAGAATTAGAAAAACATTATAATGAGGAAAACATCTCTCTAAAAAGAAAAGTGTATAATATGGAAAAGGAGCTTCAAAAATTAACCAAGTAAAATGATTTGCTAAAAACCAGAATTAACCAAATGGAAACAAATAACTCTATGAGGAACCAAGAATTAGCCAAGCAAAACAACAAGAATGAAAAATTAGAAAAAGAGGTAAAATACCTCAAAGAAAAAATAACTGACCTGGAAAACAGATCCAGGAGAGAGAATCTGAGAATCATAGGCCTACCAGAAAATTATGATGAAAAAATGAGCCTGGACAACATTCTCCAAGAGCTCATTAAGGAAAACTGCCCTGAGATACTAGAACCTGAGGGGAAAATAGAAATTGAGAGAATCCACCAGACACCTGCTGTAAGAGATCCCAAACTGAAAAATCATCGAAATGTTGTGGCCAAACTCCAGAACTACCAGATAAAAGAGAAAATACTTCAAGTGGCCAGAAAGAAACAATTCAAATATCAAGGGTCCACAGTGAGGATTGCACAGGATTTGTCAGCCTCTACACTGAAAGATAGAAGGCAGTGGAATACAATTTTCCGGAAGGCAAAAGAGCTCGGGTTAAACCAAGGATCACATACCCAGCGAGACTGAGCATATTCTTCTGGGCAAAGAGATGGTCATTCAATGATATAACAGAGTTCCAGACCTTCTTGATAAAAAAGCCAGAACTCAATGGAAAACTCAACCTCCAATTACGAGATGCAACAGTGACTTAGAAAGGTAAACAAGGAGAATACACACACACCCTGCTATTTGATAAGAGCAAACTGGTTATAGACAAATAGAGGGTATGACTACAAAATTCACAAAATGACAATTTTAAAAAAATCTTGTTAAGGGCTACAAAGGGACTGCAATGGAAGAAAGGGAATGGGTGAAGTGGAAAAGGGTAAATTATGCCACTCATAGAGGCATAAAAACTGTATAGCAGAGGGAAAAAAAAGGGAGGGTGTTGGAAAGCATATGAGCTTTTCCCTCATTGGTTCTGGTACAAGGAAGGAATAACAACCAGTTAAGCATAGGACGCTATAGAGAAGAAACGCAAAAAGTATCATTTTAGAGGGAAAGAGGGGAGGGAGAGGAGCTTCGCATGAGATTTGTTCCTGTCATTCTTGATGCGAAGAAGAAATAGCATACTTCATTAAGTATAACAATATCCTACAGGCAGTAGGAGGGGGAAAGGGTTATGAAAGGGGGGTGGGAGTGGTTTGTAGGGAGGGAAGTAGTAAGGGGAAAGGGGAGGAAAAGGGAGGGGGGCCGAAAAGGGAACACTGAGGGAGGTGGTGGTCAAAAGGAAAACTATTAAGGGAGGGAAGGGAGAAGGGAGGGAAAATATGAACATTAACAGGGGCATGAATAGGATGAGGGGAAAGAAACAGATAACAATCATAACTGTAAATGTGAATGGAATGAACTCTCCCATAAAATGGAGATGGATAGCAGAATGGATTAGAAATCATAATCCTACAATATGCTGTTTACAAGAAACACATCTGAAACAGAGGGATACACACAAGGTAAAGGTAAAAGGTTGGAGTAAAATATATCATGCCTCAGCTAAAGTAAAAAAAGCAGGGGTAGCAATCCTTATCTCAGATAAAGCAAATGCAAAAATTGGCCTAATTAAAAGAGATAAGGAAGGAAACTATATCCTGTTAAAAGGCACCATCGAGAATGAAGCAATATCACTACTTAACATATATGCACCAAGTGGTGTAGCATCCAAATTCCTAGAGGTGAAGGTAAAGGAATTAGAGGAAGAAATAGATAGCAAAACTATACTAGTGGGAGACCTTAATCTCCCCCTCTCTGAACTTGATAAATCCAACCTCAAAATAAACAAGAAAGAAGTTAAGGAGGTGAACAGGATTTTAGAGAGGATAGGTATGATAGATCTCTGGAGAAAACTGAATGGGGATAAAAAGGAATATACTTTCTTCTCAGCAGTTCATGGCACATACTCAAAAATTGACCATGTTCTAGGGCATAAAAACCTCACAATTCTATGCAGTAAGGCAGAAATATTAAATGCATCATTCTCAGATCATGATGCAATAAAAATTATATGCAATAAAGGGCCAGGGAAAGACAGACTAAAAACTAATTGGAAATTAAACAATTTAACCCTAAAGAATGAGTGGGTCAAACAAGAAATTATAGAAACAATCAGTAATTTCATTCAAGAGAATGATAATAATATCATTATTATTAGACAACATACCAAAATCTGTGGGATGCATTAAAGGCAGTTCTTAGGGGAAGTTTTATATCCCTGAGTGCATACGTGATTAAATTAGAGAAAAGGGAGCTCAACAAATTGGGCATGCAATTAAAAAACCTAGAAAAAGAACAAATTCAAAATCCCCAATTAAATACTAAATTAGAAATATTGAAGACAAAAGGAGAGATTAATAAAATCGAAATTAAGAAAACTATTGAACTAATAAATAAAACCAAGAGCTGGTTTTATGAAAAAACCAACAAAATTGATAGACCCTTAGTCAATATGATAAAAAAAAAGAAAGAAGAAAACCAAATTATGAATATCAAAAATGAAAAGGGTGAATCTACCTCCAATGAAAAGGAAATCAAAACAATAATTAGGAATTATTTTTCCCAATTGTATGCACATAAATTTGACAATCTTAGGGAAATGGATGAATATTTAGAAACATACAAATTGCCCAGATTAACTGAAGAGGAAGTAAATTACTTAAATAATCCCATCTCAGAAAAAGAAATTGAACAAGCCATCATTCAGCTCCCTAGGAAAAAATCTCCAGGGCCAGATGGATTCACTAGTGAATTCTATCAAACATTTAAAGAACAATTGATTCCAATACTCTACAAACTATTTGGGAAAATTAGTGAAGAAGGAGTCCTACCAAATTCTTTTTATGACACAAATATGGTACTGATACCTAAATCAGGAAGAGATAAAACAGAGAAAGAAAATTATAGACCAATCTCCCTCATGAATATAGATGCAAAAATTCTAAATAAAATACTAGCAAAAAGACTACAGCAACTTATCTCTAGAATAATACACTTTGATCAGGTAGAATTTATTCCAGGAATGCAAGGATGGTTTAATATTAGGAAAACCATCAGTATAATTGATCATATCAACAATAAAACTAGCAGAAACCACATGATCATCTCAATAGATGCAGAAAAGGCTTTTGACAAAATACAACATCCATTCCTATTAAAAACATTAGAAAGTATAGGAATAAATGGAGCCTTCCTTAAATAATAGGTAGCATCTATTTAAAGCCATCAGCAAGTATTATATGTAATAGGGAGAAGCTAGAAGCATTTTCCATAAGATCAGGGGTGAAACAAGGGTGTCCACTATCACCCCTCTTATTCAATCTGGTACTAGAAATGTTAGCAGTAGCAATTAGAGAAGAAAAAGAAATCAAAGGAATCAAGTTAGGCAAAGAAGAGACCAAGCTATCACTCTTTGCAGATGATATGATGATATACTTAGAGAATCCTAGAGAATCAAGTAAAAAACTGCTTGAGACAATAAATAAATTTGGCAAAGTTGCAGGATATAAAATAAACCCACATAAATCTTCGGCATTCCTACATATTTCCAATGAAATTCAACAGCAAGAAATAGAAAGAGAAATCCCATTTAAAGTTACTGTAGACATTATAAAATATTTGGGAATCTACCTGCCAAAACAAACCCAGGACCTGTATGATCATAACTACAAAACACTTTTCACACAAATAAAGTCAGATCTAACTAATTGGAAAAATATCAATTGCTCATGGCTGGGTCGAGCTAATATAATAAAAATGACAATTTTACCTAAATTAAATTATATATTTAGTGCCATACCAATTAATTTACCAAAAACTACTTTATAGAGTTAGAAAAAATAGTAACAAAATTCATTTGGAAGAATAAACGGTCCAGAATATCAAGGGAATTAATGAAAAGAAATGCTAAGGAAGGTGGACTAGCTTTACCAGATTTCAATCTGTACTATAAATCAGCAGTCATCAAAACTACTTGGTACTGGCTGAGGAATAGAGGAGTGGATCAATGGAATAGATTAGGCACACAAGATTCAGAAGTCAATGACTATAGTAATATATTGTTTGATAAACCTCCAGACCCAGGTTTTTGGGATAAGAATTCACTATTTGACAAAAACTGCTGGGAAAACTGGAATATAGTATGGCAGAAACTGGGCATAAACCATTATCTAACATATACCAAAATCAAGTCTAAATGGGTTCATGATCTAGATATAAAGGTTGATACTGTAAGCAGTCTCCTAAAACAAGGAATAGTTTACCTATCAGACTTGTGGAGAGGGAAAGACTTTATGACTAAACAGGAATTAGAGAACATTATAAAATGTAAAATGGATAATTTTGACTACATGAAATTGAAAAGTTTCTGTAACCAAGATTAAGAGGGAGGTGGGAAATTGGGAAAGAATCTTTACAAACTATGTCTCTGACAAAGGACTCATTTCTAAAATATACAGAGAATTGAGTCAAATTTATAAGAATACAAGTCATTTCCCAATTGATAAATGGTCAAAGGATATGAACAGGCAGTTTTCAGAGAAAGAAATTAAAGCTATCTATAAGCACATGAAGAAATGCTCTAATTCACTATTGATTAGAGAAATGCAAATCAAAACAACTCTGAGGTACCACATCTCACCAGTCAGATTGGCTAAGATGACAAAACAGGAAAATGACAAATGCTGGAGAGGATGTGGGCAAACTGGAACACTAATGCATTGTTGGTGGAGTTGTGAACTGATCCAGCCTTTCTGGAGAGCAATCTGGAATTATGCCTAAAGGGCTATAAATACTTTCATACCCTTTGATCCAGCAATACCACTCCTAGGGTTATATCCCAAAGAGATCATAGAAATGGGAGAAAGACCCATATGTACAAAAATCTTTATAGCAGCTATTTTTGTGGTGGCAAAGAATTGGAAATTAAGGGGGTGCCCATCAATTGGGGAATGGCTGAACAAGTTGTAGTATATGCATGTTATGGAATACTATTGTGCTATAAGAAACGAGGAGCAGGCAGTCTTCATATTTACCTGGAGAGGCTTAAAAGAACTGATTCTGAGTGAGAAGAGTAGAACCAGGAGAAATTTGTACACAATTACAGACACAATGTATGTGTGATGACCAACTTTGATAAACTGGACTCTTCTCAGCAATGCAGGGATATAAGTTAATCCCAAAAGACGCATGATGGAGAGAAAAATGTGCATCCAGAGAAAGAACTAGAAAGAACTAAGTTTATATCCAGGTGAAAGCAAAATACCTGATCTTTTTCGTTCTCTTATTTGGTTTTATGTCCTCTCTACCATTTTTCATTCCAGCTGGTACAATCTGTCCTTATAACCTGACCAATGTATAATGTGAAAGTATTTACAGATCCTATACTTGACTATAAGCCGCCATGTGGGGGGAGGGTAGGGAGGAGGACAAAATGTGAAATTCAAGGAATTGTGGAATTGAATCCTGTAAACTAAAAGGAAACAAACAAAAAAATAAAATAAAATGCACATTTTCTTCAGCAAAAAAAAAAGAAAATCAAAATATAGCATAATTCAAAATACAGCATTCACCAAGTATAATTCAATAATTCCCAAATACTACTCCACCCCTGGATATTACATTGATTTAGTCAATCACAAAGTCCCTCTTCTAAGTACTACTCCACCTCTAGGCAGTACATTCATTTAGTCAATTACAAAGCCCCTCTTCTCAAATGGAGATTAGTTTCCAATCATAAACAAAGTACATTCATTTGGTCAGTCACAGAGCACAAAAAAGTCACAAGTTTGCCACCCTTGGATCACAACTGAATAGGCCTTCTATCCCAGAGTTACAACAAGCTTAAGCACCGCATTTAATACCCAAAGAGAGGTCTTTTCTTCATCTTGACCCGAGGCAAGTTCTCAGCAATCTTTGTTCCTGGGGAGACAAAGTTTACCAAGGCCACAAGATACATGGCCAGTGTCCTCATTAATTCATTCTCTGTCTGCAGAACAGTCCTAGGACCCCTGAAAACATTAGCAAAACCCTCTTCCAGGATTTCTGTAAACATACAACAAGAAAATCCTTCTTCAGGGCTTCTGAACCAACAGCAAGGTTCCAAGACGTCTGCAACAACAGCACTGTCCTTCACCAGTGGACTCAATTCATTCTCTGTCTGCAGAACAGTCTCTGGACCCCTGAACCAGCAGCAAGGTTCCAGGACCTCTGCAACAACAGCATTGTCCTTCACCAGTGGGAGAATCTGGCAAAACAACATCAAAACAGACAAAGTACCAGCATCACAGCCATGTCTCCTCAGTCCTTGGCAGCTCTGGGTGGCAGCTCTCAAAAGTCCTGGGCAATTCGAACTGGCCCTCAGTAATCCTCTGTGTCTCTCTGCTTCCACGATGCTGCTTCCAAAAAAATTCTTCTGCCTCTCTCTCTGCTTGTGCCTCTCTAAATTCACGTCACCAGCTCCTCCCAGTTCAGTCCTCTCTTTTCACGTCAACAAGTCCATCCCACAAGTGGGATTCACAAGCTCTGGGTTTTAACACAATCTGAAAACCATGCCAATACAGGGGGATCTTTAAATTCCATTACTATTACAATCACATCTCTCTCAGATAATGGGTAACTTGTTTCAACATAGATCATGGTTAGTCACTGCCTTAAGTCTTTCCAAGTTTTTTTCTTTACACTGTTGCTGTTCATGTATGAATTGTTCTCCTGGTTCTATTCACTTCCCTGCACATAAGTTCACACTATCCAGGACCCACTAGAACTGTCTCTTGCATCATTCCTTATAGTAAATAATGTTTATATGCCACAATTTGTTCCACCATTCCTCAATTGTCTAAGAGGCAATCTGTTGCACTCTCTTTGATCTAGTTCTTTGCTTTCTTCCCCTTCTGAAATTCCCCTCAGAATTGGCAAGTTTGCTGTGCTTAGAATTATTCCTTCCCTGGTATTATTCTCCTTTTTAACCATTCTCCTGCCCAATCCCAACTTGTTTCCCTGTTGAATTTGAGGTATGGTGTGACCATATTGTGCATGTATATATTTGTGTGTGTGTTTAACCCTCACTTGTCTATTTCAGATAAGAATGAGGTTCATTTGATACCCAGTCCCACCCCTATCCTTTCTTCTTTGTTGGGATATTCTCCTCATATACCCTAAGCTTGAGAAGTAGCAAGTGCTTGCCTTTTTTTCAGCAATGTAAAGTGTTTATCCTCCCTCCCTTTTCCCCTCTTAAAATTCTTAGAACAGAACCAATCGATCCACAGGGCCTCTGTGGGTTTTTTTTTTAACTCCCCCAACACCCTTTGAAAACATTAGGGTTCTAAAGGAGCATTTGTTTTTTTCTCTCCCTTTTTGGAATGCAATGACAACATCTTTATCCAAGTTTCTTTTTTAAAATAATATTTTGTTTTTCCTAACTGCATGTAAAAACAATTTTAACATTCCTTTTTAAAAAAAAAAATTGGAGTCCCAAATTCTTTTCCTCCTTCCTTCTCCATCCCTGAGATGGTAAACAATTTTATATAGGTTATACATGTGCAATCGTGCAAAACATATTCCCATATTAGTCATGTTGTGAAAGAAAACACAGACCAAAAAACACACAAAAATAAAGAAAATGAAAAATAGTTTGCTTTTATTTGCATTCAGACTCCATCAGTTCTCTCTCTGGATGTGGATAGCATTTTTCATCAATAGTCCTTTGGAATTGTCTTGGATCAATGTAGTACTGAGGATAGCTAAGACATTCACAGTTGATCTTTGTACAATATTGCTGTTACTATGTACAGTGTTCTCCTGGTTCTGCTCACTTCACTCTCCATCAGTTCATCTAAATATTTGCAGGTTTTTCTGAAATCATCCTGCTCAATGTTTCTTACAGCACAATAGTATTCCATTACAATTATATACCATAAATCGTTCCATTCCCCAACTAATGGACACCCCTTCAATTTCCAATTTTTTGCCACCACAAAAAGAGCTGCTATAAATAATTTTGTACAAATAGGTCCTTTTCCATTTTTAAAATCTCTTTGGGATATAGACCTAATAGTATTGATGGCTTTCCCAACTTTCTCTAGACTCCTTTGTTTATATTGCAAATTCCTCCTGGGCTCAGGTCTTTTCATCACCCGTCTTTTATTCCATTTAAGATCCATTTCCCCACCTGTGATATTATATTCAGCTTAGTAAGATAAGTTATTATTTAGATGTAAACCTACCCTTTTACCTTTTGGAATATTGTATTCCAAGATCACTTCTCACTTTTAGAAAAAGTTATCTATCACGTCTTGTGTAATCCTGACTGTAGTTCTGGGGTACTTAAATTACTTCTTTGTGAATACTTACATTATTTTTGTTTCTTCAACATGGGAGCTCTGGATCTTGGCTATAGCATCCCTGTTACTTTTTTTTGGAGATACCTTTGAGGAGGTGTTTAACGGATTTTTTTCTGTCTTTACTTCATCTTCTGATTCTAATAGATCTGGGCAGTTTTCATTCATATTTCTTGAAGTCTTTCTAAGTGTTCAGGTTTTTTTAATCATAATTTTCAGAGATTTCAATGATTCTTAAATCAAGAAATGTTAATTGCTCTGGGTTTTTTTAATAACACAGAAAGAGAGTCTGTCAGAGAGAGATCCAATAGATGTCCAGATAATTGAAGTCCTCTAACACTACTGTATCATGCCTCCCCTTCAGCCTTTTGATGTTTCCTAAACATTCGTCTATGTCCTCCTTCCCTCTAGTTAGTCTAGAGTATAACCCAATGAGAACATCACCTCTAATTTTGCCTCAGGTGACCTTTACCCAGATGTTTTTCTCTATGCTTCCTCATTGTAGTTCATGGATTTTCTCATATGATATAGCATTGCTCCATCCACTCTTTACTACTTGTAGCCACCTTATTCCTATAAACTAAAGTATAAACTACCAGACACATAGTTACACCATTAGTCTCATCCTATCACATCTCCATGATAACCGAGGTCAAATTTGTCCCCTTGAATTAGGCTCTCTATTTACCATACTTGGCACATTGGTGGCTGAAAGTCTGCAGTCATGGATTTTGTTGCTCATTCCTTGTTTGCATCTTTATTTCCTGTCAATTTCTGAGTGACACTGCTTTCTTCTTTTACATACTCTATTGTCTCTATTGTATCTAGCTTGGTCAATTGACAGTCCTCCTCTACTCCTGGGCCCCCTTTCCTTTTTAGGTGAAAGCCCTTTTGATTATATTCACAAGAGTAGAGATAGTAAAAATCATTTTTACCAGTACTCATTAGGTAAACTTCTTTAGTAAATATATTATCAACCTTATACTTTAAATTACACAAAAATTCAAAACCCATTCACAGATATCATCATCATAAGCAGCTATTCACTTCCAAAATCTACCTCTTGGGAAATCTTTGCCTTTGTTTGCTAACATGGATGAAAATGCCAGCTATGCCACTCAGGTCTTCAGTTTCTTGCTCAAGACTTCATAATCTTTATCACTGCTTCCTAGGTTTCTTCTGACGATATCATTTTTGTCCAAGTGAACTTCCATCACTAACCTTAAGTGATGAGTTTCTACCAAGTTTTATGAAGTTTGGGAGGTTCTCCATCAAACACTGGCTTCAGGAAAGATAGTAGACTTCATTGTCATCAGCAAACACCAACCCTGCCACGTCTCATCAGGGCATTGCCAACCACTCTTACCTCTTCTTGTTCCCACTCTTATTGGGTGGTCTTTTACAGGGCCCTCTAGGGCCACATCATCATTCTTTGGAAAAGTAAAGGGGAATAAGCATTTATTAAGCACTGGGCACTGTGCTAGTGCTTTCCAAATACTTCATTTGATCCTTGCAACAACCCTTTGAGGTAGGAGCTATAGTATCCCCTTTTACAGTTGAGGAAACTGAGGCAGCCAGAGGTTAAATGACTTGACACAGGATAACACAGCTAGTAAGTATCTGAGTCTGGATTTTAACTCAAATATTCCTGACACCAGGTCCAGTACTCTATCCTCCTTGAAGATTAATAAAGTGTTTCTCCCTCAGAGGGTCCACATCTCTCCTCTTTAAAGCCCTTATATTTAACACTTATTTCCAAGTGTTCAGTTGCCCTTCCTTTTCTCCTTTGTGTCAGGTTCTTCCCCCTCTCCAATCTCTTGTCACAGATCAGGAACTCTTCTTTTTCTCTTCAGATCCTTTTCAATCTTTCTTTTTACACTGAAGTCCTTTTTAAAGGAATGTTATGTTCTCCTTGATGACCTAACCTAAGTAGAGGAGTTCCTTGAGCCCCTGTTCTCTGTGCACAAAGTGTGAGCTCTTGATCTTCTAAGAGTGTGACCAGCATGCAAATATGGCCCTGCCAGAAAGACAATTATCATGCACTTTATGCAGTTCTTTGCAATATTTACTCTGCTCTCCACACCTGCTAAATGAGAAGTCCTCAGTCCTTTATCATATTTGGCTTGTAGCCCTTGTGACTACCTCCCTTGGATAACTGCTATGGCAAAAATCCTGTGGGGATCTTCCTCTCTGGAGCTGTCCATCACCTCATTTCATTAGCATTTTGACAGACACATTTGACTTCCAATCAATCTCTTCCTTCATCTTAACAACTCTATTTTCCTTTTTCATCTGGTTCTTTTCTTTGAGTCCTTCTTAATTTTCATGACTAAGTCATGGAAACATGGGTTCTTCACAATAGCTCCCCAGTGAATTGTCATGAATGCTTTCACCTAAAAGGATGAGATTGTTTATTTTTATTCCTGGAATAGCCTGAGAGTTATATAGGTCTGGTGTCAGGAATAATTGATAGTGATGATGGTGAATAACCCAAGAGAATAAATAATTCTTTGGTAACCAATATCCAGCAGAAGTCAAGAAATCATAATCTATAGCTTTCATTTAGTGGATTCTGCAGCAAAATCCATACACTACTTTGCCCCATGAAGACGGATTCTGACATGAAGCCTGAATAATATCCTGTTTCTAATGCAGTTGCCTGCTGAGCAAGACCCAAAGGCCTTTTACCAGTGATGGTATTACAGACTTTTTAGTTTCTGACTACTAAGATAACACAAGGACTGGTTTGAAAGTTTATACAGACTACTTTTTGCTTTCATAAAATTGGCTATGCATTATTCTGTACAGGACCTCAATGATAAAAGCAGGCCACTATAAAATGAAGAAAAACAAGCAGAGTGTGCTATGAAGACAAATGACAACTTTGATAGTCATGTTTTTATTTCAAATGTCTTTTCTTGTATTCTATGTCTGTCACTACTTCAGTATAGACCTCAGAAAACCCCTTGAACAAAATATTCTGTAAAAAGAACCAAAAGCAATGACAAAAGGAGGAAATGAGTCTTGTGGTTTAATAAGGTGATGTGGACTGAGTCATGGCATACAAGATCTATCACTCTCATTGGCCTCTCACATAGGCTAATGTAGTCTTTGTGCTAAAATGAGAGTTAGAGGACCTGGATTCAAATGCCAACTCTACTCCTTACTAGCTACAAGAGCTAAGGCAAATTATTTTCCTCCCCCTGAAAAAATGAAGGGGTAGGACTAAACCTCTAAGGTCCCTTTTAGCACTAAATCCTAAGATCTTAAATACTGAAGTCCATTGCCTCCCAATGAACCCTACTATTTCCTCTCAATTTTTTAGCCCTGCTGTGAATGTCATAATTTCCCTGATTTTACATGTCTGAGGATACTGAAGTTTGCCCAGACTCTTAGAGATGAGTTTTCAAAATAAATCAAAAAAGAAGGGAACTGAAGAAAAGTAATTGGATATTGACCTTCAAGAAAAAGAGTCACTGATGTGTGGGAAAATTGAATCATGAATATTTTGGAGCTGAAAAAAGCCAAATCAGTTTTTTTCCTCCAAAATCAAACTGTAAAACTAGTCGAATACAGGATGAATATCTCAATGCAAAGTAACTGAGTTACAGTAATAAACTTGATGTGACTTCTCAAATAATATTTCTTTTAAAATCAGTTAAATCTATTTGGCTGCAAATACCCTAGCATAAATATGAGACTGGTATGACTTAATGTATGTCTTATGGACCTGTGATTTTGCTAGTATAGGAAATCTCACTATAGAAACTCTCTCTACTAATGGAGATATAACACTAATTTACAACTTATAGGCTTAGAGTTAGGAAGAGGGAAAAGGAGGAGGGGACACTGAAATGTCAAGTGATGTACCTTTGTCCACAGTAACATAGCTAGTATGGGTCTGAAGTAAGATTTGAACCTGGATTTTCCTGATCCAAGGGTGACCCTCTATTCACTTTCCATTAAATAATAGTTCATATTTTTTAATAGCTCTTTAAAACCTATTTTAAAAGTGCCTTTTCTCACAACCTGTGAGGGAGGTATTGCAGGAATTGTTTTGTCCTTTTTTCAGATGGCCTAATTGAGGCACAAAGATGTTAAGTGATTTGCTCAAGGTCACTCAGTAAGTTTTGGAGCAGAAATCCAAAACTTGGTCTCTACTCTCCTGTTCTCAAGTAACAAAAGCCTAGCAAGATGTGCTTCCTGAAGCACAGATATGTCAGACTGATTTAGTAAGAGCAGTTCCCTCAGCCATCTAGGATGGTGCCAATGGGAAGCCAGGGCCTCACATCTGGTCCCCATATTGGTCAGCTACTTCACATTTTTTCTAACCACAGATTGGCCCCATTGGCAATGTGCTGCCAATCAGGAGAACCAGACAGGAGTTTAGGGAGTTACGACCAATGGGATCATCTTCACATACAGAGGAAAGCATATATTCAATAACCATTATCAGTCTAATGATAATGATAATGATAACTTTTGTTGAGCACCCAACAGAGAGCCTTGTCCTGGGCACTCTCAGGAGACACAAAAGAAGTCTACAAAGTCTATCTTTCCTTTAGGGCAGCTCTTCCACGGACATTTCTCTAGCAATTTTAGAGTTAAAAAAGATCTCAGAAGTCACCTAGTCCATTCCCTTCGTTTTACAGATGAAGAAACTAAGGCCAGAGTGGTTGACTTGCCCAATATCATACAATTAGCTAGCAAGAGAAACCCAATTAGAACATGGGTCTCCAGTCTCCAATCAGAGGCAGAGTGATAGGACCGTATCCATATAGAGCAAGACTAACCTGGCAGCAATATGGTGAAAGAATAAAAGGTCTTGGGGTGGCTAGGTGGCACAGAGAATAGACCACCAGTCCTGGAGTCAGGAAGACCTGAGTTCAAATCTGTCCTCAGACACTTAACACTTACTAGCAGTGTGACTTTGGAAAAGTCACTTAACCCCAACTGCCCTCCAAAAAGCAAAAAAAGAAAAAGAATAAAAGGTCTATTAAGAGACTGTTGCCAGTGTCAGGAAAGGCCTATATTAGGGAGATGGTGACAAAGTAGATCAGGGGAAGGATACAAGTGGTGCCACAGTGGCAAAACTGACAGGATTTAGTAAATTACATGTGAGATACAGGAGAGAGAACCTCGAAGTTTCAGATTTGTGAGGATGGGTGTAAGGTAGAAACCCTTATAGAAATAATGAAGTCAGAAGGAAAAATAGGTTTGTGGGCAGCTAGGTGATGCACAGGCCTGGAATCAGGAAGACCTAAATTCAAGTCCTGCCTCAGATACTCACTAGCTTGTGACCCTAGGCAAGTCACTTAGCCCTGTTTGCCTCAGTTTCCTCATCTGTGAAATGAGCTAGAGAAGAAAATGGCAAAACACTCCAGTATCTTTGCCAAGAAAACCCCAACAGGGTCATAAAGAGTCAGACATCATTGAAACAATTCAACAACAAACCACTACATGAAAAGTAGAATAAGGATAAATGTAACAAAGTTGGGGTGAAGTTGTATAGATAAGTAAAGCCTGCATAAATGAAGTACAGAAATTAATTATAGGGGTGGCTAGGTGGCACAGTGAATAGAGCACCAGCCCTGGAGTCAGGACCTGAGTTCAAATTCGGCCCCAGACATTTAACACAAAACTGGCAGCGTGACCTTGGGCAAGTCACTTAACCTCAATTGCCTTACCTTCCCCTCTCAAAAAAAAAAGAAAAAAAAGAAATTAGTTATAGACCTGTGTGGGTGCTGGGAGGACTGTCCAGTTGTGGTCAACTTTAGCCAATCTATCTCAAGCTAAAAGGGGAAGCAAAGTTAAATAGCAGGACTTGGCCACACAGTTCAAATGCCCTAGTTTCCCAGCTGACATTTTCTCTTCATGTGGGTTAGCAGAGCAGGAAATTGGGTGGTTCTTGTAGAATGTGATTTTTTTGCTGATCATCTAAGAATTAGGAGCTTGGAGATAACCCCCTTAATAGGTAACAAGGGGCAGCAGAGTGCCCAGGTGGTCCTGGCAACTCAAACTGAACAAACACATCAATCAGCTTTCAATAGCCTCTTTCCATCCCATCAATTCCAACTGTCATGATCTAGCAACACCTGCCTACCAGAAAGGATGGGCACCCCATACCAGGACCCTCTGACACCCCCAACTCAGCTCCTCTCTGGCACAGAGCTCCCAAGATTCTCTCCCAGCCTCTTTTTTTTCCCCAGTAATCTCAATGCCAAGTTTAAAATGTCAATAAACTGAAGTCTGAGACAGAGTCTGTGTGGCTATTTCCAAAGCCAAAAGGTTACACAATCCCACATGATTAGATAAAAGGTCTCAATGAACATATAGGCTGTCTAGCAGAAGTCTTTGAAAGCCATCAACGTTTATAAAATTTTGAAGAGATTGGATAACTCGAGACACTTCCCAAGAGCAACATAATTTTGCCATGTTTCTAAAACTTTGTTCAATTTCAGTCAACCTGGTTATTACTGAAGTTTTAATGGCTCTGAAGGAAAAGAATAAAAGAAAACCACCTATCTACCACTTTTCTATATAATTCTGACAGTCTGGATCTTATTCTGTATCCCTTTTATGGTATTTCTGTCTCCTGATGACACGGAAGGACGTACAAAGTTCCTTCAAGCATTCCTCATATAACACATGCTTTTAAGTCCTCTACTCCCTGATGGAAAGCAGGGTTTATCTTTTTATCTTATAATAATAATGAATAAAAATTCCTGCTCCTTAATAGACACAGACTCCTAAAGATAAGTATTTAAACAGCCTATTACAAATCCAAAGCCAACATGACCTTCTTTCCTAACAAATCCCCTCTATGCCCCAAACCTAGGTAAGTACCAGGAAGGGAGAAGGTGACTGGCAAAAATCCCAGCAGTCACAAAGGAGACACAACCTCTATGGAAATCACTTGGGGGGAAATTAGTTTGAAATGGAATTGACAGGCTATTGTAGTCACTTTTGATAGCAAATTAGATAAACTTGAATCTGAAGTGATGCATTTAGAACATGGGCACCTCAGCGCTCCCACTGAGACTGCCCTTGGAAAGAGAAAAAAAAAACTATCCACAAAGCTACAAAATGCAATAATGAATGATAACAGGGCCAGAAACAGTAGGAGAGAATTATTTAAAAACCAGCTAAGAGCCTATAATGTCCTGTTTTGTGAAACAGATATTAGCACATACAGTTACTGGAAAGTTCAGATTTTAGGAAGGTATTCCTTATACTGAGCCGAAATATGCTCAGTGTAAATTTTATCCATTTGTCTTAGGACTATCCTCTAAGGGCAAACCTCATTCCCAAACAAGAACCCTTTGAGGCAGGATGGTATATCAGAAAGATTGCTAGATTCGAACCTTGGTTTGAACCCAAGCTCTGCTATCTACCACCTATGTTATCTTAGGCAAGTTATTTTACCTTGCTGGGTCTCAGTTTCCTCATCTGTAAAATGAGAGAGTTTGACTAAATGACCTCAAGTTCCATCCAGCTCTAGGTCCATGATCCTAATTATTTGAAGCCAGCTACCACATTCCCCCTATATCTTCTGTTTCACAGGCAAACCATCTAGGTTCCTTCAATTATCACTCAGATTGCATGCTTTTTTTTAGTCCCTCCATCTTCCCAGTCACTCTACTCTGGTTCCAGTTTGTCAGTGCTCTTCCTAAACTATGGTCGTCAGAAATGAACAAAAGAAACTAGATATGCTCTACTAAAAGCAAACTCAAAGGATCTGAGAGTTTGAAGGGACTTCTGAGATCTAGTCTAATCCATATCTGAGCAGTATTCCTACAACATGGCAATCATTCAGTCTCTGCTTAAAGGTATCGATTAATGGAGAGAACCCATTACCAACGCAATCCATTCCACTGTTGGGTGGCTTACATCATTAAAAGTCTGTGAGTTTGGGGTGGCCAGGTGGCTCAGTGAGTAAGTGCATGGGCTCCAGTGTCAGGATAACCTGGGGGTCAAATCCAGGCTCTAATACTTAGCACCACACCCAGAAATAACTGGCCGTGTAACCTTGAGCAAGTTACTTAACCCCAATTGCTTTAAAAAAAAAAAAGTCTGTGAGTTTTACATAGAGTCTAACTCTGTCTCTCTGCTACTTCTACCTACTGTTCCTAATTCTTACCTCTGGGGTCAAGAAAATCAAGATTTTCCACAAGATAAAACCTGACAAGAGCTATCATGCTATATGCAAGGTTGATTTTAGTTTATGTAAGGTGGTTTCTGTTTTTCTTTTTTAGATAATAGTTCCCAGGATCATAGATACTAGTTCCCAGGATTCATAGTAATAACAATCCACTAGTTCCCAGGCTCATGGCTTGCAAACAATCTCACCACATTTGCATGGTGAGATACGAGAATAGATAATGTAAACATGCTGTACTTGCGCTTTGCTGAATCACTATGATATTGCTAAAGTGAATGCAAACTTCTGGGGCTATTGTTGGCAAACTACCTTATTTGTGTGCTTCTCTATAAATCGAGTGAGAACTGGTTAGTAAGTGGGGGATGGGAATGTACAGATTTAGGGGAATGTAAAGCTATGCCTGCCTTAATTGGTCCTTTACCAAGGTTTAGGGGGAAATGCATAAGATGGAATGTTTTGCTTGTCTTGACTGGCCCCATCTAGATTTAGGGGATGGTACAGGAGCTGGAACTCCCATTCCTGTCTACTCCTATGAGAAGAGTAATTAAGGGATGCTTTGTAGGACCTGGTGCTTCCATCATGAGTAACCCCATTGGGAAGAATAAAGCAATTAAATACCCCCTATCATGAGTCCATCGTGTCCCTCTGGCTGCCCAGAGAAAGAGGAATGCTGGAGGCTGGAGCCCGAGACCTCCTTGTGTCTCCTGCCTAACACATGATGTAGTTGGAGTTACCTGCTCTACACATGCCCCACCTTCCATCCGAGTTTTCCTTCAGTCAGTCCTCATACTTGATAGTGTATGGTCCCCTCACTATCCCACTCCTCTTCCTCTGGGGGTAGGTCCAATTTGTCAGCCCTGAGACATGCTCAGATTGATAGACCTGAAGCAGACAGTCATGGGGTTCTGCTAGCACTCTGGAACTGGCTCATGCCGAGAACAGTCAGATCTGCTCAGTGGTCTCAAGAATACCCCAAAGTTATTCCTGAGGACAGGGCCAATAATACCGACGTCTAGTTAGAAATCCAGTATTTCTGGTAAGACAATGCCATACCCTCCATGGTACCAAAACCCCGGATCTGCTTCTGAGAACAGATATTTTTGACAGATAAAAACTTCAGGGTTTTGGGCGGCTAGGTGGTGCAGTGAATACAGCACCAGCCCTGAAGTCAGGAGGACCTGAGTTCAAATCTGGCCTCAGACACTTAATACTTACTGACCTTGGGCAAGTCACTTAACCCCAATTGCCCTGCCTTCCCCCCTTCAAAAAGCAAAAACAAAACTTCAGGGTTTTAAAGAAAACACTCTTGTTTGCCAGAAAGTGAAAACTGATATTGAAAGTGTATTGAGGGGGCAGCTAGGTGGTGCAGTGAGTAGAGCGTTGGCCCTGGAGTCAGGAGGACCCAAGTTTGATTCTGGCCTCAGACACTTAACACCCACACAAAAATACTAGCCGTGTAACCTTGGGCAAGTTACTTAACCCCAACTGCCCTCCAAAAAAGGTAAAAAAAAAAAAGTGTATTGAAAGGTAATTTTCTTTAGTTAAATTAAATTTCATTCAAACATTTAGTAAGCATCTGTTATATTCACATCACTGTGCTGGATCCTGGGCATACAAAGACAGAAATAAATAAACAAAAAAATCTGTGTCTTCACATAGTTTATGTGGCTCAGATTCTTCACTGTGGGGGGTTTCTAAAAAGTGTGATTTGGATGAAGGAGACCTAGGTTAGTATCCTCACTGACTATGTGATTGCTAACAAATTACTTAACCCATCCAGGGGTGGTGAACTTAGGGCCACATGTGGCCTCAAGGCTGCAGGTTCCCCACCCCTGAATTAACTTCTCAAGGCCTCATTTTCTACATCTGTTAAAATAGCAACAAATATAACAACAACGACAACATGGATCATGAAGTCCTTTGAGGGCACAGAACCTGGCAACAGAGGTGCTTAATAAAATGCTTAATGATTATTTGACATGGGATTGATGTGAAAAGGCTTTGTAAATCTTAAATCACTAGAGAAATATAAATCAGCACTATTAATATCATTATCGGGTTTTTAGAGGTCCTTTCTATGGCTACCCTTAAACAAAAGAGACAACAGAAGAGGGGATTTCACACTTGCTAAATAAACCTTTTTGCTGATAAATTCACAGTGGACTTTATGCTAATTATGTGATGAAAGGGCAGAGCACAAAATAGCCCTAGGAATCTTGCCTGAATGTCTGGGGCACCAGCAAAGACTGGTGGATAAGGGTTGGGCACTTTCAATGCAGCCTTCTGAGACATCTTCCACCTTCTGTGTCTTTTTTGTTCTTCTCGGGAAGCAGTAGGGTCTGCCTCCCTGAACACAGCTTTGGGAGTCAGAAGCTGCCAAGACTTAACCTTAGGCTTGGACCCATCCACTTTACGAACTAGCTGAAAACCAAAGATGCGGCTAATAGAGAGAATCTAGCCAAAACAACATTTCTCACAACCATCAGCAGAGTAGAGGAGTTCTGGCAAGCAAAGGCTCTTCTTCCTCCTGCCCCATATTGATAAGCAAAGAAGTCTCCTGTCCATATCCTGCCAGCAATATCTACATAGCGACCTTTTCTCATTTTGGAGTCATAGAAGTTGATTTTAAAATGTTATTATTCAGAAGAGCAATGCCCCCAAAAACCAAGGTCTCAGGTTAGATAGACTAAATGGGAGACAGATAGACAGACAGTCACTTGCCTGGATTCTGCTGAAATAACTCCCATGTATATATTGATTTCTTCCATAAAACTCCTTTTCTGATGTCTCTTTGTGGGGTTGAGATGACCATAATCCCGAAGGCTCTGTTGGGAGAGCACTGGCAGTCCATGGCAGCTAGAGAGCATTAGAGAGTATGGAGCCATGGAAGATACTCAGATAATCTGAAAACCAGTCTCACTAAACTCACAGAGACTCAGCACCAAAGGTTCATCACCAAGTGAATTATTTTTGTTTCCAGCGACTCTCCTACCAAGACACTGAGAGTATGCAACAATTACAGTCTGATCACTAAAGGAAACAGACCTATGGATGAAATTATGGATCCTTGATGTGTTGAAGTACAAAAGGCTTTTAAGATGTACAACTGAGGCTAAAAAAATGTAAAGTTACTTGTCCATGGTCACACAGCTATTAAATGTTACAGCTGAGATTCAATCTCAACTCTCTTGACTCAAAGACTAATGTTTCTATCATTGCTAAAAGAACAAGGACTTCCCTTGTCAGAAAGACCAAGCAGAAATACTGCTACACATCATTCTGTTGTTGACTGACAACATCTCAAGCCAGGACACAATGTTTTGTGAAAGAGCTAACAGTTCTGAGTATTTTTCCTATCCCAGGCAAAGTGACAAGATGAGAAAATGCAACATCAATTGATTCAGGCAGATGCCATGACAACCTGGATATCTGGGGGAGACTTTGGGGTAAAGGTTAATGAGCATGTAGTGGGGAGAGCTGTAGAAATGAAAATGACCTGAGATCACTCCTAGAGGTTTTTGTAGAATTTTTTTTTGCTTTTTTTTGGAGGGGGGGAAGGTAGGGCAATTGGGGTTGGGTGACTTGACCAAGGTCACACGGCTAATAAGCGTTAAGTGTCTGAGGCCGAATTTGAACTCAGGACCTCCTGATTCCAGGGCCGGTGCTCTGTTCACTCTGCCACCTAGCCACTCCTTTAGGATTATCTTTATTCTAGGGTCATGAAGAAGAAACTCTTAGAACAGCAAATGGTAACTTTTCCAGGTCTTACCAAAAAAAAAAAAATTCATCAATCTGAAACTCAGGTAGCAGGCTGAGCAAAATCAGGAGAAAAATTCATTAAAATGGAGGATGTTTTTTTCTCTTTCTATTTGGAGTTTGCTTTTGTGGGTGCACTTTATGATGTATCTTTGCAAACATATAGCTGTAACTTCTTAGCAGTAGATTGGGGGAGAAGGAAGGACAAAACTAACCTGGTGAGACTCAGGTGGACTTGTCAATGCTTTTATGAGACCTATAGCCTGTTAACTGATGTGCAAAGCTGCTCTAAATACAGATCAGAAAGTCGTTATGCTTTTTGATTATGACAGATGCAAGAAGCTATTCTCAGGATGCCCCAACTACAGCCTATCAATAGGCAATTAGTGGAGAGGTGATATCTCTCCTCTGGGGAGTTACTAGAGGCTAAGCTGCTGAAGAAGGACGCAGGAAATATCGAGGTTGTGTTTCTTGTTCAACTGGGGAAATATGGCCAGAGGCGAATTTCTGAGAGGCGCAGGATGGCTGGGTACCTGAAACAGCCAGCAGCAAAGCTCTGCTTCTCTTCTTCACCACCATTTCTGTTCCCCAGAGAGCAGAACTGAGAACAGCTACTCTATGGCTACTTCCACAGAAACAATAATAATAATTATAATAATAGTATTTGTAGATAACTCTAACATTGGCAAAGTGCTTTACTTCGTTTATTCCTCACGATAACCCTGTCATGCAGGTGCCATTGTAGGAATTCAACTCAGATCTTCCTGACTACTCAGCCAACAGCACTCCATCTACCACCCAGCAGCCCTGGTTGTTCTGGGATTCCAGCAATACAGTGGATTCCTGCAGCTCTGCAGGAAACTCCTCGCCTCTGCACACCCTCATCTCCCTGTACTTTAAACTCTGTGTAGTCCATTGGGAAAGGCCCAATTCCTTATCATCTTCATATTTCAATCAGTTCATTTTTTCAGCTGGTGTTTGTTCAGTTGTTATGGTGTGGGTGTGTAGACACTGAGGGACATAAAAAATTTTGATAAGATGTGATCCTCCCTACCCTCATGAAGAGTATAGTCTAGTTGTTTAGGCATATTCCAATAATACTTGACCCTGATCAGCATAAAACTTGAGTATAATAGAACATCATAGAAAAGAGGCTTTAGAGACCATCTTGTCCAAATATGCTAGGCACTGTGATAAATGCCTTTACAAATATCTCATTTGAGCTTCACACCTATTCTTCAAGGTTGGCCTAACATGATCCCCATTTTATAGTTGAAAAAACTGAGGTAAGCAGAAGTTAAGTGACTTGTCCAGGGTAACAAAGCTAATGAGTGTCTGAGGCTGGATTTGAACTCAGGTCTTCCTGACTCTAGACCCAGTCTAGCACCCTAGCCACTGAGCCATCACCTGCCTCTTAAATACTAAGACTTTTATTCAACAGAAACAGCACGTATGACTTTTGGGTCTTTTTATTTTGTTTTCAAGGGAGAAACAAACCACAATAAAAGTTCACATAAGAGGCTGCTTTGAAAAATAGGAATTTTCATAATAATTCTTATACCTTCTGAAAGTTTCATTCCCTACACTACAGTGAAGGATGTAGAGGCCCATAAAGAGCTTCAACATTCAAAGAAAGATTCCATGACATCATTCAGTATGATACATCTGGGGCTAAGTAATAGGAATGTACCTCTTCCTGTAAGAGGGGGAGGGTGAGGAGGGGGGGCAGTAGGAAAGGGCAATTGGGAGACCTTAGGAGAAAGAAGCTTCTTGTGTTCTAATGGTTGATGATATGGATTCATAGCTGCCACTAGGTGACAGGTCATCCAGTGACTGTCAGAAGAAAAAGAAATAGTGGTAGTAATCAATGACTTCTTCTTGGGAGGTACCAAGACAGCTAGCTATCTACTGATCTGGCATCATCGTCACAGAGTTGTGACAAATGACCCAGTAGATAGAGGGCTGGGTGTGGAGTCAAGAAGACTCATCTTCATGAGTTTGAATCTGGTCTCAGACACTTACTGTCTATCTGCCCCTAGGCAAGTCACTTAATCCCCTTTGCCTCAGTTTCCCCATGTATAAAACGAGATGGAGAAGGAAATAGGAAATGGCAAAACTCTCCAGTATCTCTGCCAAGAAAATCCCAAACTGGGATCACAAAGAGTTAGGCATGACTACAAATAACTGAACAGCAACAAAAAATGATTAAATGATGATTAAAAAACAAACAGAACAAATATTAGGGATATATGTTTTCATTACTACAAAGGAAGATATGGAATTCTAAAAAGAAAGGCATATTTTTAAAGTGAACAGCCAGATAAGAATTCTCAGCTAGTGTCTGAAAATGAAATTTTAATTTCTAAACCATGACTTAAAATATAGGTTAAAAAATTTATATACCCCAAGGAGGTCAAAAACAGAAAGAAGGTCTAACTTTCACCAAAATATTCATAGCAGCACTTTTTACAGTTGTAAAAAAAAATTAGAAGCAAAATAGATACCTATTGGGGAATAGCTAAATCACTTATATACCAAAAGAAATCATGAATACGAAGAATTCAAAGAAGAATGGGAACTTATAGGACCTGAAAACAGAAAAAAAAAAACAAGGAAAATAACATACATATGACTATAACAATACAAATGGGAAAACACACAACAGCAAGTCTGAACTGAATGCTACATAAGTATAGTAACCAAGTTTGGCTCCAAAGAAGAATGAGGGGGGCAGCTAGGAGGCGCAGTGAATAGAGCACCAGCCCTAGAGTCAGGAAGACCTGAGTACAAATCCGGACTCAGACACTTAACACAAAAACTAGCCATGTGACCTTGGGCAAGTCACTTAGCCCCAATTGCCCTACCTTCCCCCCTCCAAAAAAAGAAAAAAAAAAGAATGAGAAAATGCACCATCCTACTTTCCTTGTAGAGGTGAGGGGCAGAAGGGAAAGAGGGAACACTCTAAATACCATCAGATTCTACTGATTTGTTGGTTAGTTTTGCTGAACTACTCTTTTTTCCTTATTCTTTACAACAAAGGAAAGCTCTCTGATCTGGGGAAAGTGGAGATATGGAGGGATATATTCAGAAATTAAAGTTATATACAATATAATAAAATTATATTCTATAAAGGATCTTTGAAGAAATAATTTGAAATTAATTGAAGACTAAAAAAACTGGTAGGTCAAAAATTATAAAAACAATAGAAAATTTTCGCAAAAAGTGACAAGACAACATACCAAAACTCATAAGATGCAGCTAAAGCTGTCTTTAAGGTAAATTTTATATTTTTAATAGTTCTAAATTCATCCTAGAGAATAAATCAATTAATTGAACAGCAACTAAAAAAGCTAGAAAAAATTAACCCCCCCCAACTAAATAACATAGTTGAAATTAGGAAAAAATAATCGATAAAATTAGCAATGGGTTTTTTTTAATCATTAATAAACCATTAACTAGTTTGACTTTTTAAAGAAGAAAACCAAATTACTAGTATCAATTTTTTTTTAAAGAATCAACAATTAAAGGGGAGATTTAAAAGATGTCAGAAATCATTTTCCCAATAATAAATACCCCACAACCATTTGGATTTGCAAGTGAACTTTATCAAATATTCAAAGAACAATTAATTACAATAGTACATAATCTGCTTTTTAAAAAGAGTAAAAGATGAGATTCTAACTAATTCCTTCTATGATACAAATAAGATCTTAATAACCTAAACCACAGGGAGTAAAAACAGAATTTTACAGAAAAATATTAGCAAAGAGATTATAGCAATACATCACAAAGACTATACTATATACTATAATCGAGTTGGACTTATCCCAGAAATTCAGGGTTTGTTTAGTATTAGGAAAACTATCAACATAATGAACCATATCAATAATATAACAAAAGTCATATGAGTATATTAATAGATGTTCAAAAAGCTTTTGACAAGATATACCATTATCATATTTTTAAAACACTAGAAAATATGATAATAAATAGATCTTTCTTTAATATGGTAAAGAGTATCTCTCTAATACCAAGAGCAGCATTTATGTCATAAAGGTAAACTAGATGCTTTTCTAGTAAGATCAGGGGTAAAGTAAAGTTTGCCTTTGAATTTACTTCTACTATTTTGCCATAGTAGAAATGCTAGCTATTGCAATCAAACAACAAAAAATTTGAGGAAATAACCATAAGAAAAGAGGTGGACTATATAATGGTCAGTTAAAAAGTAGAAATAATAATTTAAGCAAAATCACAGGATAAAAATAGATGAACATCAACCATTAACACAATCTGGGGGTGGCTAGGTGGCTCAGTGAATAGAGCACCGGCCCTGGAGTCAGGAGGACTTGAGTTCAAATCTGACCTCAGACACTTAACACAAAAACTAGCTGTGTGACCTTGGGCAAGTCACTTAACCCCAATTGCCCTCCAAAAAGCAAATAAAATTTTTTTTAAAAACCACAATCTATATATTACCACAAAACTTAGCAGAAATAGCTGAAAAGAGAAATTCTATTAAAAATATCTACAGAATGTGTAAAATCCTTAGGAGCCTACCAACTAAGATACACATGAATTTTTTTTAATCAAATTAATCTTTCAATAATTTTTTTCTCCCTTCTACCTCTCTCTTCCCCTGGGGGAAAAAAGGAAGACAAAACTCTTGTAACAAACATTCAAAATCAAGCAAAACAAATTACTATATTGGTCATTCCCAAAATGTGTGTCTTTTTTCTCATATTTGGTCCATCACCTATCAGAAGGTAGGTAGCATTCTTCATCATCAGTCCTTTGGAAATATAGCTGATCAGAACTTTTTCAAAATTGTTCATTTTTATAGTCTAAGATAGAGGAGATAAGAATCTGGATTCAAGTGGTCATAGGAGTAGAGAAAAGAGGACAGATGTGAGATATATTTTGAAGGTAGAACTGACAGGACACGGAAACTACCTGGAATCTTGCTCAGATACAGGTTGAAAGAGATGGACTTTGTTTTTCTTTCCAATTCTTGAATTGTAATTCAATAAAAAGAGAGCACAGCACTCACCACATCATCCCTGGTTTTCTACTACCTAAGGAGATAATGTTCTAACACACATCCCTGGGTCCTAACCTTTCCACCCCACCTCTGGCTTCTCCAAAGGCTCTCTTTTCTCCCAATTTTCCCCCTGTAACCCAAGAGACAGTCAGTTTAGCTATACAAATATACTTCACTAGAGTGATGGAACCTGGAAGTACCAACCATAGGCATTTTATTAGCACAGTAACCAGAGGAGCCCAGCAGTGCTTCAGTGGGGACAAAAGCAGGTGAAGCTGCCTCACAAGTAAATGTAATACTATTGGCCACATTTAGTTTAAATTAGCATTTAACTATCTCCAGGGGACATAGGTTGACCACAAATAATTGTTGCTGTAAAAGCAGTATAGGCTACGTGTGCACTAGGTAGGTACCCTAGGTGATATCTGAGATGTTTCTCAAATAGCACCAACAGCCCACACCTGTTTTTAGCAAGCCTACAAAAAAGTAGGCTATCATTTTATTAATTGACCAGCAGGGAAGTTTATAATTTGTCCTCCAGGTAACACTATGCTATAACAACCAGCCAAGTGGTTTTGCACATGGTATCCAGTGCACATGTGCTGACTTCCTCAAATGTTGCATTATCCCCAGTGCTCACTAAAGGACACCCACCTATAAGCCCTATCCATCCTTCTGTGATCTCAAGTTCCCACTCTCAGGCAACAGCAGGCATACTACTCTCGATCCAGTGTTGGCCGAGGGGTATGGAAAAAAATAAAATAGAATATAATTTTGAATAATAAAAAGTATAGAAATTTCTATAAAGCTCCATCCCCATCCCTGGGAAATTTCTTTTTCCCTGTCAGGCAACTTCATTCATAAGACTCCTACAATTGCCTTTTCTGTGCCCACCTGGTTTATTAAAACATAGTAAAAAGAAAAAACTGTAAAGGAAATGTCAAGCCCAATCATCTCCTTTCAGCCAGTGCATCTTTGGAAAGAATAAAGAAGGGAATTACATGTCTGAACCACCCCACCTCACCCCCACCCCCATCCCACCCTGGGATTGTCTGGATAAACTATCAGAGAAAACAGGGGAGAAGTCCCAGGGAGGTTGGAATCAATCTCCCAGCCTCATCTCACCAGTGGCTGAGATCTCCTGAGAGTCCAATATCTTTCCCTACTCATTTTCTGTTTCTTTCCCTCCCTCCCTCCATCTGTGTGTGTTTGTGTCTCTGTCTCTCTCTCTATACCCCCTTTCCATCTCTCTCCTTCATGATATATCTTGCCACTCTTATACCTCAGTACCATTTCTACTCTACGACCTCAGCCTCAGCCAATCCAACTTTCCAACATCCATCTATAAGCTCTTAGACTCCTCAATTCAACTTGTAGCACCTCAGCAGCCATAAGCAACAACTGGCTGGTGACAGCTGACTCCCTCACCAGGTAACAGCTGTCTAGCCTACCAAGAGCTTTTGCTCTCCTTCTCTACGCCTATATGCATGAAAGGAATGGAATGGCAGACTGTCAGTCTCTCCCAAGGGTGACACCCAAAGAAAACCTGAATTGTTCCACTGCACCCAAAATCTCACCCTATCTCTTGATCATTTCATCCATGTCCCAAACTTGCTCTCAGATGGTTCCATTCTTGATGTACTTTGGATTCATTTCCCCTGAAGAAGTTCTTGGGATCCCTCAGACTTCCACAGAAGTGCAATCCATTGAAAACCCCACTCCATTGCCTTTGGCAGATCTATATTTGTCAATGAGGAGGGAACTGGACCTAATAAATCTTTCTTGGACAAAAAATTAAAAAGGTATAGTTACAGTTATATGATTGACCAAGTATTTCATTTCCATATGTATTATTTGTTATTCACTGGGGAGTTAAACCACTAGGAAGAGATTAAGTAGTAGAGGGAAAGAAAAGGAAAAATAATCATACTGTGTCTATATTTCTCTATTCCCACCCCAATTGAGTTATTACCTTATCACAATTGAAGTAAATTGCACAGATTTACTCTCATATTCCCCATTGCTAGTCCCTATTATAAGGATGAAAACATCCTGAGTATTCTAGCCCCTTCACTATCTTTTTCTCCTTTACCTGTTTAAAACACACACACACACACACACACACACACACACACACACACACAGCTCTTCACAATTCTGCTCCTGGGCTTTATTTCTGAAGGGGAGGAGGGGGAGCCCTTTATTATTTATAAAATTGATTCAGTTTCCACTTCTTCACCTGTTCTAAAGGGGTGGCCACAAATCTTTAGTGATACTAAGTGATATGGGGACAACCCAAGTATGGTAAATCCTGAGCAACTGTTTTTCATAACCAATGAGGTCCCAAAAGGAAAATGACTAAAACAAGAGGGGTGAGTACAGGATAAAAGTGAACAAGCTGAATATAAAGAATTTCTCAAAGTTAAAGAGTAGTTCAATACTAGAGTGGTTTACACACTCACAGAACTAGAACTAAAAGAAACTTTAAATGCTATCTACTTTAAAGTCCTAAATTTAGAGACGAAGAAAATGAGTCCCAGAGAAGTAAAGTGATTTGCCCCAGACCACAAAAGTAATTAATGGCAGAGCCAGGACCAAAATCTACATCTGCTGACTCCAATATATGACTCTTTCTACCACCTCACTCTAATATCAGGGCAACTCCTTTTCTAGGAACAACAAATAAGCAAAAATAGTAACATTCACAGTGGCATCTTCTTCAAATATAACAGGCAGTGACAAAGATAGAGAAATTACTATTTGAACCGACTCAGATAGAAGCCTGCCTAGAGTGTAGGGGTGAGACTAAATGACCTTCTGGTGGCCTGCCTATCCCCCAGAACCCATGATTTATTAAAGTTTCTTATAGACTCTCCCAGGAGGATTTTCATGAATAGGAGTCATAAAAGATCTTATAATGTCTAAGTGCTGTCCTATGAAGTACTAGACTTGTTCTGTATTGCTCCAATGGACAGACCTAGAACCCATGGAAGTATATTACGAGGATGCAGATTTAGGCTCACTATGCAAGAAAACAAGTTAAGGGATAAAAACAGATGGATAATCCAAATTATGGTACACTGGTACACAAGGAAAATAAAATATTTAGATGGCCTGTAGCATATTGAATAGATCCTTTAATGAAGGATTTATTGATGGACATGGACAAAAATCTCACAGAAGGAAGACAGGGATGGGTTGCAATCCACAGTACTGAAGGGATTACCTGCATTTACTAGATCATGGACCCATTGAAGTATTAAGTATGAAAAGTCTAAAAATAGTGAGAGTGGAATTAACTGTTTAGATAAGCAGCGAGCTCCTTATTTCTAAAGGCATTCAAAGCAGAGACTATGTGATCACTTTTATAAGATGAGAGATTTGATCAGGTGGTATTAGAATTCTAGGACTATATAACTCTAAATGAGACCTTTATATTGTCCTTTTCATAGTTATACTGGGAGTGATAGCCACACGTCTAAAGAAGAGAAGGGAAGGTTCCAGTCTCAGCAGAGAGAATACCCAAGAAATTTAAGTCCTGTCCTCCAGCAGATCCAGTTTGCGTTCCAATCTCAGATCTAATAGGAAAAGGAGCTCTCACTTGGTATTTTATTATACTTCACCTTTTCGACTCTCTGCCTAGCAGTGCCTTTAATCAGAGAGCCAACTAAGCAATCTTAAGGTGTTTTCTATTCCATTCTCTCCTTATTCTGTTGCTCAATTTCACTCCTTTCCAAATCCACTTTCTTCCTACTCCCTTTCCAATTGATTTACTTAAGCTAATAACCCTTTTTGCTCTTGATGCAGTGATCCAAATTCACTTCTTTTTACCTGGCCTTGGCCCCAGCACCAGCTAGAAAATGAACGCCACTTCACTCTCTTCCAAATCGCACCTCCCAGGATAACAAATTGGTTAACATGCTCTCTGCAAAACGGTTCTTCTTCATGTAGAATTTTATTGCTGGGCCAATCATCAGCTTTCCTGAAAGGGGATATTCCCAAAAGATGGGAGCCCCCAAACAGGACTATCTATTCATGCTGGAAGCTGCTGTGGATATTGAGGACTATACCAGAGGGGAGGATACCACTTGTCAGGTTCAGCTCCTTCATTTGTTTAAATGAAGCACCCCTTCTCAGGGTTGTGCTCAGAGGTAAACCTTAGGGTTAACATACAATGATAGAGTAGTTGAGGCACTCAGAAAGTAGTTCAAGGACATGCTGGCAAAGCTGGAAAGGGGAATTTCAGAAATCTGACAGTTAATCATCAACAGAATTAATTAAGTCACCATTTTCTTTGGAAACTAAAAGTTGCCTTCCCCTTCCTCCTTTTTCTCTCTCTTTTCTTTCTATGCCTCCCTTCCCAAGTTAGGACTGGGAAGCTTTAAGTCTACCCAGCACTGTTCACAATGTTGCTTCTCACCTTAAAAAGATGTTTCATGTGGCTCTTATTCCCAGGATTAGGCTTCTGCAAAGAGAGTTGACCTTAATTGGAGGAGAATAGGAATGAAAGAGACCTGCTGCTTAAAAATGAAAAGTATCCTTAAGAAATTCTTTAAACTTAAAAAAAATAACCAGGGGAATAATTTTTTAGACTTGCTGGAGTCCTGTTTCGAAGGACAAGCTTACATGCCAAATCTGAAATATATGAAGTGCTTAAATAGAGCTGAAATGAGTCCATGCTTCCCTAATTCAGCTACTTAAAGACTGGAAGCAAGAAATTTCCCTGGAATATCCTGACATTAGACCAGAAATTGCAATCCCAACCCAAAATGAAAAAGCAAGAAAAGTAAGTAAAAATTGAATTTATTGTGGAACAAAAGTATAAAAGTACATTATAGCAGAATGCATTGGAGCCAAAATTCAATCACAGAAAAAGCCAACTGACTATTTGTGGCTTTCCTACCTTGCAGATACCTCTGCTGGAAAAAAAACTAAACAAGACAATTCTTTCTTAACCTACTCTGTCCCATAGATGGTACCATCAAAAGCACTAAGCTTAGAGTCAGGAAATCTGGGTGCAAATCCTGATTCTTCCATTTACAATCTTTGTGACCTTGAGCAAGGCATCTCCCTTCTCTAGATTTTAGTTTCTCATCTGTGAAATGGGGGAGTTAGCCTAAAGAATTTCTTTGATCACTTGCAGCTCTAAATCCTATGATCACTCCCAGAAAAGCACAAAAAATAAGTCTGTTATTTTTTTTCCTCATTTCAATAATTGTTAAGCTGTCTAGAAGTCAGCTCAAATCATGTTTACTAAATCTATTAAAATAACAGAGAAAGTAACGAGGAGCACATCTCTTCATGGCACCCATGTTCCAAATCATAGTGCTACCTCAGTTAGGGTCTCAGATCTCCTACCTGGAGCCAGAGATTAGACCCATCCACAAAAACCTAACACCAACATAGAAACAGAACTTCAGATAGAATGCCTATCAAAAGGATGAAGCCCTCAGACTCCATGCATGACACAGAGAATGTCCTATCTGTGGGATGTCTTTCAGGTGTGCCTCATTCCCTGTCATGCATGCAACTATAGAGCTGGCATATAATATGTGAGTTCAGTCTAGTCCTTGGGACACAGACACTTCACCTCCTCTCCTGACTCACTGACACCAACCACATCACAGGCAGTGGAAGCCCCATCCAAACAGTACTTATCCAGTTCCATGGTTCAGATTCACAGTCTCCATCTTTTAATCCCAATGATTCAAAGTCACCATCTTCTGAGGCAAAAACAAAAACAAAAACCCTGCCCTGCTACCTGACTACATAATTCTCATTCTTGTCCAATCTACCATGTACCTGTTCAGTCTCTTTTCTCTTCTGCCTTCCATTTTCACTGTGTCCTTTGGGAACTCCCACTCTACTGTTAGCAAATTCCCCTTCATCTTAAGTCATTTTTTTAACCCTTTACCTCTTCCTGTACTCATGGAAACCTGGCTCTTTCTGTAAGATGCTGCATCCATAATTTTCTCTAGTGCCAGTTGCTTCTTTTCTCACATCCCCCAGCACACTGGGACTGGAACAGGAATTAGCAATACTTCTTGATCCCCACAAACTCTTCCATACCCTCCTTCCGCCATCATCATTCAGCAACCTTTCCTCCTTTGAGGTATTCTGTTGGCTCACAATCTTCCTTTCCACCCCAGCACCCATATTTGGAAATGTCAAGCAATATACATGTTGATGCACCCTCAAACACTGTGGTCTCCCAATTCATAACCTCCCAGGACCTATATCATTACACCACTTGAGCAACCCATACAATGATCATGTTATTTCTCACCATAGCCCATATCTGTGCCAATTCCTGATTCAGAATGAAGAAATCCCTCTTCTTGTATTATAATTTCCTGTCCTCACATCTCTCCCTCTGACTCATTCAAACTATTTTACCATAACCTCTAACCCCTACATCCTTTCCGTTTCCTCCAATTCACATTTCCTTCCTTCATAGATTTTAACCAATTCTGCTTGCCAATTGAAAAAATATGTAGTTTAAAAATTGGTACAATGCAAATGGAAAAAACCACAACTACAACAAAATCACAGTTGAATGTTGTGAAATTATCAAGAACAGCCTTGGCTCCAAATAAGAGATATAAAAAGATATATCCCGCCCCCATTTCTTTGCAAAGGTCAGGGTCTATAGGTATGGAACACTGTGTATAATATCTGGTTGCTTTTATGTGTTGTCTCTGGCTTTGCCGACTTTTTTCTCATCTTCCTTCCCCCCGACTTTTCTTTTTGTCTGGCGGAAGGAAAGGAATAAGCACTTATATACCACCTACCATGTGCTAAACACTTTACAAATATCTCATTTGATCCTCACAAAAACCATGCAAGGCAGGTGCTGTTATCGCCATTTCACAGCTGACTAAACTAAGGCAAATCGATGTTAAATAATCTGTCCAAGGTCACATAGTTAGTGTCTGAGACCAAATTTGAACCTACGTCTTCCTGGATCCAGGTCCAGCATCCTATCAATTGTGTCACCTAAGCGTCTCAATAACGTAACTTTGAAAGGGAGAAGGAAGGGATTCAGAGGGAAATCTAAGCAACATAAATTCAAAGGAAGTCAATAGAATCTATTTTTTAAAATTTTAATTACATAACAAAAGAAAGATCATGATGTATATAGTGGGCTAAGGGTCAGGGGAACTGTTTATAACAGAGGTTTACAGTTTCATATACAATTTATTTTTTTATTCTTTGTATATTAAAATGTTCATGTTACTGATCTTTAGTAAATTCATAATAAAAAGTAAAATTTAAATAAAATGATCTGGGTATTTTAGTGATCTGAAAGCTCAACATGAGTCAAAAGTATGACATGATAGCAAAGATTTTGGGTTTCATTTTAAAAAAAACCACGGCTTCCAGGAATAAAGAAGTCATAGTCCTGACGGAATCTGCCAGGGTCCAACTATTGATGTCACCCTTGACTTTGCTTTGTGTCTTACCTCCCATATCCAATCTGTAGCCAAGAGCTGTTGATTTAACCTTGGCAACATCTCTCAAATATGCTTCCTTCTCTCCTCACTGTGTCCACTCTAGCACAAGTCATCTCCTCATGCCTGGACATCTGTAGCAGCCCCCTGGTCAGTTTTCCTAACTTAAGTATCTCCCCACTCCACCCCATCCCCTGCTCAACTGCCAAATTAATCTTCCTAAAGCACAGATTTGATCATGCCACCCATCTACTCAATAAACTCCAGGATCAAACACAAATTTCCCTGTTTGGTGGTCAAGCCCTTCATAGCCTAGACCAAGGGTGGGGAACCTGAAGTCTCGAGGTCACACATGGCTTTCTAGGTGCAGCCTTTTGACTGAGTCCAAGTTTTAAAGAACAAATCCTTTTATTAAGGGGATTTGTTCTGTGAAGTTTAGATTCAAAGGGCTGCACTTGAGGATCTAGAGGGTCACATGTGCCTTGAGTCCACAGGTTCCCCACCCCTGGCTATACCATTCACTCCCCTACTTTTCTGTTCCCTACTCATATATCTTTAATTCAGTGTTCCTGGTTTCCTTGCTGTTCCTCTCACAAGACACTCCATACCTTCCTTGGGCATTTTTGCTGGCTGTCCACCATGCCTGAAATGTTCTCTCTCCTCATTTCCATCTCCTGGCTTCCCTGAAATCCAAATTAAAATCTACAGTAAGTCTTTCCCAGTCCTCTTAAATCCAATGCCTTCACTCTGTTGCTTATTTCCTATTTATCCTATATTTAGCTTGACACTACCTCGTTACCTACATGTTGTCTCTCCTATTAGATTGTGTGTCCTTTGGGCAGGCATTGTCTCTTGTCTTTTTTTATCTCCAGAATTTAGCAGTGCCTGGAACATAGTAGGTATTTAATAAATGTTGACTAACACCCAGGTTTGACCATGCTTTTATTGTTGTTCAGTCATTTCAGGTGTTTACAACTCTTCATGACCCCGTTTTGGGGTTTTCTTGGCAATGAGTGATTTGCCATTTCTTTCACCAGCTCATTTCACAGATAAGAAACTGAGGCAAACAGGGTTAAATGACTTGTTCAGGGTCACATAGCCAGTAAGTGTCTGAGGTCAGATTATATAAAATTTTATAAATTTATTATTTATTTTATAAAACAACATAATTTTATAAAATTATGTAAAACTCAGAAGATGAATTTTCCTGCCTCCAGGCCTGGGCATTCTATCCACTGAGTCACCTAGCTGCCCTTGACCACATTACCTCCCTGTTTAACAAACTCTAATGACTCCCTATTACCTCCAGGATCGAATATAAAATCTCATGTGGCTTTTTGTATGCCCTTCATAACCTGGTCCCTTCCTACCTTTTTCCAATCTTCTTACACCCTCCCCCTCCTCCCTCACCCTACAATCTATGATTCAATGACACTGGCCTCCTTGCTGTTCCTCCCACAAAATTCTCCATCTTCCAACTCTGGGCATTTTCACTGTCTGTCCCCCTTCTCATCTCTACCTCCTGACTTCTCTGGCTTCCTTCAAATCACAGCTAAAGCCTTACCTTCTGCAAAAAGTCTTCCTAGTCCTCCTTAATCTCAGGGTTTGTCTCTGAGATTCTCACCAGTCTTTCCTCTCTGTATTTTGTTTGTACATAGTTATTTGTGTGTCATGTCCCCCACTGGACTGTGAGTTTCTTGAGCATAGGTTGTGTTTTTGCCATTCTTTGTATCCCCAGCACTTATCATAGTACCTGGAACATAGTAGGTGCTTAATAAATGCCTGTTGGCGACTCCTCCTTCAAGGCTTAGTTCAAGCATCACCTCTTTCATGGTCTTCCTGATTGCCCATTTGTTAATTCCTTCTCTCTCAACTGACCTTGTATTGTATATATTTGTGTCTATATTAATCCAGCCTCCACCATCCAGTCTCAAGTAGAATGTAAACTCTTTTGGGTTAGAGACAAGCTTGTTTTTGTCTTTATTTCCTCACTGCCTACACAGAGTAACTGATTAGTACATCTTTGTTGAATTGAATTCATTTGTAAGATGAACATCCACTAGTGACTTACACTTGCCCTTGAAAATTAGATACACTCTTCACTCATAAGAATGTCACAACAGAGGCCTTAGCTGTACGTCATTGTAATGCTAATCATTTGTTTTCTCCTAAGGTGAACATATTATATTTTTTGAAAGGCATAGGGGTATAGTAGAAAACATTGTTCTGGAAGGCAAATAACCTGTGTTCTTATTCTATCTTCTCAAATTACGTTGGAAGTTACAATTTCTCTGGGTCTTAATTTCCGAATTTGTAAAGTAGGAATAGCAATACTTATACTACCCATCTCACAGTGTTATTATAAGCACCAAATGAAATAATGTTTACAAAGCTCTTTTTAGACATAGACTGTCTTGCTATTATTTTATAAAACAAATGCATAAATGTTATAAACTATTACAGTAAGAGCCAGGAGCAGAAAAGCTGAGAGCAGCTGAGGCTGCATTTAATTAAAAATTTTTATAAAGCATTTACAGTTTGAAGTACTAACATCATGGCCTCCACATGGCAGCTTTTTGATTGAATTATTGTGCAAACAATATCTTATTGTTCAATCAATATCTTGTTTCAAGGTCTTATACATGCCCTTTTAGAATTGTAGAATTCTGGAATGTTGGAGCTGTCAGGAATTGGAAAAAAAAAAAAAGCATCTCATCCAGTCCCTTTATTTAACAAATGAGCAAACAGAGGCTAAGAAGGAAATTAAGTGACTTGTCCAAGGTCACACAGTTAAAGTGTAGCTGAGTCAGGCCTTGGCAAATGACTGGATATGGGGGATGTGAAAGAAAGGGAACAGGCAAAGATGATTTTAACATTTCAAGCCTGAGTGACCAAAAGGACATTGGTGCCATTAATAGAGAAGACAGGGGAAGGGACAAGACTTGTGGATGAGTCCTATAGCTTCCCTGAAGCCCAGTTCTGCTGACTCTCAAATGCAGAAGAGTTCTTTCTATTACCTTATGCCCCATTGACAGGAGGTGATACTTAACATTTAATTGATGCGGGGTTGGTTTAAGTAAGTAACCTGAAACTGTCACCCACAAAAAAAGGGGAAACTGATACCCAACAAAGCAAATTATCTCCATGAGTTCCTCTTTGTAATCAGTCCCAGAAAGAGTAGGAGGCTGTTTTGATGAGATGGCTTGAAATAGTTATTCTTCCCCCATAGCCACCCACCCAAAATTTCACAAATTATTTTCTACTAATAACAAGGTCCTAGCGTGCATCAAAGAGTCATCCCTTAAACATGCCACATACATAAAATTCTCTGTGGCAGGGCCTTTTCCTTCTGCCCAGTTGCCATCAATTTTCTCTTTCAAGGATCAGAGAAAAAAATAGATTGTTGAGAAGCAGGAATGGGCACTTGTATGTGTGTGTGTTTGTATGACAATGTATGTGGCAGGCGTGTGTATGGAAGCAGCTCCAAGTGCAAAGAAAAGACAAACTTCAGTCTCCATGGTTACCCTGAACCTGAACAAAAACATCATACACAGATTAGCATAGCCTGAAGCAACTCTACACTGTCCTTACAGTAATAGCCAGAGAAAGTAGTGCTAATAAACTGGGATTTACCAAACATTTCTATGGCGGGGAAAGTGATTTCCTGCCCTGCTATGTGGTGTTGTACAGGACATTACCAATTGCTCACTGTTATTGTCATTATTCATGATAATAAGCATAATGCTTTATGTGCGGTGCATATTGTCTAATTATTTACAGGTTCACCTTCACAGCACCCAGTGAGATAATGACATTACTGTACCTTCCAGGGTATATTGCCTGTCTCCACAAGCTCAGATTAATTTGCAAAGATTATCTCATTAATACTTGAAACGGCCCTATGAGATCCAGGGAGAACAGGTATGTTTATCTTCATCATATTGTTGGAGACACTGAGGCACATGAAGGGAACTGTCCCAGCTAAAACTTAGAAGCAATAGATGGGCAAAGACTGGAATAAAAGTCCCTTTTTCTTCCACATCTTCGTCCAGTACAGTAATATTCCTATGACTATTGGTGATAGGAAAGAAATCTGGTATTTTCTGTGGACAGAACTTCTAAAGCATTTTTTAGCCTTCCTCCTCCATCACTTCTAACATCTAATCAGTTATCAAGTTCCATTGATCCTACCTCTATTGTATTTTTCCCATACTATCTATTCACAGCACAACTACCCTAGTACAGGTAAATCCTCATCACCTCTCACCTAAACTAATACAAATAGCTCCCTAATCAGTCTCCCTATCTCCAGTCCAATTTACCCAGCTACCAAAATAACAAATGGGTCAGATTGTGTCACTCCCCTGCTGAAAAGTCTTCAATGACTCCCTACTACCTATAATATAAAATACAATCTCAGTCCAGCATTTTAAATTCTCCAAAATATGTCTCCAATTTACCTTTCCAATCTGCCTTATTTCATTCCTATTCACACAGTTTATATTCTAGTCAGACAGTACTACAAGCTGCCCCACAATCTTGTCCTGCTCTCTTCCGTTTTCAATGTAGTCATATCTTCCATGCCTAGGAAACATTTTTCACCTGCTGAAATTCTTCTCTTTCTTTAAAACTCAGCTAAGACACCACATTCTATATGGAGTTTTCTCTAATCCCTGTCTTCCATAGGAAAAAGTCATAGAATGAAAGGCATTAGACCTGGATAGGACCTAAAGCAATTCATTGATTTCACAGATAAAGTTACCAGGGGTTGAAGATGTTAAATGACTTACCCAAGGTCTCGGGGGGTAATAAATTTCTGAGCTGGGATTTGAACCTAGACCATCTAACTCCAAATCCTATGTGCCCTTTCCTCTCTAATGAGGCTGTGAAATGATTTTCCCTTCCTAAAATTTTCTTAGAGCTCCTTAACTGGATCTCCCTTGCGCATCTCTCATATTCTACTTGTGGCATACTTATTTCTGTTTCTATCATATCCACTAATCAGACTAGACTGTAAACTTCTCCTCCTCCTTCTTCAACAGGGTCTCCCTACCTCACTAGACCTGGACATGCAGCAACCACTCACTGGCAAGATTCCTATGCTGATCAGCTCAGAAATTGTAACTTGTTTTGTTTTTCCATAAATTCTTAGGCAGTCTGGTGGGTCTGTGCTCCAAGGGGCTCACCATATCAGTCCCAGACTTAGTGCAGATATGCGCTACTGCAGATCAAAACTTCTGCCCTGAAGTGATCTCCCCAGCCTCAGCTGCTCCCAGGAGCAGGGACCACAGGTGTGTACTAGTACTGCCATCAGACTTTAAGCTTCTTAAAGATAGGGACTGTCAATTTTTAGCTTTGCATCACTAGTGCCTTGGACAGCACCTTGCCAATACTGGGAATTTCATAAATGTTAGTTGTATTGAATTGAATCAAATAGTCTTAACAAGAGAAAACTCCTTTAATTCATCTCTGCTGAAAGTCAGCAGGGTACAATGGAAATAGCACTTGCCTTGTAGTCAGAAGAACTAACGTCAGTTCCTAGCTCTACCATTTACTATTTTTGTGATGATGAGTAATTTAATTCAGTAAATATTAAGTACCTATTCTGTGTAAGGCACTATGCTAGTGAGGATTTAATGAATCTGTCTTCAGGGAGTTTACAATCTAACAGAAAGAATAAAACATGAACACAAGTAATTGGGTTATAATTCAGAATGTGATAAGGGCAAAGAAGACCTCAAGAGAAAGGGTTATGAACATTTTTGAGAGAGAGAGCTCACTTTCTGCTAGGGGTGGGGGTTGGATAGGAATCAGGGAAGGTGTCATGGAAGTGCTGGCACTTAACTTGGGTCTTTAAGGAAAGGAGGTATTTCAAGAAAGAAAAAATATGGAATTAAGAGGAGTATATTCTAGGCTTAAGGGATGGTGTGTGCAAAAGTGTGAATAAAGAACAAGGAAGAAGAGGAATGAGAGACAAGAAGTAGTCCAATTTGACTGAGAAATACATGACAGGTAGTAAGCACTTCAAGAAAAGACTGGAAAGGTAGTATAAAGTCACCTAGTACAGGGCCTCAAATGCTAGGAAAAGGACTTTATACTTTATATAGTAGCAAATGGGGAACCACTGGATGTTGTAAAGTAGAAAAGTAACATGATCAGGGTAATGCATTGGAAGATAATGCAAAGCACAGGAAGATTACCCTGGGAGCAGTGTATCATATTGTTAGATAATCAACTGATAAGCATGAATTGAATAGATAGGTAGTGTGTATCAGGTACTAAACAAAGTTCTGGGGTCACAAATCAGAAAATGAAATAGTCCCTTGTCCTCAAGAAGCTTACACTCTGTTGGGGAAAACAATACACACACACATATGTAAATACAAAGCAATTTCAGAGGAAATCATGAAAGGCCTCATGAAGGCGCTAGCATTTGAGTTGAGCTTTGAAAATAGCTTCAGAGAGCTGAGGAGGGAATATAGTCTAGGCATGGGTGACAGCCCCCACAAAGGCATGAAGGTGAAAGATGGAAAGCTGGAGGGGAACAATGTATAATAGGCCTGGGAAGGTATACTAGATTGGGAAGAGCTTTAAATGCCAAAGGGCTTTTTTTTTCTCCCAGGGGCAATAGGGAACCACTGGAGCAGGAGAGTGATATGGCCAAACTTGTGCTTTAAGAATATCATTTTGGTGGCCACATGGAGAATGGGTTGGAGAGGAGAAAAACTGGAGGCAAAGAGAACAATTAAGAAATAACAGTCCAGGAGGGAGGGAAGGAGAAGGCAGGAAGAGAGAGACAGAAGAAGAAAGGAAGGAAGGAAGGAAGGAAGGGAGGAAGGGAGGAAGGGAGGAAGGGAGGAAGGGAGGAAGGGAGGAAGGGAGGAAAGGAGGGAGGGAGGGAGGATTTATTAAGTTCCTGCTATGTCCCAGGCACTGTGATACGTACTTTACAAATACTATCTCATTTGATCTCCACAACAATCCTGGGAGAAAGGTGTTATTACTTTCTCAGGGTTGGGAAAGGAGACTACATCAGGACACCTCCCTGAAATCTTATTGAATTCAGGAGGAAAAACTAGGAGTGATTAAGTGACTTTCCCAGAGTCACTCAGTAAATATATGATAATAGATTTGAATTCAGGTCTTCCTGACTCCAGACCCAGCATTCTATCTGATACACTATTTAGCTGCTAGATAATGAGATCTATCTTAGACATGTGGAATTTGAGGTGCTTATGGGACCTTCCCCAATAGAGTGTGAATAGCTAGTCCCTGATGACTGGAACTCAGAAGATGTAATGGGAATGCAAATTTAAAGATCTTCCCTGCCCCTAGGCTAAAGTGCACCTGAAACATGGGGGTGGGAGGCTTGTTTTTCAGTAAATACTTTTTGATTGGCCAGTGGGTCAATAAGGTTGTTACATTCTCTGAGCCAGGAGAAGGCTATATAAGCCCTGATGTGTAGCTTTGTTTTGGGGACTCACTTTGAAAAGTGTTCTGTGATTTGATCTGAATTCTGGGAAGCCATTGTTGAGAGTCCCCCGGCTTTGAAAAACCCAGATGTGGAAACCCAGATGTTGACTGGGTATGGATGTAATGGCTGGACAGTTTGGAAAGCTGTCTACTTGATCTGTTTCTGTCTTGATAATTCTGCCTGTATACTTTGAAGTTCGGGGTGCTGACCTTTTTCCCTGAACAAGGTAAACGATATACGTCTGACTGATTAAAGTAAGCTTGTTAACCCATTTTGAGTTGCTTTCCTTTATCAAAGCAGATCCAAGAACCTGTATGGGCAGCCACCCTAGGGACTCCAGGGTGCTTGCTGCTACAGAAGAGAGACTGGATATATAGAGGGACTGGATATATAGCTCTGAGGGTTCTGAAAAGATGGTAATTGAGGGGCGGCCAGGTAGCACAGCGAGTAAGAGCACTGGCCCCAGAGACAGGATGACCTGGGATCGAATCCGGGCTCAGACACTTAGTACCCACCCAGAAACACCTGGCCATGTAACCTTGAGCAAGTTACTTAACCCCAATTGCTTAAAAAAAAAGATGGTAATTGAACCCATGGAAATTGATGAGATTACTGAGAGAGTATAACAAGAGAAGGGTATAAAAAGAGTACAAATTAAAGCACAATATAAATATTTCTCTTTTTTTTGCATGTCTTCATTACCTCTTGCTTGAAGGTTGTTTAATTAATCTCATAAGCTCCTTGCAAGCAAGGATTGTTCCATTCATTGTATTTGTATCCCAAGCATTTAGCACAGTGTCTGACACTTAGTAGGTATTTAATAAATGGTTCTTAATTGATTGATTGATTTGATCTTTACAACTCTGTAAAATAGGTACTACTGGCATTATTATTTCCATTTTACATGTAAGAAAATAAAGATGTAATAAGAAGTGGTTTGCCCAAGATCACAAAGGTAGTAAAGCTAATAAGTAGGATTCAAACTGAACTCCCTCAAGAATACATATACACACAAAAGGGTATAGAAATTTAACTTACCCAGAAGGGGAAGAGATTGGGAGAAAGGGGGAAACAAATAAGACAAAGGTTAGATTAGGTCCAAAGCAAAAGATTCTTAAAGAAGGGACAATGTTAAAAAAAAAAAAAGGATAAATATAAGAGCATAGAATAGAGGGGAAATACATAGGAATCATAACTGTGAATGGGATGAACTCACTCATAAAACAGAAGAGGATAGCTGAATAAGCTAGAAAAGAGAATCTACCAATATGTTGCTTACAAGAAACACCCTTAAAACAGAAAGATACACATAAAGTTAATATGAGGGATTAGAGCAGAATCTATTATGCTTCAGCTGAAGCAAACTGAGGTCCCTCTTGACTCTACTTCTAGCATGATTTCCACTATACCACAGTGCATGCAGATGGCTTCAATAGAAGTAGAAAAGAGGAAACAAATTATAAAAATATTATGAAGGTAGACTCTACTTTGGGGGCAAAGGGTAAGGAAGAGTCAAAGAAGAATGAGAGGTTTCAAACCTGAGTAACTAAAAAGACAGAGAAAATTGAGGAGGGGCTCATCTGTGGCACAAGTCTTAGCCTCTCTAAGACACAATCACCTCATCTCTAAAATGGGGATGATATGATTTCTGCTCACAAAAACTACATCACAGGATGGTTTTGAGGGAAGTGCTAGGTAAACTGAAATGTTTACAAATGACCACTATTATGAAATGTGCACTCTCTAAAAGTCACACTCTGCTCAGCATCCAAGTCTGGCCCATGGCAAAACTATGAAGGAAAAGTTTGTCTCCAGTGCACCTTGCCTCTCTCTATTTCTCCAGTCTCATATTGTCAGGTATTTCAGTGCCTTCAAATTCATTCCCCTTCCTTCTCCTCATCAGCCTTGTTCTCAGGAAAGGATCATAATATATCAGCTATGCATAAGTTTGTCAATGTGTTACCCCTCACAAGATTTTACATATTTCAAGCCTCTTCTCTCCATGTGAAATGAAATGGAAGGCTCTGTTTCCTCCCTGTTGAAGTCATTTCAGGCATCATCAAAGAAGGGAAGGGACTTATGGGCCCCTTGCCAGGACATCCTCTTCAGTTAGCTTGGAGAAATCTTCTTCTTCAAGCAGATTTCACCCTGGATAGATCAGGTGTGCTAATACTCTAAAGTGAATAACTGGGTGAACTCACATTATCATTACCAGAAGTGAAGAGATCCTCAGGCAACCTTTAGATGCACCTCTCCATTTTGACCTTCATGTTTCATGGAAGAGTCCTACCATCTTCCAGAAAGATGGAAGAACAAAAATTCCATTAATGGAAGAATGAATTCTTTCTTAAGGATTTTGGTAACAGATTTGTCAGTCCAGAAGTTGCAACTCCTTAATATTTTTAGTCCTGCAAAATGAGGGGTGAACACTTTAGGGTAAGCAATAATATTTACATAGCTCATTTTAAGCTTTACAAAACATTTCCTCACAATGACCTATGCAGAATGTAATGCAGTGCCATCAAACTTTTCAAAAGAAATATGTACAGTATGTGGCAACTGGTAAAGAACAAAGACATCCAGACAAGATTCCTTGAGTTCCTCCAAATTGACCTTTCCTGAAAAGAAAAATAGGGTTTAAAAGATGTGAGCATCCATTATAGGATGCATACATGACATTCAAATGGTACCCAACAAGAAGGTTGGTAGCCAAAAGCTAACATACCACCAATTGCTGGCATTAAAATTCTACTTCATCATAACAAATATCTGGTTGGAAAAATTAAAATCAGTCTCCTTGTTGTTTACCTGAAAAATCACTAGGGTACTTATCAGTTTAGACAACCAATAGCCCATGTAGATACAGACTGTTAGCCCTGGCACCAGCAGTAATTATCAACATGTTAGCTTATGCCCATTCTTATGTTTCCTAATTCTTTGCTCCCCACAGTCAACCCTAGCAGTAGCTCTCGCAACACTTCAACCCTGGGACTGGTCGTTTTTGTGCTGACTACTTCTGGCACTGCTGGAGTCACTATCAAAAGGTGCCATGACCACCTGAGCTACACTCAGGAAGCAATGAGCCTGAGGCAAATTTTTCTGGAGGCACCACCACTGGTTGGTGTCACAGCTGAGGTGAGAAGCTTGGAGAAATTCCTTCCATCTCAAAAATCAGAGAGACTCACCTCAGAATAGGAGCTTTCAGGATTCAGGTATAGGTTTCATTGGACAGCCACTGATACCATCTCCACTTGCCAGGGCTTAATATTCCATTTGGTGTCATCCTAAATACTCAAGATGATGTTACTCAATGACCAGATGCTGAACTCTTCAAGCCATTCCTACACAGAATGTTGAGACTGAAGTGATCTTCAACATTTTAAATCCCACAAGCTAACATTTCCAATAACTGACTTTTCTTTGAGAGGCAGCTTTCATGCAAAAATTAGCATTTCAAGGTCTTCCTAAAGGTTAATGGATACCACACAAGGTTCTAATTTGAGCTCAAAGTTATACCATACCATGCCTGTCCTGCCATTTTTTTAAACTGAAAATCATCTTGCACTGAGTAGCCAGCAGTTTATTTTGCTTAATGCTCCTTCAGTAGGAAGATGGACCTTGATACTCCTCAGAAAAAGATAAAATCCAAATGAAGATGCACACCAGTATATTTTTGGCTTTGTGATAGCTGCTAAGACTTAAAATGTCTAATATGTAATTCGAATCTAAGCTAGCAACTGAGTTTACAGCCAAACTGAAAAACTTCCTGGCAGGTCAAACAATGCAATTTGCACCAATGGGATTGGACAAGGAATGTGATTTGGAACCCCCACAGCTTCTCCCCTATACCAAAACAAGCACTGACTGTAAGGATGTATGAACGTACCCTTAGACACAGGTTTAGCCAATAGTATTGCTTGATGTTCAGCGCTTATCTCAGCCATTGGAGAACCTATATTGTCTAACTGATTTCCTGAGGCGATAGAGGTTTGATTTCAGGCTTCCCTTGGTCGGATTGTCCTTTTCCAGTATTCAGTTTGTTGAGCCAACACACTATGCACCATATCCCCGGAGTAACTCTGATTCTGCCTGCTGTTAGCTGCCATTCTGCCAAGAATGGAAACAGCTGAGGGAGGACAGAGGGTACATCTCATTGTCACCATCCCTAAGAGGGTAGTCTTAGGGTCACAGCTCCAAAAAGCCTAAATCTTTACTGACAAAAAGCACCACCTCCACAGCACACAAAGTGGGGTTGGTGGAGACGGAATGCTTTCAGCACCTGTGAAAGCGCACTATCCCTGCCACCAGCAATCTGGCACTTCAGCTTCAAACTTCCTAGGACAAGCCACTTGGAGCTCACTACTCTTGTCTTTCAGCAATGGTTTTTCACCTGAATTGAAGAATTACAAAAGTGTCATATGCTTCCCTTTGGGCCCCTACTATCTGCTGAGAACAGAAAACACCTATTGTTTGATGAAGTAATTTACCTAAGCGACATAGCTACCTTGATGTACTCAGGGAACATGACATGAGCATGGAGTTGGATTCAACAAGCCAGATGAGGAATAAATGTTTTTTTCTCTTGGGGAACAAGGACCCAAGAACTCTATTCATTTCCAGAAATTCAAGTATTACACCTTATATTCTGCCACAACTGCCACCACCACCTCCCCCACATACACACACCCACCTTACTTTCAAGAGATTCATTTGGAAACACAGGGTCTAGATTTATACTCCATTAGTGCAGGTACAATGAATTCCAGCTCTCAATTAATTGTGCCAATGAGCAAGAGGGAAAGTCCAAAAAAATAAATGAATTCTTGTCATTTGTCTATTTTTCAAATGTCATATCTGTGGGCTATGTTCTCTGCCATTCTGCTTCAGGTCCACATTTTTAAAGGACAATATTTTACATTTTAAATCACTTTAGTTTCATTTTGGACATTTAACCCCCTAAAAATTTAGCATCAATACAAATCTGGTTAAGTCTGACTAAAAAGGTATGTTTTGCTGCATGCTCTAAAGGTCAATAAATCCAGACTTTGTTGAACCACTAGGGGAAGGATTCTAGACAGGGACCATGATGGGAAAGGTTTGACCTCTGATTCCATCAAGATGGAAGTGAGAAAATATTAACACTAGTACCAGAGTTCCCACCATCAAGAAAGGTATAAGTAAACACTGCAATTTCCCCCATCATCCCCAGTCAGCATCATCACCCAGAAAGCAAGGAAACCACAGGGCAAATCAAGTCTCTCACAAGTTGATATTCAATGATAGCCACCCCCAGGCTGGCTGACTTTTCTTTCCTGGAGAAGAGAAGATAATAATACAAAAAGTGGCCAGGAGATGCATGTTGAATCCCAGAAGCCAGGATCTCAAGTTGATCAGAACTTCAGAGGTCACCTAGTCTTTGGTAGAACAGTCATCCAGATTCACTTGAAGACCTCCAGTGAAATAGGAAGAAAACCAATGTGCTGTGAAGATCAGTTAAGAAAGTCAGATAAAATATCAACTCAATGGTTTTAGCAAATTGTTTTTGTTAGTGACAATCATCCAAAGTCAAAAAACATATAAGAATTAAAAAATAATAAAACAAGGAGGTTGGACTAGATGATCTCTAAGGTTATTTCATCTCTAAACCCTGTGACCTACAGGGGATCTATTTCTGGGCAGCAAAACTTTGCTTATGACCCTAAAATCATCCCTTGAAAACAATGGCCCACTTTCCTGAAAAGCCATTTTTGTTCTGTCCTTCCTGAAATCTCTTACTTTATTCTTTGAAATTTCTTGAAATTCTTGAGCCCAATGAGGAAATCCCCTACCCTTGAGAAATAAGTTCTCCAACTGTTGATCTTCAAAATTAGTTTATACCTTTGTACTTCTTAGTGCTTTATAATCCATTTGCACTTTTTTGAAAATGTGGGTAGTGGGAAAGAAAATGTGTACTTCATAATAATAGGCCCAATCATAAACTACAAAGTCCCCCCAAATAGTATCATTACTCATTATTCTAAGATCTTTCAAAATATACAAACTTAAAAAGTCAAAGACTTTTAGTTAATGAATTAACCACCAGGAATGCCTGAGTAATGAACATTCCTCATTTTTCCCTTTGGGTAAAAAAATGGTTTTAACCCCATTGGCTAGACAAGGCTGGGAATAAATGACCTTGGAGTAAAAGATTCGTTGATCTTCTGATTCCTAGAATAGTCCTAGTGACAAACTTGTAGACTTTTTACACAATAGTGCCAAGACTGCAATCATTCCTATATCCCACAGAATTTTTAAATGATTATATTTAATGGATAATTCTGGCACTCTTACTCCTCCATTTCCACTTATATCTTCCCACTAAACACCTATCATTATGATCAGAACAAAAGGTAGAGAGAAGAGAGAGTATCAGGGAAAGAGTCCATGGAAATCTATTCCATTATGTGTAGAATATAGGTTCACCCCACATTGCACGAAGATGTGTTGCTAACAAATTTCTGCAGTTGTGAAGCACGGGAGCTGGAAGATTAGATAGTCTAGCCCACTCATTGTGCAGATGCAATATTTTTAAAAAGACGAAGCCCAGAGAGGTTAACTGATTTGCTGAAGGTCACACAGTTGCTAAGTAAAAGAACCAGGACTAGAACCCAGTTTTCCCACCTCCAGTCCTGTGCTCTTGAAAATTTGGAACTTGATGAAATCAAGTTATTATTTTTTTAAAAACCAAATCATGAATCCCTTTGTAAAGTATACTAACCTATTTATCTAAATTTGAATAACAGATTTTGTATACCTGCATTCCACTACCTCAAACCAAGTAATCAAGATTGTCTTGGTTGACAATGTTTTATATGTAGATATGTTTTATACATATAAATGCACAGTAGTCTAAAATAGTATGTTGGACCAAAAAAAGTTATAATTCTCTAAGAAAATAGGAAGAGACATTATAGTGTTCTTTTTGTGAGGGAGCAAGAAAGGTATGAGTTTTTCCGTGACTGAGAAAACCCAATAAGAATGATTACTCACTGTCCCTTAAGTGCTGCTGTCCTCTAGTACTTAAGCATATAGGGTATAGGTGGGGAACCTGTGTCCTCAAGGCCACATGTGGCCCTCTAGGTCCTCAAGTGAGGCCCTTTGACTGAATCCAAACTTCATAGAATTTGTCCTACAAAACTTGGACTCAGTCAAAAGGCCACACCTAAGGACCTAAAAGGTCACATGTGGCCTCCAGGCCACAGGTTCCTCACCCCTGATATAGAGTATTGGCATATGGATGGGGCATAGGGAAGGACAGAATCAAGCACCCCTCTACAAACTTCATTCACTGTGTAACAAATAGGAACTCAGGTACTGAGAGAAAAAAACTACTCACATGAATGTGAATCACTTACCTTACAAGAGTAGAGTGAAAATAGTATTGGATATTACTTTTTCTGTTCTGCAGATAGAGAAACTAATTCATAGAGAAAGGAAAACCGAACTCATCCTCACTTTCCTCCCAAACCATCTCCATCTCCCAACTTTCCTACTTCTTTGAAAGACACCACCTCTTCCCAAACACATTTTTGTTACTGAAGCTCAAAGCCACAAATCATCTTGAGCTAGCCCTATCATTATCTATATATTCAATCAGTCACCACATGCTGGTCAATCTTCCCTTGAAATGTCTCCCACCCATTCCTCTGTTCCCACTGCCAACACACTAACCCAGACTCATCATCTTACTTGATGACTACTAATTCAGGTCTCTCACAACTCAAATCCATCCTACAACCTGCAATGAGAAGACTGTAATACTTCTGTGAATCAGTGAACATTATGGTGGTTACTGCCTTCATTGATGCCAATCACAGTCTATTCACCCCTTCCTAAGCATATCATAATTCAATTCAACAAGCATTTATTAAAAGTCTGCTATGTGTCAGGTACTATACTAAGTGTTGGGGAGAAAAATACAACAGGAAATAGTCCTTGTCCTTAAGAAACTTATATCCTCCCCCAAATCCTCCCTACAGGACCCATCTCCTTGCTAGAGGCCTTCCTCTGCATCTTTTGACGTTTTCTGGGTACTCATTCCTACTACATGCCCGAACCATCTCCTTTTCCAATCATACATTTTCTTAATGTTTCATTTAATGCCACTTTTGAAAACTAGGTATCTTGGTAATCTGTAGGAATCCATTTATACCTGCCAAGCATCTCTCCACTGTCCTTCAGGTCACTGAAATTTTGATTCTTCAGAGATAATGGTGCTCTATTATTTGTAGCCCTATAGCAGCACCAAGGGAATGCTGGTGTTAAAAAGGGATGAGCTTTTATGTTAGGGAGCAGCTTGAGCTTCATGAAAGTATTATACAATTTCCCAAATGCAAGCCAGCCTACTCTTATCTTCATTCATTTGAAGGCCATCTTCAATGTCTAACCAGGATATATGTACTCGTATGGGCTGCCCAACCAACTATTTGTCATAATCTAGGAAACAGGTATTCTTCAACCACCTGGCTTTTCCAGCATGAATTATTAGGCCCTTTGCTTTTGAATATTGCTGGATCTTATTTAGTATGCACTGGAGTAGTCCAGGATCTAACAAAATGAACACAATATTATATACAAACAGGGTCATCTGGAGAACCTCACCATCCATAGTGAATCTCTCTTCTATTTGGACACTCTATGCCAGTGGTGGATACATTTGGCAATCATACTGTTTTCTACATCCAATGACATTGAGAATCTGAATAGTTGCAGTCAAATTAATATTCCCAATATTCCATTTCATTGTGTTAAAAAAATCTACTATCGCTTCACATTATCTAGAACAGTAGTCCCAAAAATATTTAACCACACCCCTTCTATGAGGAAAAATATACTCCCGATATGTGTACTTGCTTATTTATAAAGAATTTCTAAATTAAATTAGTACTACTGTACTTTACTGTCATGTATATTATGAATATATATATATAAAAATTAGAAAATAAAAATGAATGGTGTTGAGATGAAATAATTCTTTTACCATAGAGTCAACAGTGTCACTGGAATTTAGTAAGTGACATGGCCCAGACCTTTACTTTAAGAAAATCAGTTTGGCAGCTATATAGAGGGAGCTATATAGACAGGGAGTCTCTTTAGGAAGCTACCAGGGGAAAGGTAATGTCGGCTTGAGCTAGGCTTGTGGCTAACATAAATAGAAAGAAGGGGCCAGATGTAAGGAAAAGATTTGACAACTGATTGAGGGAGCATGAGGAGTCAAGGATGACAGTAAATTCATGCAGCTGGGTTACTGGAAGGATTACAGTATACTACATGTACATTGGGGAGGATAGAGAAGGTTGTGAGGGGAAAGATAATGTAATGAGATGTGAGATGCAGTTACAACCCACCAGTGGTTCAGCCCAAAAGGAAAAGACATGGGATGATGGAGTGGGGGAGAGAGGGCAGAACTGCCCTGGAGAGAAAAGCTTGGCCTTTAGAGGGCGTCATAACCATTAAGTGATTTTTGGGGACAGGGATGGGTATATTTGATTTCCTAACGGCACCTGTACAGCTGCTACTATGAGTACCCCAGTAATAGTTAAATTATATCTGCCCTTAGATGCCTATACTCAACTAAGAAGAGAGTTGGACGGAAGAAAAAAGGTTAGAGGAATAAGAGGAGGTATGGCTGTGTTGGAGAAAAGTCTCAAAGTTCGGCTTTCACTGAGAAAGTGGCATACAACCCATTTTCTCACCTCTTATTGGTTGATCATACAACCTTTGAGGCCATGGCCCTCTTAGGATCAAGTCACAAACCCCTAGAGGATCTCTGGACACCATTGATCTAAAACAAGTATTCAACTTTTCATGTACTGGAATACTCCTTGATATTCAATATGCTCCCTTACCCCCACCACTACCACCACCGCTGATTTATCTAATCTCTCCTGCTACTGGCCCACACTGAATGGTTTGAAAGAACTGGGGATATTTAGTCAAGAGAAGCCAAAAAAAACCTAAGGGGGCACATGATAACTGTCTGCAAGTATTTGAAGGATTGTCATTTGGAAAAGAGATTGAGAACAATCAGAAACAATGAGTGGGACTTTAGACAAAAGGGCAGATGTAGCCTTGAGGTCAGCACAAATGACATAATAATTAGAGCTATCTGTGCAATGGGCTGCTTCAAGAGATAGTAGATTCCTTTTCATTGATAATCTTGAAGCTAGAGCTGTACTACTACTTGTGGGATATGTTATAGCAGGAAACCTTTTCGTGTGTGGATTGGACTGGATGGAAGTTGAGATCCCTTCTAACTCTAATACTTGGTGGCTCAGTGATCTGGGGATCTCCCAGTTCCCTGAAGAGGCTGCATGCACTAACCCCACACCTTTACTCACTACAGGTACCACCCACCTATCTAAATCCTGCACAATTGGTTCAACCTACTTCCTCCACAAGGTCATTCATTCACTCAATCAAGGAGTATTGATTAAGCATCTATTTATGCAGCTGTCCTTTGTCTTGAGATGCTTACACTCCTCAGGGGGAGTTAATATATACATATACACACATATTTGTATTTATGTATATGTACACATATAAATATATACAAACAACTACCTTGGATTTATTCTGTACACATATGTGTACATAGGTACAGAATAAATCCAAGATAGTTCAGAAGGGAAGGCACACAAATAGCTAGGCAGGTTCCCCACCCCTGATGCTAGGGGAACAGAAGGTGTTTCATTTAGACAGTACATAATCTGAGTGATGAAGGAAGTGAGGATTCTATGAGTCAGAGGTGAGAGGCCCACATTCCAGGAATCAGAAATGGCCAGTACAAAGGCATGGGGACAGGAAATGGAATGCAATGTGTAAAGAACAGGATAATTTGACTGGGTTGCAAAATGTTGGAAGAGAAGCAATTTCTGGTGAAGCTGGAAAGCTATATTGGGGCAAAGTTGTTAATTTTCAAAGACAAATATAGGATTTTTTATCCTAGGGGTAATAGGGGACTAGTTGATTTTATTGAGTAGGAGACAGACAATGGTCAGTCTAAACTTTAGGTAAATCTCTTTGGCAGTTGTGTGTGACTGGAGTAGGGAGAGACTTGAAGGTCCAACAGCCCAACAGTCCGGGTAAAAGGTGATGCAGGGCTGAATGAAGATGGTGATTGTATGAGTGGACAGAAGTGGTCAAATGGGAGAGAGGTTCGTAAAGGACAGAAACAGCAAGATTTGACAACAGACTGACTATAACACCAAAGCTGCCCACCTGGGAGCCTGGAAGAAATAGGGAAGTTTTTTTTTTTTTAAAGCAATTGGGGTTAAGTAACTTGCTCAAGGTTACACGGCCAGTTATTATTTCTGGATGTGGTGCTGAGTATCTGAGCCCGGATTTGATCCAGGTCATCCCGACACTGGAGCCAGTGCTCTTACTCGCTGAGCCACCTGGCCGCCCTTAAGCAATTGGGGTTAAGTAACTTGCTCAAGGTTACACGGCCAGGTGTTTCTGGGTGGGTGCTAAGCGTCTGAGCCCGGGATTCGTTCTCCAGGTCTTCTCAACACTGGAGCCGGTGCTCTTACTCGCTGTGCTACCTGGCCGCCCCGGAAATAGGGAAGTTTGGTAAAGGGATGAGTTGTTTTGGACAATGTTGCATTGGCAGTGACTATTGGACATGCAATTTGAAATGTCCAATATTGGTGATGTGGGACTGGAGCTCAGGAGAGAAGCAAGGCTGGATATATAGATCTGTGAGCTGTAAGAACTGCTGAAGATACAGAGAGAAGGCCCAGAACAGACATTTAAGTATATCCCCAGGATGACAAGTCAGCAAAGGAGACTGAGGAGGAAAGAATAGTTCTTCTAAAACCTCTCTAACACACATCAATTAAAAAGGACAGAATATCCAGGCCTAAGGAAGAGATAGACCTACTGTACTCTGATCTGGTCAGGCCAAATATTCAGCTCTGGCCATGGCATTTTTAGGAAAGATAATTGCAAGCTGGAATGCAACTGGAATAAAGCCACCAAGATGCTAAACAAGCATTAGTTGAATGTTTAGCTTGGAAAGGAGAAAACTTGAAAGAATGTGATCACTGTCAAGTATTTGAGGGACTGTCACGTGAAAGATGGCCCCAAAAGCAAAATTAAGATCAATGGACCCAAGAAGAGATATTTCAGATTAACATAAGGAAAAAGACCTTCCTAACAACTAAAATTACCCCAAAGTGTAACAGGCTGACCTGGAATTCAGGTCTTCAAATGAAAGCTGAATGATGACTTTTCAAGCATGTTATAGAAAGACTTTCTGACCTCTGAGGCACGTTGTAGATCTAAGGTTCTGGGCTTCCCTCCATTTCTGCCCTCCATTCCTATGGCTTACACATTGTCTGTAACCCTCCTTTTGTGCTTAATAGTGCAATGCTTTGAATTGTCATGCAATTTTCACATATGTGTATGTACAACATGGTACATATTTACGTATTAATATATACATATATGTATGTATGTATTTGTTTGTGTGTGTATCTATCACCTTCCCAACTAGATTATAAGTTCTTGGAGGGAAGAGGCCACATCTTGCATTTCCATAGTGTCACCTAAGAGTGAGTACCACGTACATACATGGTAAGCCTTATTTTTCATCAATTTTTCATAAAAGCAGATTTAGAATTAGAAGACACTGTAAAGCTCATCCTGTCTAACTCAATCATTTTACAAACAGGAAAATGAGAGAAAAGTGACTTGTTCAAGTTCACTGGGTTGTAAACAGGATTTGAATCCATGTCCTTGGTCTCCAGTCCAAGGCATTTTCAACTAACCAGCGATGCTTTGGAATAATGAATAAACGTAAACTTGCTGGGAGGCCGGGAGGGGGACGTTCACCAAATAAACCACTGGGGGAAATAAAAAACAGAAGCCAGGTTTCCCATTTCCCAAATGCAGTGTACTGATTCTCAGCAGGCAGAATCTGGACTGAACACTGGGCTGGTTTTTTTGTGCAGAGGACATGACTCCTCTTCTGTATATTGAGGGAGGGTGATGTCCCTTCTCAGAGGAGAGAGAAAAGGTTCCTTTGTGCTAGGGTTGGTGAAAGTGTATCTGTTTTGGGGAAGTACTATAGTTTTCTTTGTAAGCACTGTGGGCTATTACTGTGGGAAAAGGGGGCTTGTTAGGTTCCACTGTGACTGACCATGACGGAGAGAGGTTTTTACAGGCCCAAAGTTTCTGGTTGGGGATTTGAAGCAGCAATGTTTGCATCATGCTCTGCCCTGAGAGGGATAGGTTAGGGTCTGTGCTGGTATGGTTCACAGAAACTGTGAGGAAAAGGAGTAAATGAAAAAGAAATGTCTTCTTCCCTTTTAAAGCAGACACAGAGGTTTCTCCTTAATTCTTTTCCTATGAGGGTAAGACATCGATTTAGGAGGTGGTTGTTTTTCTTATGGATCACAAAACACAGAAGAAAGGTAAACATGGACCAAAAAACTTTGTTTTTAATTGAAGTGCAGTGAGTTTGAATTGAATTGAAGTGCAGGATTTGGCCTCACTCATCAGCAACAAGGCTTCATGAGTGACAGGCTGATCACTACTTTCCAAACCTCAAGAAGGAAAATTACAATTTTTCTGTGAGGTAAGTTTTTCATGTACTGATGACTAAGAGAAAAAAAGAAAGGATTTGGGGCTTATCTGATTTATCCAAATAGTCATTCATTCCAATTTGTATCAATAGCTTACCACCACAGTGGTAAATTAGCATGGGCAACGAAAAAGGATGTATATCGAAATAATCCTAAAATCAAGGTTATAAGTGCTCATCTCAACACAGAGATTGTCATAGAACTAACAAAAAAAGGTATTTATGCACAATAGGGATTACTCTAAATTGGGGTGCTTAATTTCCTGGACCAGGTCTATGGTCTCCTCAGAATATTTTTAAATGTATAAACTAAAATACATAGGATGACAAAGGAAATGAATTATACTAAAATATAGTTATCAAAATATCTTTTTAAAAAACCAGTCTACAGAACCCCTAAAATCTAGGCCTGTTTTTAAACAGTCTTCAATTTATTTTTTGTCTATTTTGGTCCCAAATGTAAATCATTGATACAGGGGTAGAAGGGCCCTTACATGATATCTAATATAATCCCCTTATTATATACAGATAAGGAAATTCTGGCCTAGAGGTTAAATGATTTGTCCAAGGTTACACTGATGTGTAGGAAGAGGTATGGCTGTGATTCCAATGCAGGTTTTCTGACTCCAAATCTAGGACTTTCTTGATTATCCTACATTACATTTAAAGGCATCTCTGCTGTAGTTCCCCCAAATGGCCCTCTCCTCATATACCCCCCTTACAGTGGTGTACCTCCCTCACCTCACCCTAGCCCATCTTCCTGTCATCCCCACCCCCCACTAGTACAACCAGGGTCAAACTATGTTTTAACCCAGACTTACAGAAGATGAAATTAGTATAAAAGAGAAGAATTTCTGAGAACTGAACCAGAGGCCCCAAACTAATAAAAATCTCCCTTCCCTTATGAAGCAACAGCTGAAAAGTCTCAGTCGAGAAAACTACATGAAGAGTAGTAGTTAGCTGTAGCCTGATTCTAGCTGTCAGAGAGGTCCTGACAGGGGAGGGGAGTGTGTGGGGGAGGAGAGGAGTAATTCAAGTACATATTTTAGAAGGTCTGTGGTATTTTCCTGGGGAAGAGGAACTGATGGCAATTTATGTGTTTTATTCAAGAACTCAGAAATGCTTTCTTTAAGGATGGCTTATGGGCCAGAAGGGTTATGATTTTCAAGTATCAAGGTATTATGAAAATTTCTGTGTAGGTAGTTAGGGCTATGGCTTGTGTGTTTATGAAAAGCCATTAATTAGTTTTGTAGTGGAATAAGTAGTGGACTGGAAATCACAGCAGTAAGGGATTTACTATGGAAGGCATCTTAGATGTAAGAGTTCAAATCCAGGTCATCTGAACCCAAATGGAATGCTCTTTTTTGGGTGCTCCATGATGTCTCAGGAGACCTGGGTTCTAACACAAACTCCATAGTTTATTTGGACTTTGGACAGAGTGGCTTCCCCTCCCTGGCTTTCAGGTTCCTGATCTGTAAGATTACAGTTTTGGACTAAAGCATGCTTCCAGAATTTAAATCTAGAATAGAATCAAGATATATAAAAGTCCTATAAGTACTATCAAAAGTTGGAGATCAGATCAATCCTGATCCATAACTAAAAATTTATGTCTGGCAAAAATACAGTATAGAAACAATCAGCATGTTTAGAAGCGACAGAAAGTACAATTCAGACAAGTTACATTTAATATCAAAAATAACAAGCTAGTCTAAGCAGCCTTCAGGGGCAGGGGGGAAAAGTCTGATTCTGTTCCTATGGACAAGGTATCAGGCAACTTCTGGGTGGAAATACTTAAACCTTCACCCTGCCCTTTAAACCAGCTCCTCTAGCAGCATTTTTGTCTCCCCCAAAAGAAGGCTCAAACCAATACAACCAGACTGGTCTGTACACCAAAGACCCAGAGGATACATGTTCACTTTCACCATCACTTGAACCACCGCAGGCATATTCACATTGCCCTGCAGAACTAAGCTTCTTTTGAATGAATTTTAAGCTTCTGAAAAGGGGCAGAGGGGTGTCAATTCATTCAGGAGGCATCACCCCCTCTGAACATCAATCAGGGGCTGGCATTACAATCCAGCATTAACCAGTAAAAAGCTCTCAAGGTACACAGGCCTCGATTTATAGATGCCTGATGCCTTCCCAAGGGCCTTTGCCAGAGGCCATCTCTCACCCAGACACTTCTAGCTTTTGCTAGAGCCTTGTTCTTCAGCTTGGTAGCACTCCTACTTCTCTTTGTGGCCTGGAGAAGAGCACTCAAAGATGTAGAAGGAGAGGAGCCAACCACAATAAGCTTCCTGGGTCTGTGCCCATATTTTACCTCCTGAAAAGTGCTTTTTTTTTTTTTTATCAATAAGAATTTTGAGTAGTTTTTGTCTGTTTCTGTTGTAACTACTTTTACATACATTTTTCATTTGAATTCTGTTTCTACCGTTCTTTCATTTGGTAAATATCTTACTTCCTCAAGGCTCCAGCTACCTTCTGGAGGGAGTTCTGCACCCCACCTGCCCCCAAACACACACACATACACACGTAGTGTATTTCAGTGGGGTTTTACTGAATGTTTCCAGTTCAGACTGGTGCCAAGACTCCAGTCAAACTATGCAGGCTTCTGTACTCATAAACCTAAAACAGTCAGGGAGGGACCCAAATTGCCAGTCTTACTCTGCCACTGCTAAAACGGAACCCTTTTCGCCTTTTTGGGGCTGGGGGGAGGAGAGAAGCATAGGGTCTCCCGGGAGCAGCCCTGGCATATGAGGGTCAGCTTGGGTGCTCTTTGTCTAGTGTCCCCTTGGAAGGGGCGCACAGCTTGCAGAGGGCAGGTCAAGGAGCCCAGAAAAGGCAAGCTTCTCGGCCCTCTGGACGAAGAACAGGTTGCTCTCCGGGTCGGCGCGCGCCCAGCCTTCTAAACCGCGGCACCGGGGAGCGTTCTAACCCGTGGAATGCTCTTACCCGTGGAACGTTCCCCAAAGCTGAACATTCTAACCCGTGGAACGTAGAACGTTCCGGGGAACCCTTGGAACGTTCGTTCTCAATGGTCTCACGGGTGCCACACGGGGCTCCCGGAAGGAAAGGAGCACCTCGCGCTCTGGTCAGCGAGGCCAAACCATCACGGTGGTCTCCACCCACGGTCACCGGAGGCCGGGGAGGGGAGAGAGGGAGGAAGAGAACGAGGAGCCCGCTGCCACTTACCAAGTCCACTGAGGTTTTCCTCACAGGAGTACCAGATGCCGGTGTGGAAATACCTGAAGAGGAAGCGATCGTCCCCAGTCTCCCAGCTGTAGTGCACCCCGTGGGAGCCGGCCGTGTCGTTGGCCGTGCTGTTGCCGCTGTAGTTGAGGCAGTTGGTCTTCTTGTCTCGGCCACAGTTGGGCTTGGGCACCCGCTGGGTCCCCTGGCACCAGTGCGTGGTGAGGAAGGCGGTGGTGGAGAAGAGGAGAGCCAGCAGGTTCAGACACACGGCCAGCAGGGCTCGGCACCGGCGGCTCGTCTTCATGCCTCTCCGCCCTCCTCGCGGGGAAAAGGAGCAAGCGAGCCCGAAGGAAGCCGGGGCTGGGGGCGAGCGAGCTGGTGGGTGCGGGTGGGCGGGCGGCTGTGGGCGAGAAGAAGTTCTCGGAGCCTCGTCACGCGCCCTTCAGCAGCCAGTTTTCCCTCGGCGGAAACTCTCCGTCTCTTCCAATCTGTTGCTGGAGTGGCTCTGCAAATGCTGCAGCCGGGTCCCCATCTTCCTCTCAACTTGGGGCGCTCGCAAGGCGGCGGCGAGAGGGACGCGAGGGAGCCAGGTTCCAAAGCGGCTTCCTTCCAACCGGCTGGGACGTGCGGGGCCGGAGTGCAGCCTCCGGGGAGGAGGTGCAAGAGGAGGAGGAGGAGGAGGAGGAGGGGATCAGAGAAGCTCCGGCTGTTTGGCCGCGAGAATGGAGAGGGAGCGACTGAAGGAGCGAAGGAAGGAACGAACATCTGCTAGCTGGAAGCACATGCCAGAGAAGGGGATGCGCTGCCGTCTCCTGCTCCGTGGGGAGACACCTGCAGGCTGCGGGACGACATTGTACTCCAGCTTGGAGATGGGATGGATTAATCAAGAGAAACGAGGCTGGAGTCAAGGCAGCTGGGGTAACCGCGGCCCCCGCCCTCCCCTCCCTCTCCCGCTCGCCCTCGCCCTCCTCTTCTCCGTTTGGCCCCTGAATTTCCCTCTGTACACAAGGCGTTAAATCACGCTGACAGTCTGGGAGCCGCAAGCCCGGGAGGGCTACTAGGTCTCATTTGATTTTCAAAAACAGTAATTATGTCGGCCTGGGGAGCGCAGCTGCCCAAGCTGCGGCGCCGCAGTTTTCGGCCTCAGCACCCTCTTCACATACCCTCTTGACGTTCACCTGCCTCCTGCCCTGATCCTGAGGGAAGAGTTCGATTTGACGATTTTGAAGCTTTCCTTCTCTCTGTCCTGGGGCCTGGCTTAAAAGAAACCATCACAAAATGTCAAGATCAAAAAAAGTTCCAAGATAGTTGAGAAGGACATTGCACGTTTTTATACAAACTCACCTTGTCCGTGTTAAGCAGACAAGCTAATTTGCCTTTTATTCTGGTCCCTGCCTAGGTCTCCATCATGGGGGCCTTTAGCCACATTTACTCCATCCCTGGTTCTAGATGGTCCCCGATTCTAGATGAAGGGACCTTGGAGATCATTCTAATGATCTCATTTTATAGATGAGGGAGTGAAAGCCCAGAGATGAGAAGTAACTGGTCCAAGGTCACGGAGCTAATAAATGGCAGAGCCAGGTATTCTTACTAAATCCTATTCTCTCTGAAATGCCACAAACCTTTTCCACAGTCCTTGCTGCCTTTTCCAGGGTCTTTCCTAAGCACCTTGTAAGATTCCTGACATTTTGAAAGTCATAAAGGGTTCACTGAGTAGCAGCATGGAACATAGTGGATAGAAAGCCATTCCTGAAGTCAGGAAGGACCCTTGGTTCAAACCCATCTTTTGAAACATGCTAGCTGAGTGACTCTTGGAAAGTCACAACCAAGAAATTCTCTGCCTCTAATTTGCAGCTCTCTGTTTGTAGGGGGAGTTTTCTCAAATAAAAGTTTCCCAACACCGATGAAATCACAAGTCTGAATAAAATTAAAAGGTATCCATGAAACTGCATAAAGATATATTGTGGTTAAGACTGGAGGCTGGTCTTTTCATTTCTAGCCCACCACTTGGATAAGTAACTTCATTAGCCTCTGACACAGTTCACCCATTTATAAAAGCAAGAAAACATTTTACTAATGGACTTATGTAAGAGTTCAGGAGAATGCTAATTAAGTTTAATCTGGCCTCTTCCATGGCAGAAAAGTATCAGAGGTATGAAAAATTGCCACAACTTTTCTCTAGACTGCTTTTAACTTGGAGATATTTCATCAGCTTTTATCCAAACCTGATTTTATTGGCATAGGAAACTTCCAGTGCAGAAACTCTCTCCACTAATACAGACAGGCAACTCATCTGGAATTTAACAATCTTAGCAAGCTGCCTGGGGCATTGAACATTTAAGTGACTTATCCAAGATCCCAGGTTCTATGACAGTATATGTGTCAAAGTCAGAATTCAAACCCAGGTCTTTCTGCCTCCTTTCTCAGCACTACATCTAACCTACCTTACAAGAGTATTATTATACTCAACCTAGGCAAATCTTCTTCCATCTAGTTAATTGTCTTATCATCTCTGATGGCAGCTGATCGTCCACATTATTAATCAATCAATAAACATTTATTAAGTAGCTGCTATATATTAGGCCTTGTGCTAAGCTCTGGGGATACAAAAGACAGTTCCTGTCCTCAAGGAGCTTCCAATCTAATGGGGTGAGACAATATGCAAATATATACATATGTAAAGCAAGCTATATACAATATAAAAAGGAAATAGAAATATAAAGAATTAAGAGATGTTGGAGAAGGTTTCCAGTAAAACATGGGATATTAGTTGGGACCTAAAGAAAGCCAGGGAGATCAGTAGTTGCAGAGGAAGGAGAGCATTCCAGGCACAGGAAACAGCCAAAGAAAATGGTCAGAGCCAAGAGATGGAGTGTCTTGTTACTAGAACAGCCAGGAGATTAGTGTCATTGGATCAAAGAGTATGTGGCAGGGAGAAAGGTGTAATGAGACCAGAAAAGTAGGAGGGGGTTATAAAGGGATTTGAATTAGAAACAAAATGTTTTCTATTTTATCTTGGAAGCAATAGGAAGCCACTGGAGTTCACTGAGTAGAAAGAAGTAACATGATCAGACCTGTACTTTAGGAGAATCATTTTTGTGACTGAATGGAGAATGGACTGGGCTAGGGAAAGGGTTGAGGCAGGCAAACCCACCAGCAGGCTATTGCAATAATCCAGGCATAAGGTGATGAGAACTTTCATAGATCTTTTCATTCATTCACCAAATATTTAATGCCTGCTATGTTCACAAAGATTAAAAATCACACAATCCCCACCCTCAAGTAGTTTACAATTCAATATTAAGTCTACCACATACACAAAGAAACACGAGGCTGAATACTATTTGAAGCAAATTACTCATGGGGAGAGGGGTAGGAAGGGAGGAGGGAATATAGATTGGGGAAGATTTCATGGAAGAGGTAGTACCTGAGTTGAGCTTTGAAGGAAAAGGAAAAAAAAAGAGGAGGATTTCAACAGATAAAGATGATGATAGAGTGCATTCCAGGCACCGAATGCACTGACAGGAGACAGAGATGGCCTGAATATATGTAGAGAGACAGAAGAAGAGAAGGTAGCAGTGAATAATTACCCCAGTTTAGCTGGAACATAGAGTATGTAAAAAGGAGTAGAGTGAAATAAGACAGGAAAGGTAGATCAGAGCCAGATTTAAATGTCGAGCTAAGAATTTTATATTTTAACCTATAAGCAATATAGAGCCACTGAAATTTTTTTAGAAGGAGAATCGCATGCTCAGACCTGTACATTAGAAACATATTGGCAACTTTTGTTGTTCAGTCCTATCTAACTCTTCATGACCCCGTCTGGGGTTTTCTTGGCAAAAGATACTGGTGTGGTTTGTCATTTTCTTCTCCAGATCATTTCACAGATGAGGAAACTGAGGTAAACAGGGTGAAGTGACTCAGCCAGGGTCACACAGCTAACAAGTGTATGAAGTCACGTCTGACCCCAGAAAGACTCCAGGCCCAGAGCTCGATGTACTATGGTGCCGCCTAGCTGCCCTTTGACAGTTCTATAAAGCAAAGAGATTGGAAACAGGAGAGTTGGGAGGCTACCACAAGAGACCAGATGAGGAGTGAAAAGGATCTATACCAGTTAAGTGGAGAGGAAGGGACAAATACAAGGGCAATTGTGAAGATTGACTCTCCAGGGCTTGGTAACTGATTGGATGTGATAGAGAAGAGTCAAAAGGATTCTGAGGTTTCAAGCTCGGGAGATCTATGTTGCAGAATCGCTACCTAATGTTTTATAAATCTTAAAAGCTATCTTTAATATGAGTTATTATTAAGTTGGGAACAAAGGCAGATTTTAAGTGGGGGAGGGGAAGGTATATTGCTTAGAAGGGACAGGATTCATCTACCAAGGTTTTAGGCTTACATTCTTAGAGAGAAGAGGAACCTTAGAGTTCCTAGTCCAGTACCTTTACTTTACAGATATGGAAACTGAGGCTTAGAAAAGTTGAGTGGCCTGCCTAACATTAGACAGGTAGTAAATTGTAGAACCAGCTTCCCAACTTAGGTTCTTTCTATCAGACTATTTATATAAATAGCATAAATTATTTTTAGTCATAGTGCTAATCTTTGGTATATTATACTGTTCCATGCTATCAGTACACATAGATACATCCTATTTTAAGAACCAGACTTATAAAACAAACAAATTAGAGGGTATTAACAGTTCAAAAGGATTCTTCATGTTAAATCTAGCAATGAATCCTTTTATAACTAGTATACTTTCTAATATGCCTAAAATGTGATTCAATCTACCCCTCAAAATATGATTTACTCACAACATTTTTATTTGGTTAAATAATTATCTGTCCAACTATTTTGTCACTGTCTTCTATTTTAAAGAGGTTATATTAATTAAAATTGTTTCTGTATGGTGCCTAGCATAAATTCCATGGACACAAATGCTGTCTGCTAATGATTATTTCTTGATGATTTTTATTTCTTAATTCATTTGCATTTGGTCTGAGTCAAGAATCACTTTGAACTAAGGCTACTAACTTGGGAAGTAGCACAATTTCCAAAATTCAAGGTTAACATGCAATCTATTTTCATCTAGTTAGTAATATGGATGCCCCTATTGCCAAATCCTTTCATTTTGCTTCAGCAGCTCCAGTTTCAGCCTGGGGGTAGGAGAGAGTGCTCTATTGCAGGGAATAACCCTGGCAAGGATCCATACTGTGTATATTGTATAATTTAGACCAATACCCCTAGGTCACTGGTTTTCCAGTTTTTAGTAGTTGTGGAACTCTTCTAACATTTTTAAGCCTCTGTAGCCCTAGTTCCAGCACTAATATAGTGCTGTGGTTTAGCTTGGAGCTCCTTTAAACACACACACACACACACACACACACACACACAGACACACACACACCACGTTAATGTGCCCTCCATGGCCATTGTTTCTTTCAGGGAACCCCCGGAGTGGCATCTTGTAGAATCCCGGGATTCTCGATGATAACACAATTTATAAACTACTAGACCTCAGCACTTTCAAGGGTATAGTTATGCAATCTGAGAGTCAATTCAGTTCAACTTATAAAGCTTTTATTAAGCACTTACTATGTATGAGGGTCACTACAGTAGGCCCTAGAGTTTAAAAAAAAAAATAAACAATCCCTACCTTCCTTTCATTCTACTGGGGGTATATAATACATATTATAGTAAGCAAATATAGGATATAAACATAGTGATTTCAAGAAAGAGGGGCGGCCAGGTGGCTCAGTGAGTAAGAGCACTGGCTCCAGTGTCAGGATGACCTAGGGATCGAATCCAGGCTCAGATACTTAGCACCACACCCAGAAATAACTGGCCATGTAACCTTGAGCAAGCTACTTAACCCCAATTGCTTTAATAAAAAAAAAGAAAGAAAGAGAAAGTACCAAAAGGGTGAGGGTCAGGAAAGACTTGAGTCGCAGGTGGTACCCTTGAGGTATGTGCTTTGAAAGAAGGTAGACAGGTAAGAAGATAGCACATTTTAGACATTGGAGATACTCTTTGCAATGGTATGGAGGCAACAGGGGGAGTGGCGTGTATTGGCAAGCAGCTGGCAGACTAGTTTCATTAAAATGGAAAGTATATAAAGGACAATAAAATGAAACAAGATTGGCAAGGTTGGTGGGAGCCAGATTATGAAGGGATTTAAATGCCAGGCTGGGAACTTTAGATTTTATCAGAGAGGATATATGGAACCAATTGAAGAAAAAGAATTTTGAGTAGGGGGTTAACATGGTCATATCTGTGTTTGGGGGATATTAATTTGACAGCTTTCTAGAGACTGGATTAAAGGAGAGAATGAATGAAGAAGAGGCAAGGAAAGCAATTGGGAAACTATTACAAGAGTCTAGGACAGAGGCAATGAGGAACTGAACTAGAGTAAAGGCTATGTAAGTGAAAGAAGACAGATTCAAGAGTCATTCTGAGGTTATGATAGACAAGACTTGGCAGATGATTGTTTGTGGGGTTGGAATTAGGGACAATAGAAATGACAATTAGAAGTGTGAACCTAGGTGACCATAAGGGTAGTGGCACCGTCAACAGAAATTAAGAAGTTTGGAGGAGGGATGGGTTTGGAGGGAAATAAAATTACTTCCACTTAAAATATATGCAATGTGAGGTACCTATGATATGCCAGTGTTCCTTGGAACAGTGCTGTACCATTACATGGAGGCAGTTTACATCACCTCGTAGTCAGAGGCTTCCACAGAACCTGTGTGCTGCACGGGGTTCTCCCTCAGGTGAGTGTTACCTCTGGTTCTTGTTCCCCTAGGCCAGGGCATTCCATTCTCAACGGCATTCTCCATTCTACCCACACACCTTTGCACAAGGGTTCTATGTCTAGAATGTTCTCCCTCCACACCTCCACCTTATTGAATTGCTTCCTTCCTTGTGAAGCACAATTCAGATGTCACCTTAAATCAAAATGTTGGTTTGTAAACAGTGTCATCCAGAATCCTGAGACAAAAGGGAAGTTCTAATGATAATTCTTGGATCCGATGGTGGCCCGCACTCTATACTCACCTATGCTCATAGATTCTGCTCCATGTTGCAGACTTTCAGAGTGACAAAAGCTCAACGCAAACCTGAACATCCTCTCTACAGTGTTCCCCAACAAATGGATGATGCAGTCTCAGTTTGAAGACCACCAGTAATGATGAACATTCAGATACCTCACGTTGTAGTCCATTCTATGTTTGAATAGAGCTTATTATTAATAATAATGCTATTGTTTTTCAGTCATTTCTGACTCTTTGTGATCCTATTTGGGGTTTTCTTGACAAAATACTAGAGTGGTTTGCCATTTACTTCTCTAGCTCATTTTACAGATGAGGAGATTTGAGGCAAACAGGGTTAAATGACTTATACAGCTAGTTAAATATATGAGACCCGAAGTGAACTCAGGCCATCCTGACTCTAAGTCCAGCACTCTCTGCACTATGGCACCCTATAGCTACCCTCTCAATAATAATAGTTGATGTTTTATAGTATCTTAAGGTTTACAAAGAGCTTTAATGCTGTGTCTTACTTTATCTTCACCGTAATGCTATGCAGTAGACCTTAAGGGTATAATTCATAAACCTCCTTCCCCCAGGTTTACAGCTGTAGAAACTAAGACACAGAGAAGTTCAATGACTTGTCTGTGGTTGTTACACAACCAATAAGTGTTGGAGGCAGGATTCAAACCCAGGCTTCTTTCTCCTGCCTCCAAGCCCAGTATTCCTTCCACTACACTGCCTCTCAAAGAAATTTTTCCTTGCATCAAGTGGCAATTTGCCTCTCTCAAACTTTTGCCCTTTGTTTCTTCTGAGCCAAGAAGAACAAGTCTAATCTCAAGAGTCAAGGTATGGCAATAGCTTATCATTATCTCTAGAGTCTTACTTTTGAGGAAACAAAAAGCATACCTTGCCTGGGTAGTTTCTTTTCTTTTCTTTTTCTGTTTTTGGCAAAGAGGAAACAAAACTCTATTTTCAAATTGCATAATGTACTTAGAGAACCCTCCAAAAGTCAGCAAAAATACTAGGATTATTATTAGATAGATCAAAGTAGTAGGATATAATATTAATCCACAAATATTATTAGCATTTCTACATAGGAGATGAAGAAACAACAATAAAAGAAATTATTAAAAACTAAAAACAAAATAAACACAGTATTTAGAAGTTAACTAACCAAGACACTAGAAAGATTTATATTTTTTAAAAAGCAAAAAACACTATAAATTTTAAAATGACAGCTAAATAATTGAACATATATTCACTGTTAATGGTTAGGATGTGTCAATATAATAAAAAAATCAAAACTAACTCAGTAAACTTATAAATATATTGCTGTACCTTGCCTGGATAATTTCACAAAATTGTTTTATCCAATCCCTGTTAAGCCAAGCGCAAGCAGCTTTCCAGAGGACTGCTGTTGTTAACAGCTTTCAAGGTTCTGATTACACAGTATAGTGAACTCTCTATTCAATAACAAAACAGAGTAAACATTCACAGAAAATCAAGGTACAGCATTCACAATGTTACAACTTATCACAGAAAATCAAAATACAGCATTCACCATGTCACAATGTTTTCACCAAAGTGGTCATATAGTTTTAAACAAAGTACATTCATTTAGTCAATCACACAATCCTTAATTCAATCACAAAGTACAAAAGTCAAAGTTCTCCACCCCTAGGTCACAGTAAATCATAATCTTCTCAGTCAGTACACAGTATCCAAGTAAAGTCTTCTTTCAGCTTGACTGGAGGCTGGCTCTCAGCTTCCATGGTCCCAGCTCCAACTGTCACCTGGGTTCAAAGGCAGGCAGCTCCCAGTTTCTTGTACAGCTCCTTGTCCAGTTCTGCATCCAATTCCCATTCCATATTGAAGTTCCATATGTCCAGTCCACCTCAAGTCCTTCACAGTTCCTGTTTCTGGAAAGACAGAGCTTGACAGAGCCACAATAATATTTATGCACATTGCCGGCACTGTCATCAATCACTATCTGCCTGTGAAATCAACTCACACCACCAACAAGTTCTGAGAACGAAACACAAATCATAAACATAGAAATCAACACAGAGCCACAAACAAGGTCCAAGAGGTCAGCACAAATGAAAATCATAGAAACCAACACAGACCAACAAACAAGATCAAAGAGGTCAGCACAAATCATAAGTCCCAGGACCTCCAAAACCCTCCTCCAGGTCTTCTGAAAACATACAACCACAAAACCTTCTTTCAGGGCTTCCAGTAAAGTCCCAGGGCTTCTGCACAAAGCGTCACAAACAAACATCAACACAGACAGATCAGACAGAGTGCCAGGATACCACAAGTTTTCTTCTTCTTGACTCTGCCACCATAAGAGTCCTCTTCTCAGTTCTGCTGTCTATAGCCTGGACCTCTTCTTATATATGGTCATTAGCTCCTCCCCTTCCTGTTGCAGGAGTTCATGAGTTCTAGGGTTCACAAGTTGTGGGGTTCACATGTTCTGTTTCTTAACAGACTTGATACAAGGCTCAAAAGAAACTTGAACTGAAACAAGGTGTTAATTCAACAGCTGAAACAAGGTGTGAACTACTTCTGTGCTTGCCATTACAATCCTGGAAGGCTTAAAGTCTAGTAACAACTGGATTTCTGTCATCTCAAAAGCAGCCCAAATACAGAGAGCCTTATTACCTGTATGGTCACAAGGGACACATTTTTCAACCACAGCAATTTTCCAAGACCATTCACCAAGTTAATTACAGAGGAAGTGCAAGAGGCATTGGTGGGGAGGGGACTCATACTAGTGTCATTACAAATCTTTGAAGTTCTGTAGTAGGTTTTGCCTTCTGCCTAACTCTAAAACCAGCTCTTTAGAAGGTCACCAACCTACTTCTGGGTTGCTAAAGTCACTTGCTTGTGCTATTGTCGAGAACCTCAAAAGTGAACATTTTAAAAGTGGGAACCCCTGACAGAGTAATAAAAATAGTTTGCATTAAAGCAATTTAGATTGTTGAGGTTTTAAACTCATCTCCAAGGTGACTTGAATAAACATCAATGTTATTTCTTCTATTTTAGGTTCAACTTAAGGCTTTGAGGTGAAAAGCCAACCTAAATGTACAATTTACAGGTCTATTATTAAGGACCAAACATTTCTCTGGGGCTCTTAATGCTGTTTGCAATCACAATAACCCTGGGAGGTCAATTCTCCCAAGGAGAAACTAACTAACTTCATTAGGAAGTGATCAGCTCCTTCCTACTTTCCTTGAAACAGTCTTAATGGCAAGGCTGTAATGTCTGCCTGAGCTTCAAATGTGGGATACACAACATTTCTTGACCTTTTGCCACTGATTCATTTTTATATGGTTTAGGAAGAAAGCCCACTGTATCTCTTTACAAAATATTAGCCTAAGCTATAGCTATATTTTTCTACATGACAATGTGTAGCTTTGTATGGCCTTATAGTATGGCCTTACTATAGGGCTATAGCATGAAAAAAAAATTAGCCAAATACTTCTTTTAAAAGTGAGAGGGAGAAGAATTCAGTGAAAGTATTTACTTAGAATTGTGAATATGACCCACAGTACTATTATCCCCAAATCAGCTGTACCATCTTATGTACCATCTTTATATAAAAGTGTATGATGGAGTATTAGAATATTTTAAAATAATCATGCCAACAGTTTATATATTCCTCTTTATTCATCCCATAATATCTCTCATAAACTTTGGAAAACATTTCCAATTTTAACTTTGGAAATATGGGAAACCTCTATCCAGTTATTCCCTTTTCAAAAAACAGAAATGAAAAGAAAACAAAAAACAAAAGCCTAGGGACACTTTTTAAAACATTCTTCAAGTACTGAGAAATGGCAGCAATGACCCTTCTAGACAAACATAGTTCCCAGAGATTATCCCTTGTTCATTCATTCAAGTTTTTATTAAGCTCCTACTATATACAAAACATTCATAGTATTAAGCTTAAGGAGAATTTAAGAAAAAAAGTCAAACAGAATAATTCCTGTCCTTTAAGAGGTTAGTGGAGGAGACACATGAAACATTTAAGTAACAATGACCAACAGTAAATTATTAAATGCTAAAGAGTGATATAAATAATAAATTTTATAGAAAATTTTTTAAATTGAAGATAAATGTGGAGCTTTCCCCAAAAGAGAAACCAGAAATTGAGCTGGACATTGAATAATGGGTAGAATTTAGATTGGTAGAAGGATGAGGAAAATTCATTCCAGGCAGGGAAAACAGCATTAGGAAAAGCTTGTATAGTTAGTTGTGAGCATGCTGTTTTCAGGAGACAAGAGAAGGTTTATGTTGGGAAGTAGTGAGAAATAAAGCTGGACAGATAAAATGAGAGCATATAATGTAAGACTTCAAATGCCTTGTACACAATGGGCACTTCATTGTGTTGTTCAGTAGTTTCAGACTCTTCATGACCCTTTTAGGGGTTTTCTTGGCAAAGATACTGCAGTACTTTTCCACTTCCTTCTCTGGCTCATTTTACAGGTGAGGAAACTGAGGCAAACAGGGTTAAGTGACTTGCCCAGGGTCACACAGCTAGTATCTGAGGTCAGATTTGAACTCAGAAAGATGAATCCTCCTGACTCCAGGTCCAGCATTCTGTCCACTGCGCCACTCTGAGTACTTGATAATGTTTGTTAAATTTAATAGTTACCAAATTGAATAGTTCAGACTCTTTGGGAATTAATGGTGTTTGTGATCAGGAGAGTGCCACAATAATGACAGTGGTAATTTATGAAAATTAATCTAGCTGTGGTAAATGGGATAGACTATAGTGAAAAAGCACCACATGTAAGGAGATCAAATAGGAGACTGTCAAAATGACCCCAGTATAAGGTGATGAATGCCTAGAATAATGTGGCCATGAGAATGGGAGAGGAAAGCACAAATGGGATTGGAAAAAGAAATCACAAGGCTTAACTGCTAATAATATAGGATATGAGAGAAAAGACAGCTAAGGACAGAGTGTCAGGTCTGGATTCAGGAAGACCTGAGTTCAAATCTGGCCTCAGACACTTAACTAGCTGTGTGACTCTGGGCAAGTCACTTTACCCTGTTTGCCTCAGTTTCCTCATCTATAAAATGAACTGGAGAAGAAAATGACAAACCACTTCAGTATCTTTGCCAAGAAAACCCCCAATAGGGTCACAAAGAGTTGGACATGACCTACAGGACTGAACAATAAGAGAAAAAAGAACTACAGTTAAGTGAGATTTCATGCCTGAATGAATGAGAAAATGGTGGTGGCATTGACGGAAATAGCAAGGTAGGAAGGGAAAAGATGTTTGCTTTTGGGGGGAGTGAGGAGTAGCAGGAGAAGATGATTAACTTAATTTTGTGTACATTGAGATTATTTCAGGCTATCCAAATGTCCTAACAACCTTCAGTGTTCCCTATCACCTATAGAATAAAATTCTAATTATTTGTTTGTCTTGGCACTTAAAGTTTTTCACTATCTAGCTTCATTTCCAATTCTATCCCTACCTCTCCCCATTGAGTACTAGGTATTCAAGACAAACTGGTTACATGACATCCTAACATGTCCCAAACATTCTCACCTACTTGTACCTTGGTTTATGATTTTTTTCTCCTAAACCTGTAACACCCACACCGACCATCTTCTTCTATTGGTAGCCTATTCATCAATGGCAGCAATGACCCTTCTAGACAAGCATAGTTCCCAGAGATGACACACCCAAGGAGACTGAGAAAGGACCAGTGTCAGAAGCTAAGGAAAAGTAGTGTATCTGCAAGGATGGGATAGTTGGTAATGTCAAAAGCTACTAAAAGCTAAAAACTAAAAGGTCAAGGAAGATAAGTATTGCTATAAGCCAAACAATTAAGCAACTGAGACGTCACTGGTAACATTTGAGAGAGTGATTTCAGTTCCTTCCTCTTCAACTCATAATATTCCTAAGTCATTAGCTCCCTTCTAATCCTTCCCCACTGTCTCCAAGAAAGTTGACTTTCTTGTTTTCGAAAGCCAACCTCTCCACCTGTGCCCTAGAGATTCTATTTCCCTAGATCTCCTACTTATCCTCTTTCTAGAGCATCTTCAATCTGTCTCTCTCCACTGGCTCCCTTCTGCCATTAAATATGCTCAGGTTTCCCCTATCTTGGAAAAAAATCTGTTCATTCTAGCTGCTTTCTCATTTTTTTTTCTTCTCTCCTTTAGACTTCTCAAATATTCACATGCCTCTTCTTCTTAGCATTCAATGCAACCTGGCTCCTATCACCCCTATTCTAGTGAAGCCAAACTTCCACTTCTTGCAGCCTCTTTTGACCATATGCAATGGCCTTTCCTCAGTTATTATCCTTCTCGACCTCTCTGTGGCACAGAGAATAACAGTTGTGGAAAGCACGAAGTCACTAAGAAACGAATAAAAGGAAGGCTTAGTAGGAGACGGGACCCAGATGAAATTCTTTAAACCTGAAATGTAGAGAAACAGAATGTTGGGTAACAGCCATGACCTCTAGAGATCTGAAATGTAGTTTAGACATTACACTGGTAAAGCAACTTTGGGCAAGTCACTTAACCTCTCTGAAGCCTCAGCTTTCTCATGTAAAAATGGAAATATGCTTTTTATTGCTCTGCAATCAACGTTGTTATGAGGATAAAATAATATAATGCATGTGAAAGTGCTTTAAAAACTGGAAAGTGCTATCTAAACACAGGTTAATAGTTATTAATATAGCTGGTATTAGAGTCAGCATGGCATAATGAATAGAGTTGGTCTGAAAGTCTGAAGTACTAGGGGGATCATACTGCTTGTATGATTCTGGGTGAGTTATTTAACCTCTTATTACCCCCAGAAAACTCTAAAATTCTGAGTTTCAGAATAGCTGCTGATCTGTTTTGGTAGATGGGTTTTCTTAGAAGGAGTTCCCTTACACCATGTAAATCACAGATGCAAACCAGAAGTCAAATTACTCTGATTATCATTGCGGTGTGACAAGTCCATGGAATTCTATGTCTTTCTCTAGCAGCACTCCAAGGCTTAGGACCTGGAGCAAAGAGATTAGACTCTCCACAGATCTAAGATAGAACCCAGTATAACACAAACTCAAGAGGGAAAGAGATTCGACAGTGTAAAGGCATGGTAAGAGCAGGACTGAAGTAGCAAGCCTTAAGGCTGGCTATTGAATGGAATGAAGTGAATATAGAAAGGGGCTAATAGAAGTCAACAAGTAACCAGGGTTAAGCCATTAGAGGTCTTTTTGGAAGTGGAAAGCAACAATTTTGGTTTCTAAGATACTAGTAGAGGTGACAAAAAGAAATTCATTCCTATTCAATTCCCATGCAAACACCAACCACTGCTTAGAAACCTAAACCCACTTGCACCAGCTGCCCAGGTTTCATGGTGTCATTCCTATCTTTCACCCACTCCCTCCTGGCATTCCCTCCCCCTGTGCCTACTCTGCACCTGTTCCCTTTTGCTATCTGGTTCACTCTTGCTATCGAATCCCACTTCTTTTCCCATTTTCTATAGAAGGTGAGGGTCTTGGGCAGTCTCATTCCCTAGCATTCATGCACAAAATGTTAAACCCTAACAAGGAAAGAATCAAGGAGAAAGTCTTAGGCTCTAAGGGACAAAAGGAAAGGGAGAGAGGAAAAAGTAGGAGAAACATTCTATGAATCTGCTTCTAAGATATAGACACCCCTCTAAAGACATACTCCTACATCTGGGGACATAACTCAGAATATGCTTTGCCATGAGACCACCTATATCCTTCCTCCCTCTACCTTTCACTAAGTTCTTATGACCCACAGTTTACCATGAAATGCCTATCTTTGGAGATTTCTTCACTATGCTCACCTTCTTGCGTTTTGGACTCACTCTTAGGTACTCTCCTACCCCTGGAACACATCCTCTTCACTCTAGAACATAAAGTCCAGGAATTACTTCACCTTTCTATATATTAAAACAGCCCATTTTCATCCTTGAATGAGCCACTTCAACTAGTAATGCACACACATACACTCACTCACTCACTCCTGGACACATCAGCTCTCCACCCACTCAAGGGCACACCTGTGAATCTTAGAGGTTAAAGTTTCCTGGAAGGAATTTAGGAATTTTAATATCCACCGTTATTGGGATGAGAAAGAAGGTTCAGAATGTGGAGCTCAAAAAATTTAAAGCAGAGTACCAGGTCTCCTCTCTAAACAGCAAGACCTGTTTTTCTTCCCTTTTCTCCTGTATATGCCAATAAAAGATGCCTGGTTTGAGAATCAGCAGGTAAACCCCTGAATCGAGGTCCTTTTGCCTGAATATCAGGATCTTTTGCCCAAGAGGAAATATTCCTTTGCAAATCCCTTAGAGGAAAGGGGGAGGGGGAGAAAAAGAATGCAAGGCACTCTGAATCCAACACTGGCAGCTCAAGGGGGTTGGCTTAGTTAAAGAATACATTAGGCATTCTCTCTCAGCTTGCTGCCTTCTGTCTAATGCATTTCCCTCCTACTGTTTTATTTGTATTGGAAACAGAGAAAGTAAAGTGGTCCTCCTAGAGCTTCACCTTCTCTTAATGGAAGCAAGATGAAAAGCTATTTGGAGCAGTCTTCTTCTCCTTCAGCAACAGGCCAGTGACTTGGACAAACTCAGACCCAATGGAACAATAACATCTTCCTATAGGGGATGTAACATTGCATTCTGACAGGATTGGGTCTGAGGAACATGGCATTCTCCCGTTAGACCACTGGGTAACAAAAAAGCCTCTGCAACTATTTAAAGGGCATGACAGCTGAGTGGTTCCCCCAAGACAAGAAGCACTTTTGTCATATTCATAAAACCGCCACCAATGCATTGTTGTTGATTCAACGGAGAGCATTGGCAAGTTGAGGAGGCAAATCAACAAGTCATTATTTGTACCCTGCAGTGCAATGAATCAAAATTGGTATGGATCAAAGTGAGAATATAGAATAAACCAAGGCCCTGTGAGCTAGAGAGAAGGTCATGAAAGTAGGGGTAGGTTGCAAAAGTGTAAAGGTAGTTTGGGTAAACTGTATCAGTGCAGGACAATTACAGACAGCTTGACTTACAATGAACATGCATGATGGGACCCTGTTTTAGCACCTGGTTTCTAGGTTTTCCATTTTAGAATGAGAACAATACATAGTTCCCCACAATGGAAGAGTGATATGTCCCTCAAGTATAACCCAATTATTTTATAGTTAAGTGTTTTTCATTATTTTTCATTGTATGTGAAATTTCAGCACAAAATGCATGCAAATGTGTCAAAATAAGTGTGTATGAGCAGTAGTACATGAGAGATTACTAGGATAGCACTGTGCACATTTGCGCAAGGTTGAGCATCCATGAGGTTATGAGGTTGAATGTGGATAAGGAAGATGTCTGTTTGTAGGAGCATTTGTAAAGGCATATGAGAGTAGGTGAAGAGTGAAGGACAAAGAAGGAGGTGTCGGGCATACATATTCTCCTAATCATTATACTAAAAATAAGCTGTGGCAGAACACAAGGCCACCCAAACCTTCACAAAACGTCCGCATCCTGCAGCCAAACATCTTATGTGCAACAAGCAAAAGGAATCAGAAAATTGACACATACATTAACTCTCAATATTTCTAATGTCACCTCTGCTGCCGCTGTCAAATAAAAACACCATTCCCCTACCCCTCCTACTTCTATTGGTCTCAGTGGTGGAATTTGTATAACCTAGAGCCAGAAGAGATCTGATTGATTAGAGTGTCTAGACCATCTCCCTCATTTCACAGAAAACTGAGAGCCAGAGAGATTAAGGGATATGCCCAAAGTCACCCAGGTATTAAAGAACAGAGCCCATTGGAATCACTGCATAGGGGAGAGAAGGAACAAAGCATCCTCAGTCTCCTCCATGCCTAATAAATGTTGGGAAAGGCCAGATTTCCCTGCTGCATTTCAGAGTCCTTTGAAACGTATAATTTGGAATCAGAAGATCTGGTCTGACCCTTCCTATCTGTATGACCTAGGACATTCACTTTCAAGGGCCAATTATCTCATCTGTAAAATAAGAGGCCTGGACTAATAATCTCTAAGACACCTTCTAACACTAAATTTTATGATGTACTTTTTTAAAAAAAAATTTGGTCTTTATTAATTTGTTTACTTTTAGTTTATAAGATTCATTTCCACAATTCCTTGAGTTTCAAATTTTCTCTCCCTTCCCCAGCAGCATACAATCAAGTATAGTAGCAGCAAATACTTTCACATTAGACATTAGTCAGGTTATAAAGAAGGATTGTATCAGATAGAATGAACAATAGGAAAGAGGAAACAAAACCAAGCAAGAAAAAGAAAAAGGGCAGGTAGTTTGCTTCAATCTGGATTCAAGCTCAGTTCTTTCTCTGGATATAGATAGCTCTCTCCATCATGAGACTTTTGGGGTTGACTTATAACCCTGAATTTCTGAGAAGAGTCCAGTCTATCAAAGTTGGTCATTACACATATGTTGTGTCCATAATTATGTACAAATTTCTCCTGGCTCTACTCTTCTCACTCAGCATCAGTTCGTATAAGCCTCTCCAGGTAAATATGAAGTCCATCTGCTCCTCGTTTCTTATAGCATAGTAGTATTCCATTACATGCATATACCACAACTTGTTCAGCCATTCCCCAATTGATGGGCATCCCCTTAATTTCCATTTCTTTGCCACCACAAAAAGAGCTGCTATAAATATTTTTGTACATATGGATCTTCCTCCCACTTCTATGATCTCTTTGGGATACAACCCTAGAAGTGGCATTGCTGGGTCAAAGGATACAAAATTATTTATAGCCCTTTGGGTGTAATTCCAGATTGCTCTCCAGAATGGTTGGATCAGTTCACAACTCCACCAGCAATGCATTAGTTTTCCAATTTGTCCACATCCTCTCCAGCATTTGTCATTTTCCTGTTTTGTCATCTTAGCCAATCTGACTGGTGAGATGTGGTACCACAGAGTTGTTTTGATTTGCATTTCTCTAATCAATAGTGATTTAGAGCATTTTTTCATATGCTTATAGATATCTTTAATTTCTACCTCTGAAAACTGCCTGTTCATATCCATTTATCAATTTGGGGAATAACTTGTATTCTTATAGATTTGACTCAATTCTCTATATATTTTAGAAACGAATCCTTTATCAGAGACATAGGTTTGTAAAAATTCTTTCCCAATTTTCCACTTCCCTCCTAATCCTGGTTACATTGGCTTTGTTTGTACAGAAGCTTTTCAATTTAATGTAATCAAAATTATCCATTTTGCATTTTATAATGCTCTCTAATTCTTGTTTGGTTTTAAAGTCTTCCCCTCTCCACAAATCTGACAGGTAAACTATTCCTTGCTTTCCCAGATTGCTTACAGTATCAGCCTTTATACCTAGATCATGCACCCATTTAGACTTGATTTTGGTATATGGTGTTAGATATGATGTACTTTTAAATGAGCCAAGAACTCTCATTTTTACAAGGAGGATTTGAGAAAGAGCAATGCCCAGAATCCTTTTTTACTTCATATACTATAATGGAGTCTAGGAACCTTGTTTCCCTAATGTGGTCTGGAGCTATAGAGGGTTCTGTAAAATAAGAACCCCATTCCAAACTGGAAATTAGATATTGCATTTCCAGAGTATTCACTAAGAGTTCAACTGGAAAACCACCAAATCCCTGCATCATATAGCATCACAATTCAACAATACTAAATAGTTAGGGATGGTAATATCTAAAGTGACACAGCTTATAGGCTACACAGCCTGTGTTCCTGTCACTCATCTCAATGATATTTGGAAATTAGATGTAAGTCCCAGTTCTGCTGCTTAATACCTACCTGACCTTGTACAGGTCATTTAATTTGTTTGGGACTGAACTGATGTGCCAGCATGAGCAATATGACTGCACACACGTCAAAGACTTGCCTGAAGTCCTGATTCTTGGGTGCAGGGCATTTCATCATGAAGAGACAGAGCGTGGTAATAAGAAAAATCACTAGACTTGGAATCAGAAGACCCAGGTTCAAATCCTGAATCTGCCATTTGACAGCAGTGGGACGATGGGCAAATCACATCTCTGACCCTCATTTTCCTCATCTGCAAAATGAGGCTAATAGTACTTGCAGAAGCAATCTCACAAGCATGTTATGAGAAAAGAGATTTGTACGCCTTAAACCACTATAAAAATATAAGCCATTAGTATTATGAGAAGTGTTATAGTCTGAATGACCCTGAAGTAACCCTGAGGAAAGGGCCCACACTGAGCAGTCTATTTGATCTCCAAATAGTTGATTCATTACACTCGTTATGATGAAAGGAATAACCATATCAATTATTTGCATTTCAGTTATTTCACTCATATCCCTGACCAAGCAGAATTAGCCTGGGAAATAAAGCCTATTTCTCAGTGTTCAACATCAGCCTGGTTAAATCAGCATGCTGTACACACCTGACCATTGGTAGATTTGGCACCACGATGAGAAAGTGAACATGAGAGTAATTATTGGTGGCCGCAAGTGATTCAGATTCAAAATGGTAAGGAATTATAGTAATAGACAGTAACAGATGAAGGCATTTGATTCCAGCAAAGAAAACTGAGGAAATAAAAAGATCAGCCGGGAATACATCAGTCAATATTAACACCTGTAAGAATGGAAGAAGCTGCAAAGTTTCTTGAAAAACAAAATAATAAAGGGGTAAGAGGCTATTCTCCTTTTGTAAAAGAGTTCAATGAACAAAAAATATCCAACATGGTTAAGTGAAGACATTGATCAAAAATCTTGTAAAGATAAAGAAAATCCTAGATTTGAAAGGGAAAGAGAGAGACAACCAGCCAGGCAGCCCTAAGAACTACCATGATCTTAGCTTGCATTGAGAGATACAGTGTCTGGATTGAGACTGGTGATAGCCAAGATAGACAGAATAGCAAAGATCCTGGAGACCATATTGGGAGGCAAAGTGTCACAGTAGAACTTGAGAACCTAAAGTCAACATTCTGGCTCAACTGTGCTGCAAGAATTGATGAACTGGTTGATTTTAGAAAAACATGGAAATACTTGCATGAAATAGTGAAAAGTGAAGTGAACAGTACCAAGAGAATGCTGTATACAGTAACAGCAGTGTTGTTCGAAGAATAATTGTGAACAGCCAAGTTATTCTGCATACTATAAATAATCAACTATAAAGGACCTATGAAGGAAGATGTTATCCACCTCCAGAGAAAGAACTGATAAATAGAAGTACACATAGTACAGGCTTACAAATATTTATAAATCTGTATCAAACGGTGGTCTTCCCTAACACAGAGTGGGGATAGAGGGAGGGAGACAGTTCAGAACTTAAAATGTAATAAAAATAATAGAAAACATTTTTAATCCTGACTCAAAATGGTCAGAGAAGTCACAGAATCCTAAAATTTAGAACTAAAAGAGATATAGCTAAAAGTGATCATATTTGCAAATAGGGACTTGCCCAAAATCACATTACCAGGTAGGATTAGAACTCAGGTCCTCTGGTTCCAAGTCCAGTGCTCTTCCTATTACCATAGGCTTCTTCCAAATCTATGATTATATGACCCAAGAAAATTACTTTCTTTCCCTGGGCTTCTATTTCCTCATTCTTATGTATGTGTGTGTATATAGAAAGAAAGAAATATATAATAATATTTCATATAAATTATTTTAGGATTATTCTATATTATGTATATATATATACTTATGACATGCTAGGGCTATTATTATTCCCATCATACAGATGTGGAAACTGAATCTGCCCAAAGTCACAGAGTTAGTGTCTGAGCTCAAACTCAGATTTTCCTGTTTCCAGACCAAGTGCTCTAACCACTGTGCTACCTAGTTGTTCCTAGCTACCATTATTATGACCTTTAAACACATTCATGGAGTACAATCTATGCAACATGTTAAATATTGGGGATATATAAAGTAAATAAAGTATAGTCTCTGACATTAAGGACCTTACATTCTGAGGAAAGTGACACATATAAAAAGATTAATCATAATAACGGCTAGTATATGTTCAGGTCAGTGGCATAGGCAGAAAATGCTATAGGAGATAGGAAGGGAGAGATCACTAAGAGCAGCTGTCCTCAGGGAAGGCTTCCTAGAGGAGACAATTCAAAGTGAGCTTTGAAGTGAGCTAAGACTTAGATTATAGTTAAGAATTCTAGGCAAGAGGATGGTGTGAACAAATGTGGACAGGAAAAAGAAAGAAAGCCCTCATACATTCTGACTATACCTAGGATACCAGGCCAAAACAGTAGATGCTTTGGGTAGGAGAACAGTTGGGGATTAAGGTCAGAAAAGTAGGGTAAACTACATCCTTCAAGGTCTTAAAAGTCAAGCTAAGGAATTTTAGGTTATCCTGTAGATAGTGGGGAGTCATGGAGCTTTTTGAACAGTAGAGTGATATGATCAGAGTTGTGTTATAGGAAGACTATTCTTACAATTTGTTCAGGATGGACCTAAATGAAAGAGACTAATGGGAGAAAAACCAATTCAAAGGCTGCTAAAACAGCTCTGGTATAGGATGATGAAAGTCCAGTCTAGAGTGGGGGGTCTAGGAATGGAAAGGAAAAGGCAGATGCAAAAGCTATTTTGAAGGAATGGTTGATCAATCCAATGGCCCCTTCTTAGTCCTCATCCTCTTGCCTCTCTGCAGCTTTTAACACTGCTGACCACACCTGCCAAGTAGACAACACTATAGTTTCAGCTGGTTAAAGTCAGTCTGTTGGGAAATCAACCACCTCTACCAAGGGATTTAAGGAGCTCCTTATTCCCAAATCTCCTTCACTCCCTCCTCATGGCTACACTCTCATCCCTTGGCTTCCATGATGTTCTCTCCTTTGTTGAGTCTCATTTGCTGAGTCATCACCCATCTTCTGTCCTCTGGTTTCTATCATGGATTTTCTTCTCTTCTCTTACCACACCCTCTCCATTAGAGGTATCACCTGGTCCACTGAGTTCAATTATCACGTCTGCACAGCTGACTCCCAGATCTGTCTATCCACCCCTCTTCTCTCTTCAGAAGTCCAGTCGCACATCATCAGCTGCCTGCTGGTCATTTCCCACAGGGAGTGTAAGCACTGTCTTCAGCTCTTTGAAGAACTCTTCTGTGTGCTGCTGTTGCTGTTGTTTGTCCTTTGTTCTCGAAGAGGACCATGGCATCAGGAAGGTGACGTTGTGACTTGCAAGTGAACGTGTGCTGCTTGGTCCCAGAAAAACAAATCTAATGAAAATTGCAAAGAAGCAGAATATGTTCTTAATGTCAGGGCTCAATATCAGGAAAATCTACCTAACCATTAGAGTACTCCCAAAGTGGACTAGGAAATAATAAACAATGCTTGCATTACCTGTCTTCCCAGGGCTGTTATGAAGTATCTCACTGTCTCAAAAGCAATGTATTCCCTGTCTCTGAAGGTTGTCAAAAGGAAGCTAGATGTCCCCCATTAAGGACACTTGTGGAAGGGGTGCTAGAGAAGGTGCTCCTGTTCTGGTATTGATGGGACTAGATGACCTCTGAGGTCCCTTTCCACTTGGAGATTCTGTAAAGTACATGTTGCAGCTGATAGGGGATGGAGAAATATATCAAATTAGGAATATATAATTTAATGCTAGAACAAAATATGAAAGAGACTAGAAGAAAAGAAGAAGATGCCAATGATTTGGGAAAAAACAGGTAATAAATTAGACTGGGCATGAAATTAACAAGGACTGCAGAATGTATCAAACAGCAAATTCTTTTCTTAAAAATATGTCCTTCATAAGAGAGAAATAAAGACAATTAGAAAAAATAAAGGCACCAGAAAAGAAATTAATTGACCACTGGAAGTAGATATGGTGACAGAAAATTCTTCTTGGAGTATGTCCTGGCATCTATAGGGCCCTAGTCATGTCATTTCAAGGGAGTAGTATAATTTCTTGGTGCATCTACTGAGATACTTAAAAATGTTTCTTATAAACAGTTCAAAATTTGAGGGCAGCTGGTGGTATAGTGACTAGAGTGCTGGGTTTGGAGTCAGGAAGACTCCTCTTCCTGAGTTCAAATTCAACCTTGGACTCTTACTAGCTCTGTGACCCTGGGCAAGTCACTTACCCCTGTTTGCCTCAGTTCCTCATTTGTAAGAAAAAAAAAACTGGAGGAGGAAGTGGCAAACCATTCTAGTATCTGTGCGAAGAAAACGCCAAATAGGGTCACAAAGAGACAAGACTAAAATGATTCAACAACAACAACCGTGGTGGTACAGTGGATACAACACTGGGCCTAGAGTCAAAAAGACCTTGAGTTCAGATCTGACCTCAGACACTTACAAGCTGTGTGACTGGGTAAATCACTTAAATTCTGTTTGGGTCAGTCTCCTCAACCATAAAGTGGGAACAATTGCAGCACCTACTTCCCACGGTTGTCATGAGGATAAGCACTTGGCACATTGCCGGGCACATAGTAGGAGACATAAAAATGTTAAAAAAAAAACCCCTAAGGCCTAAGGTTATACTGAATCAAAGTCAAACAAACAAATAGCAGGGGACAATCTTTTAAGAAGGGTGATGTGGTGGCGACAAACATATTCCTGCAGCTCTAAATTAAGTCATAAAACTTTTATTAACAGATAAAATTTGTAAATACCTAGAAGACTAAAAGATCACTAGGAATAAGCATCAGATTTATTAAGAACAAATCCTTGTAGGCCAATTGAATAGCTCTCTGCTTTTGACAGAATTGCAGAGCCAGATGATGAGTAAAACAGAAGAAATTTCCATGAGAAGACAATTACACCTTTAAGCCCCTGTGAACTACTTTGAGCTTCCCCAGACAATCTACCAATTCCCTCAGATTGTTAACATACAACAAACACAACCATATCCCTTTCAAGTGCTTTTCATTTCAATTATATCCCATCAAGAAACTGATCGGGAGTTATTCGCCTCATCTAGAAACCCATATGACAGTGATTTGCAGCTGACAACTCATTTGTTTAACAAACATATTAAATTCATGTTGTGTGCTAGTCCTAGGGGAGATGAAAAATAGAGGTAAGATTTGGTTTCTGCCATTGTGGAACTTTTAGTGTAGTAGATACTGCACAATCACAGATAACTATAAGCCACGGTATTACAGAATAAATTCACTGACTAGGTACAAGATAAAAATCCATGCAAAAGCTGCTTACACTTATGCCTCCACTTCCTCTCCTCTCACTCATTCCTCAGCCCTTTACAGTCTGGCTTCTAACACAGTTACTCAACTGAAACCATTTTCTCCAAAGTTGCCAATGATCCCTTAATTGCCAAATCTAATTCCTCTCTTTCAATGCTCATCTGTCTTGACTTCACAGTGTTTGACACTGCTGGGCACCAACTCTTCCTGGATGCTCTTTCTTTCTTTCTTCCTTTCTTTCTTTCTTTCTTTCTTTCTTTCTTTCTTTCTTTCTTTCTTTCTTTCTTTCTTTCTTTCTTCTTTCTCTTTCTTTCTTTCTTCCTTCCTTCCTTCCTTTCTTTCTTCCTTCCTTTCTTTCTTCCTTCCGTCCTTCCTTCTGTCCTTTCTTTCCTTCTTTCTTTTTTTCTTTCTTCCTTCCTTCCTTTCTTTTTTGCTTTTTTTTGGGAGGGGGATTGGGGTTAAGTGACTTGCCCAAGGTCACATGGCTAGTAAGTGTTAAGTGTCTGAGGCTGGATCTGAACTCAGGTCCTCCTGACTCCAGGGCCACTGCGCTACCTAGCCACCCCTAGATGCTATTTCTTATCGGAATTTTCATGATGCTTCTCCCTGCTGGTTCTCCTCCTATCTTCCTGACTGCTTCTTCTCTTTGCTAGTTTATCATTCTTATCCTTGCCATGCCCCTTAATTGTCCCCAAGGTTCTCTTCTAGTCCCACTTCTCTTCTCCCTTTACACTCAATAACGTAATCACCTCCCGCTGGTTTAACTGTCATCTCTACACAGATGACTCATAAGTCTATTTCATCAGTCCCATTCTCTCCTCGGAGCTTTATTTCAAACTAGGTATCTTAGAGATATCTTAAACTTAACGTGTTCAAACATTATCATTCCTACCAACCCCATCCCCTGCCCCTGCAGACTTCCCTGTATTTGTCAAAGACACCACATCCTTTCAGGCTCCCATGTTTATATCATTGGCATCATCCTCAGTTCCTCACTCTTCATTTCCAGTTGCCAAATCTTGCCAGGTCTACCTCCACAACTCCTATCACATCCAACCCCCTCTCTGTATTCACACATCTGCCATCTCAGTTCAGACACTCAATCACTTCTCCCCTCAATTACTGCAACAGACTCTCCTTTGGTCTCCTTGCTACAAGTATCTCCTTCTTAGTCCATCCTCTCACTGCTGCCAAAGTGATTTTCCTTAAGTACAGATTTAACCATGTCAGTCTCCTACTAAGTCAATTCCATTGACTCTTTATTGCCTCTAAGATGGAATATTAAATACTCTGTTTAGCTTTTTAAAAAATAAATTATATTAATCTCTTTTGTTTTGACCTTACCTAAACGTTCCCCATATTCTTCCTCCTCCCAGAGAACAATTCCTTGTAGCAAAGAATTAACCAAAAGTACAGAAAGAAAAAGAGGAGAAAGAGGGAGAAAATCAACAAAACTCAGGAAAAAACTCAAAAAAGATTTGATGACACATGCCATGCTCCACACCCATGGACCCCCCTTCCTCAGCAAAGGAGTGAGGAACAGCGTCTTCTCACATTTCTTCTTGGGGCCTAGCCTGTCCTTTATAATTTAGAATGTTCAAGTTAGATTACTTTGTTGTGGTTATTCTTTCCATCTACATTGTTGTAGTCATTGTATGCAGCATTTTCTTGGCTCTGCTTATGTCACATTACATCAGATTGTATAAGTCTTTCCATCATTCTCTGTATTCATCATGCTAACTTTTTATTACAGCACAGTTATTTCTATTACATTCATGTACCACAATTTGTTTAGCCATTCCCCAATCGATGTAAATCTACTTCATTTCCAGTTCTTTGCTACCACTAAAAAAACTATATTACTCTAAATATTTTGGTGTATATGGCAGTTTTTTTTTAAATCAATGACCTCCTTAGGATTTAAGCCCTAGCAATAGAATCTCTGGATCAAAGAGTATATACATTCTGACCACTGTACTTGCATAATTCCAAATTGCTTTCCTGAATATTTATACTAGTTGAACAGCAATTCCACAAACAATACATTAGTCTATGTCTCCACAACCCCATCCAACCTTGCCTCTTTGATCTTGTGACATCTTTGCCAATTTGCTGTATGTGAGACAAAAAAAATCTTAATGTTATAAATTGTATCAGTTCCTTATATATCTTGAAAATGATACCTTTAACAGAGAAACTTGTGACTGATAGTGAAATCAAGGATATGACCCCACCTGGAAGTTGCTGGATTGTATAAAGGAAAAGGTCATGGAAGTCAATGAGATTAAGGAAATGGGAGACTAGTGTGTTTGAAGGAATATCCACTCTTTTGTTGAATCCCCCTAGTATAAGGGCAAGAGTTAAAGTGAAGGAAAAGACTGAGTACAGTACAAAGATTTTTGAGAAAGAGGGGAGGATGACCTAGAAGCTTATAGATAACTGTACTAGAATCTGAACTGGATAATATATTTGGATAGAATTAATATCAAAGGAGGAGAGATTCAAGGCAGGCATGTAAATGTTTTGGCTTTTCAACATGTCTCTGATTTCCAAAGTCTGTTCCTTTTCCCTCCAGAACTCTCCCCAAGAGAGTATGGAACTATGTATGTCCTCTCTTCAAAGAAGGAAGGAAGAAAAATATCTTTTCTTTCCCAAGTTTTCATGACGACTTTACCCCTCATGCTGGCACAAAGTAGTCATTATTTTCTCTACTAATGAGGAGAATCTTATGCATATGTCACATGCTTGAAGTCAGGTTTACAAATATAATTTATTTCCTTTGTAATCCTTTGTATTTTATTTTATGCATTAAAAACTGTTCTGAGGAGGGAGGAAGGAGGAAGGAGGAGGGAGGAAAGAAAAAAAGAAAAGGGGAGGAAGGAAAGACTTATTAAATGCCTACTACGTTCCAGGTACTATGCTTAATACTTTATAAATATTATCTCATTTAATACTCATAACAACCCTGAACCTTCATCAAATTGCTAAAGGGGTCTATCACACACACACGCACATGCACACGCACACACACACATACACACACAATTAAGAATTCCTACCCTTAAATTCAGGCTGAAGTCAGGCTCCATTCACAGGTTATTTGGCCATATAGGAATGTAGCTTTCTCCTTACCTGGGGCTTAGTTCTGAAATAACACCAATGACTCCTTCTCAGAGGCCACTATAGATAAAGTGTTAACAGGGCCCAGACTCTCTCCCTCTACCCTTCTCCCTTACATACTTGACAGTTAAATGAACTTTTTTCCCAGGCAGTATGTTCCTAACTCTCTGAAAATTCTTCCCAACCTCTGCTCTCTCCTGGCTAGAAGTCAATTCTGTGTGGGATTTGTCAAAAGCATTTTTTAACCATTCTCTAGTAATCTATTTTAATCCTACAGTATTTTATTTTTGCAGACTGTTTCATCAGTGAACAAGCTGCTTGTTCCAGTAACACAACCTTCATCCAGTCGCCTGTCTGATGTTTTGTAAAATGAGCAAACTTTCTTTGATGTAGAAGAGTGATGGAAGATCCTTCCTTCTTTCATTCCTTCTATCTTGAAACTGGAAGCAGAATGGAAAAGGTAGATTGTTGGGTTTAATAGTAATTAAGCCTAAAAATCATTTTCCAAACCTTAGGAAAATCATAGTTGGTAGAGCAGCAGGGAATTTTGAAGAAATATCACATGACAGAATGGAGTACTGTCTGATTTTTGTATTTTGATTTTCATGGATTCAATTATTGTCTGAAAACAGTTTCCACAATTGGTGCTCATAGGGCGACAATCGTCCAAATCTATTTTCCTTAATCCCCCTCACAGCACTGATTTGCTGCTGGCATGCTCTTTGGTTTAAAAGTCCTGTTTGGCTACTCCCTGCATTTTGCAAACATGAGATTTGGGGCTTTATTTTGTTTTGTTCTTAAGATTCATGGGAAATAGGGACCAGCAGCAAGAAGACGGGATGGTTTAAAACAAGGAAGAGATTAGGAGAGAGATCAGAATTGGAAATAATTAATAATGGTGGGTTGATTTTTTTTCCCCAGAGAAAGGGGAAAAAAGAAGATTAAACATGGGAGCAAGAAAAATGGAGACAGGCATCCCAGGAACTGAAGACATAGAAACATTTCTTGGAAGGAAGTAACAGGAAGAAGGATGGAAACAGCCACTTGGACAGTGATGAACAGAACTGGGGAATCTTTTTGTTTGTTTTAAAAGATGTTCTGATGCAGTGAAGCATAAAACCAAGGAGGGAAAATATTTCTGGCAGACTGGAAATACTTTTAGAAAAATGTTGAGATACTACAGTCAGTGGGGAGCAAGAAACATTTTAAGGTAACAAGATCAAAATGTGAATGATGGATTCAGGTGATACATGGGGACTTTAGTCCTCATGCCCAAATGTATCTTCTAATCATGAAGTACAGTTCCATACTTTGTGTTCTACCCCACAGGACCAACATAAAATCAAGGCATCTGGGCAAACCATTCTTGGAATAGTATGGCAACTGCATGACTTAAATCTGTAAGGTCCCAGTTTCACTGGACCTTAATACTTCCACTTATCTGTGGTCCTACCAGTCGTATGGCCATTCTTGTCAGAATACACAATAGCTGTGAAGAAAATGTCACAAGTCTGCACATATTATTCATTCTCTCACTTATTTACTAAATCATTGATTCATCCCCAAATACTTGAGTACCACCTACATATAAGGCACTGAGTTAACTTCTTTCAGTGATACAGAGATGAATAAGGCCTTTTCCCCCAAGGAACATACAGACTGGTTGGGGAGATAAGAGGTGCCAAAGCCCTAACACAAAGTGAAAGGGATTTCATCTCTGACAATATGGCAGTGTGGCTTACCTTTGGGGCTTGCTTCCTTCATGTGGCCACATCATCAATATTCTTCAGCTCAAGATTCTCCATCAATCCACAGCCACACTCCTTCAGCACAGTTGCTACCCCTAGGCTTCCATCATTGGCCTCTCCCAGACCCACCTTCATCCCAGCTCTTGTGGGACAAGGACCAAAGCTCCTCCTCTCCTGATTCAACTGGACACTACCCTCAACTGTTTTTTCCATAAGTTGTAACTATTCTAATTATGACTCCAAGAGGTATATAACTATAATCTAAGGTAGAATAGGAAACCACAATCAGAGACAGGCAAACAAAATGCTCTGAAGACTCAAAGGAATACTGATAGGAGGATAAAGGCAGGATCATTTCATGAAAGAAGTGCATCGGAACTGGGCCTTGGTGCATGCATAGTTTGAAGAGACAATGCTACACTCCTTGAAGACAAGAATTATTTCTTTTTTGTCTTCATATTCCTATTGCCTAGGATAGCCCATGGCACGTAGAAGTCACATAATAAATGTTTGCTGATTGATTACAGGAAAAAGGCATTTCTGGTGAAAATAACAGCATGGTGAAAGCAAGAAGGTGGAGAAGCAGATAAAACAAGGTAAGTAATTCATTTTAGTGTGAGTGTGAGGTACAGGAAGTTTTGTGGGGAAAAGACTGCGAAGGTAGGTTGGATCCAAGACACTGAAAGCCTTGAATATAATGCTAAAGAATCTTCACTGTGCAATGAAGATTGACTAGTGTTTTCTACAAAGGATGGGAAAGGAGAATTAATCTGATGTAGAAGAAATAAAACATCCCAAATGACTGAAATGAGAAACTTTCTAAGCACTCTGAGGGTAGACTGTTTTAAGTATGAAATCTCACACTGAGAAACCAAGAACGTCCATACTATGAAAGGTGTGAGCCTACTCATATATGCAGGTCATGGTACAAACATTTTTAAGTACCACTGACACTGTCCTTTAGGAGTTTATCATCTAAAACAGACTAACAGTATGTAAAATGGTAAGGACAAAGAAATAGCAGTCAGCTGGACAAACATTGCAAAACAAACCTCTGACTTATAATCATTAAATTTAGAGGTAGAAAGACCTTAGAAGTCACGCTCTCCAAACCTCTCATTTTGTCAAGGAATAAATTGCAGAGATTTAGACTCACAGAGTAATAGAATTATAGTTGGGAGGGATCTCATAAGCTGGAGAAACCTGAAGGGGATCTTGTATGCACCATACCTGACAGGTAGACATTTAGCCCTTGCTAAAAGGGCTAGAGAAAGCGGGCAAGACTCTCTCTCCAGAAGCAGCCCTGTTTGGTTATGAGTAGCTTTAATGGTTTGGAAGACTTCCTAACATCAAACCAAAATGGGCCTCTTTACAACTAATTATTAATAATTAATCACATTATTAATCATTAATCCTAGCTCTACCCATTGCAGCCAAAAAGAACAAGTTTAATCCCTTTTCCATATAACAAGCCCTCAAATAATTAAACATAGCTATCACCTACCTCTGAAGCCTTCTCTTCCCTGGACTAAACATACCCCCAGTTCATTCAACTGATATTCATATAGTCTGACTTAAGAAGCATCACCATCCTAATTGCCCTCTTCTGGACATTTCCAGCTTATCAAGGTCCCCCTTTTTTTTTTGAGGAAGCAAGGCAAAGAAATTGGGGTTGAGTTGCCTAAGGTCACACAGCAAGTTAAGTGTCAAGTGTCTGAGGTCAAATTTGAACTCAGGTCCTCCTGACTTCAAGGCCGGTGCTCTATTCACTGCCCCACCTAGCTGCCCCTCAAGGCCCTTCTTAACCAAGTTCTGACAAGGATAGAAACCATTGAGAACACTCAGGCTCACTTCTCTATTCTGGAAATTATGCCTCTCTTGATCTAACCCAAGAACACATTTATTTCCTTGGCAACCATATCATAATGTTAAACTTAAAACTTAAAACACTTAAAACCCCAGATATTTTTTTCAAATAATCTGTTGTCTAGGCATACCTTCCCTGTCTTATACTTAAGAAAGTGATTTTTTAACCTAAATTTTAAAGATGAAATTTTTCCTTATTAAGTTGAATAAATAAAAATGTATTCATGAAATGAATGAGTGAAAAATCATTTTTTGAGTGCTTACCACGTGCCAAGCACTATGCTAACAAGTGGGAAAAGCAAGATAGTTTTAATTGGTAGACACAACACACAAAAGTTCAGCTGCAGGGATAAGTAACAGACCTAGAGTCATAAGGTTACTGTGAACAGGCAGAGGGCAAGGCACAAGAATCCTTAGGTTGCCTCAGTAGGTCAGATGACAATGTGGATATCTATAGAATGTAACAGCTGATAATGCCTAAATACTGAGGATTCAGTAGGACAGACAGCGAGGCCTGGCGGTCTTCCATGTCACAGGAAAGAATTGATTTAATTACTCCCATCTTATTCAAACATTCAAACACTGAGCGCAGTTAAGCTGGTTGAGTTCTGGGTCCCAGAAAATGAAGTCAAGGAGAGAGTGCCCCAGAGATGAAGATGTGGTAGGGAGAGGAGGAAGGGAAGACTAAGGGCCACCCCCAGTGAAATGGGTGGGTTCTTGGTAGCCTGGAGGCCAGTGGGGAAGAGATAAAAGGAAATCATTTTTAGATTATTAGATGTAATTCTATGTCCCAGCCTTTAAAAAAAAAATTCTGATCCTGATTTTTTTATGTAGTGGGTTGGCTATACTTCCCAACTCTGTGTGTTCTGAAAATTTGGCAAGCATGCCCTCCATTGTTGTTTATTTTTATTGTTCATTTGTTTCATCCATGTCTGATTCTTTGTGATCCTATTTGGGATTTTCTTGGTAAGGATATTGGAATGGCTTGTCATTTCCTCTTCTAGTTTATTTTATTCATGAGGAAACTGAGGCAACAAGCTATAGTGACTTTCCCAGAGTCTAATAAATGTCTAAGGCCAGATTTGAACCATGAACATGAATCTTCTTGATTTCAGGCCTAGAACTGTGTCCACTATATGCACCATCTAGCTGCCCAATACGCTCTGTTTGTTTACCAAAGTCACTGGAAAAGATGTTAAGTTGAACTAGGTGAAGCACAAATTTCTAGGGCACTGCACCCCTTTCCATGTTCATGTTGAACCATCAATGACTATCCTTTTGGTCCAGGTATTTAACTGGTACTGAATCCATCTAATTTACTGTTGTCTGGTCCATATCCATCTTTACCATAAACATAGCACGAGAAACTATCAAATGCTTTGCTAAAATCTAAATTAATTATATCTACCCTAATTAACCATCTGAATAACCCCATCGAAAAAGGAAAATAAGGCTAATTTAGGAAAAACCAGGGTTTTTTAAAGTTTTTATCGATTTTCTTGATTCCTTTTGTTAGCACATCACAGGTACTTCCAGACATTCTTTCCACCACCAGTCCTTATGTATACTAAAGAATAAAAAGTGTAAAGGAAAAAAATACAGAGACCATATCTTATAGTATGCCACACCCATAGTCCCACATCTCTCCAGCTAAAGGAGGTACATTTCTTCATTTATTCTATACAGTTGAAATTGATCATTTTAAACTCACAACATTCAGTTTCATTTTAATGTTCTTTTGGTTTCCACTATTGTCACTGGGTATACAATTTTTTCTGTTTCTGTTTACTTCATTCTGCATCACTTCATATAAATTTTTCCATGCTTCTCTGCATTCCTCATAGTCATTGTATCTTCTGGCACAATAATATTCCATTACATTCATATAACAAAATTTGTTCAACCATTCCCCACAATCAGTGGATACCTACTTTGTTTTCATTTTCTCATACTATAACTAGTCATGCCATGAATATTTTCATGCATATGAAACTTTTCTTTCTATATTTAACTGCTTTGGGATTTATGCTTAGTAGTAGGACATTTGACTCAGAGGGTATGAAAAGTTTAGTCATTTTCTCACATAATTCCAAAATGTTTTCCATAATGGTTGAACCACTTGACAGCTCTATCAATAGAGCATTAATGTGCCTGCCTTCCCAAAGTCCTTCCAACTTTGACGATAACCATCTTTTGTTATCTTTACCAATTTGATGGGTATGAGGTGAAATTCAGAGTTGTTTTAAATTGTATTTCTCTTACCATTTGCAATCTGGGGGAATCTTAACACAAGTTTGTTGATAGTTTGCAGTTCTTCTGAAAACTGTTCATATTCTTTGACCATTTATCTATTAGGTAATAGTGCTTTGTCATATATTGTATTAATTCTTTGTGTACTGTGAATAACCAATTTCTATCTAACATATGTGGCAAGAATTTTTCCTAGATGAAAGTTTCCCTTTTTAGTCCACTAATTTTGTTTGTGTGAGAGCTCTCTAATTTTATGTCAACAAGCATTTATTAAGCACTTACTATATGCCAGGTACTGAGATTGAAATTAATCTGTTTTCTCTTTTGTGATCTTTCCTATCCTTTGTTTATTTAAGAATTCTCGGGCAGCTAGGTGGCACAGTGAGTAAAGCGCCAGCCCCAGAGTCAGGAGGACCTGAGTTCGGTTCCGGCTTCAGACACTTAAGACCCACACACACACGCACACACACACAAAACTAGCCGTGTAACCTTGGGCAAGTTACTTAACCCCAATTGCCCTCCAAAAGGCAAAAAAAAAAAAAAAGAATTCTCTCTAGTTATATTTGTGAAATATTTCTCCTCTCTATTTTAAAAAAATGATCTTTTATATTTAGTTGGTGTATCCACTTGTGGTATGTGGTATAAGCTGCTGATCCATCTAAATCTATTTTCTGCCAAACTCCTTTCTGGGTATCTGGTAAGTTCTTGTTGAATAGTCAATCCTTTCCTTTGATGTTCTTGAGTCTTTCAAAGCTGGGGCTACTAAGTTCAATTGTTTCTGACCTTTATTGATCTGGTCTGTTCACAGACTCACAAAAGCTCCAATTTGGAAGGATTCTCATAGCTGAACAAGAATTCTCCTCTGCAACATATCTGACAAGTGGTCTTCTAACATTAGTTTGAATAATAGCTGGCATTTAGATGGTGCTTTAAGGTTTGCTAAGTGCCTTACAAATATTATCTCATCAAATCCTCACAACAATCCTGTGAAGTAGGTGCTATTATTATCAACATTTTACTGATGAAAAAACAGATATAAAGAGGTCACACAGCTAGTATGTGCTTGAGACCACATTTGAATTCTGGTCTTCCTGATTCCAACTAGCTGACTCTTAACTTGAAAAGATCTCAAATGTTTAATCATGCTTGCATCCCTAGTATAAATCCCATTTGGTCATAATAAAGGATTTCTTAGATTTCTATAGCTTATTTGATAAGATTTTGTTTAAAATTTTTGAGTTAATATTAATTAATGATAACGGCCTATAGTTTTCCTTCTGCATTTTTTTCTTTCCCTGATTCAGGTTTTGGGTCTATATTATTTCATATAAGGATTAAAATATATTTCTTTCTTATTCTATTTTGAGAATAATTTGTGTATTAATTTTTTTAACTACCCCTCTTGCTTTTTACCTCCTTTTTATGTGTTGCCTTCTCCCATTTGAATGTTAAGTCTTTGAGGACATGGGTTGTCTTTCTTTTCTCCTATAAATCTATAAGAAACAAGAGGATCCCCCCTTCCCTGCCTTGCTAGTTATAGCCAGTTCAATTTCTTTTTCCTAAATTTTTATTTAAGATCTCTATCTAGTCTCCTGATAGTTTTGGTATTTCATATTATTGAAGGTATTTCTTCATTTTTTGTGTGTGTTCTTGGTTTTGATAGCATTTAACCATACATAATAGGGTTCTTATTCTTTTTATTTCCTTTAGTTTTGTTATGATTTCACCTTGTTAAATTACTATTTTATTGATTTGATTTTTTTGCCCTTTTCCTTTTAATTAAATTAGTTAAAAGTTTATCAAACTTATTAGAATTTTCAAAGAACTGATTTTTAGTTTTATTTATTATTTTCATGGTTTTCTTGGTTTCCAATTTATCTATTTCTCCTCTAATGTTTAATATTTCCTCTTTCATGCTTATTTTAGGTTTATTTCTTGCTTTTTAAAAATACATACTCATCAATCCTTTCTTTTTCCCTTTTGTTAATATAAGTCAGCAGGGATATGATTTTTCTCCTAAGGACTGCTTTAGTGCATCCCAGAAACTTGTTATGTTCTTTCATAATTATAATTTTCTTTCACATAATGATTGCTCCTGTGATTTTTTTTATTTGACCTGCTTATTATTTATTATAACAATGATTTCATTGTTAAGTCTATATTTGGGTCTGTATCTTTTGTTTGTGACCCCTGAACCAATGATTTTTTGTTGCATTATGATCTATAAAGGATGTTTTTACTATTTTCAAATGAATTTTGTTATTATTCTGCCTAGTCCTCTAAAGTAATATTAGGAAAACAGCATAAGCATATTAAAAGCCAAAACATACAAAATTCACATGATTATCTCAATAAATGTAGAAAAAAAACTTGGACAAAGTATAGCATTCATGATAAAAACACTTCAAAGCACAGACAAATAGAGCCCTTTTTTACATATCATAAAAAGCATCTATCCAAATCCAAAAAGTCAGCATCATATGCAATCAGGATACACTAGAATCTTTTCCAATAAATACTGAAGTAATACAAGGATACTCACTCTCCCCACTGTAATTTGATATGGTTCTGAAAATGCTAGCAATAGCAACTAGAAAAAGAAATCAAAGGAATAAAGATGATTAAAGAGGAGATAAAACTATTCCTTTTAGATGATGTTATGTATAATTAGAAAATTCTAGGGAATCAACAAATATACTTATTGAAACAGTAGCTTCCTCAAAGTTGAATTCTACAAAATAAACCTTTACAAATCAATAGCATTCCTAAACAATAATAACAAAACTCAAGAAGCAATATTAGAAAGGGAAATCCCATTCCAAATACCTACAAAATGCATAAAGCATCTAGTGATTGACCTAGCAAAAACACAAAAGATTTGTATCAACTCAATTACAAAGTGTTCCTTAGAAATTAAAAAAAAAATTAATAGCTGGAGGAATATTCAGTACTTATGGCTAAGTTATACCAATAAAATAAAAATAACATCACCAAAATTAATTATACTTTTAATGCTATACCAATTGTTACCAAAGGTATATTTTATAGAACTTGATGAAATTATAAAGAATTTGAGAAAAAAAAAGATTTAGATTGTCAAAGAAAATGATGGAAGGAAGTGAGGATGAAGGGAAAATAGCACTTCCAGACCTCAAACTACTGCAGCATAAAACAAATCCATTTGGTATTGTTTCAAAACTAGAGGAAGAGAGATCAATGAAACATTAAGCAAGGGAAAATCAGAAACAATGCAACTCAATAATCTACTGTTTGATAAAATGGAAAACATAAATTACCTACGGAAAAAAAAAACACCTTATTTGATTAAAAAAACTGCTGGGAAAGCTAGAAAGCAGGCTAGCAGAAAGTAGTCTTAGACTCTCACCTTACACCATAGTCCATAATATATTCTAAATTAATATATGACCTTAATATTAAAGATTATATTTTTTTAATTAAAAGAGAAATAAATCATACAGCTCTCACAGCTATGGATATGGGTGGTAAGATGTATTTTTAACCAAACAAGAGTTAGAGGCAATTACAAAAGCTACAATAAATAACTTTAATTACATGAAACTGAAAAGCTTCTGCACATACAAAATTAATGTATCTAGGATAAGGAGGGAAATAGTTGAATGGGAAAAAAATCTTCATGTCAAATTTCTTGAGATAAAAGTTTGGTATCTAAAGTATATAAACAATTGATTGTCTACCACCATTTATCCACTGTCATACAAAAAATTTCATCTCATTCCAGACCATACATTTCCTAGAAAGAAACCCCTGCTTCCCAAATCTTTTATATGCTTGCACCTTTGGTCTTCTGTTCTGTGCATGAGAAGAACAGAAGGGTCAGATATCCTTGCAAAAATTCATATTCTTTCAGCAAGAGTTCTCTCTTTACATATTTGCTTTAAATAAAAAGAAACAATAACAACAATTCCCCCTCCTCAAGTTAAAGAATTTACAGTCCCCCTGAATTATACCTGTGTATGATTGATAGGTACACAACATCCAACAATTATATAACATTCACAAATTAGACTTAACATAGTTACGCTAAAGTGCATCTGATAACAGGTCACCTGGGGGCACTTATACAATATCACACAGTAGAAATACATACAGTAGTCCTTATGTATGTTCTACTAGCCGTATACTAATGTCCCCAGTTAGTAAGTAGTCCTCAGGCTGCAGATCATACCTGGTTACATGAGTGTTGTCTTCACTTATGAGGACAACAGATGCCATATTTAAATAGAAACAAAGGACAGATAATCTAGATTCTTTTGCAGTGATCCTCTATGAGCTCTGTATATTTAGTCTCTCCATCTTCAGTGCAGGAGCACATCTTATCAGATCTATTGGCCCATGCTCCCACTTGTGGCTCTATGAAAACCCTAGGTTGAAAAGTGCTGTCTCTAGCCCCTAAGAAGTCAGGCTATATAAGTGGCCTCTGGATTCAACATGAATATCCCAGTTTATACTGAGATCCAGCCACCTAGGCTTGGGCAGTCTTGATATCTTTCCCAGTCCTCAGAGGAGTACCAAAATTTGACCCTCTCTTCATCTAGATTTTGACTAGACCCTACCTTTTATCTTCAACTAGAGGATGAACCCTTCCTGAACTCTGTGTTCATGTTCTCCTTTTTTTACCAGGAAATGCAATTAACTTTATATGAACAATAGGTGGTTGTGATCCATTGATTTTATAGGACACTGTTAGGACCATTCATTCTCTGATGCTGTTTTTTAGACCAACAGCTTACCTAGTTTTTCATCAATTGACAGTCTGCTATTTTGTGTTTTTCCAAGGCACTAAGATTTCATGGCAGGATTTTCATCCCATGGCTAGAGTTCCTGACCACAAAATCAAAGGCTATACCAGGGGTGGGGAATCTGTGACTTTCAAGGCCACATGTGGCCTTCTAGGTCCTTGAGTGGGGCCCTTTGACTATATCCAAACTTCATGGAACAAATCCCCTTAATAAAAGGACTTGTTCTGTAAAACTTGGACTCAGTCAAAAGACTGCACCCAAGGACCTAGAGGGCCACATGTGGCCATAGGCTCCCTCTCTCTAGGCTATACCATTGCTTATTCCCTTTCCTGCTCCTCTTAGCTGAAGTTCAATGAAGGTGGGACTCCTCCCTCACCTGATGTCTCAGTTAAATGATATTGCCAGTTGCCGCATCTTCCCTCTCTTGGACAAAAAAAGCCTGGATCATTTGATAGTTGTGACTCTCACTGAAACATCAGTGAGCACATATGGAATAAATGAAGCCTCTGGCTTCTGTCCTGGTAGTCTTATAGAAGTGTTAACTCCTTCCTTCCTAGTGTGGCTTATGCACTCTACAGGCACTGAACTTTGGATTTCTGCAACCTTAGAACAAAGCTGGAGGCCTGGTCTGTCTCTTCTATGGAGGTAGCTATGAGCTTAAAGTCTCTTCTGTACTCTCAGATCCACCATCTAGCACTCGCAAATATTTGAGTACTATGATGTTGGAGCATTGCATTGTAAAGACAGTATTATGTCAAAGGCAGGTCCCCTGAGGTATTCTAGCAATTACCTATATTTCTCTGCATCAATTCCTCGTTACCCCTGCATCATGTCTGCAGCATGGCACATCCAGGGTTCAAAAACTTCCTATCAAGCAAGTAGATGCCTCCTGCCCTGAAAATAATCATTGTCCATAGTAGGAGGACTGTGGCTCTGTTGTATGATTGACAGCCTTTTAACACATTCTGAGTCTATGCCTCAGTTATCAACAGATCAGTGCCCAGAGAGGGTATCTCACATGCAAGCAATTCCCTTACAGTTCATCCTCCTTTCTTTGTATGGTCCTCAGTTGGTTTAGCAAATACTGGCCTGAAGTAAAATAACAAAAATTTAGAACCAGACGGAACTTTTGTGTCTAATCTAACCGCCCTTGGTGGTTGTTGTTCAGTTTTGTCTGACTCTTTGTGGCCCCATTTGGGATTTTCTTGGCAAAGATACTGGAGTGGTTTACCATGTCCTTCTCCAGCTCGTTTTACAGATGAGGAAGCTGAGACAAACAGGGGTAAGTGACTTGCCCAGGGCCACACAGCTAGTAAGTGTCCAAAGGCAGATTTGATAAGTCTTCCTGACTCAAGGACCAGTGCTCCATCCACTGTACTACCTAGTTATTCTGCTCCAGATTGAAAGGCAGAAAAATTGGGTGCTACTCCTGATTCCGCCTTGGGATACAATACATACCTGGAAAGAAACTTAGTGGTAATCTCCTCTAGCCCTGCTTTCACAGAGAAAGCACCTGCATTTAAGAGAAGGCAAGTCATTTGTCCAGGGTTACATATATAACCAATAGATCTTCCACTCTATGATTCTTCCTCTTCCCATACTACAGTGTCTCCATATTTATCATCAGGTCAAAACCTCCCAGAGATTCTGTTTCTTCATGTGTCAAATGAAGATATACCATCTCCGCTCTCTGCCTGGAGCCAAGATGACCTGAGTTCAAATTTGGCCTCAAACAGTTATGAGTTGTATGACGTTGAGCAAGTTATATCACCTCTCCCAATCTCAATGTCCCCATCTATAAAATGGGGATGATAATAATAGCACCTACCCCATGGAGATGTTGTGACAATCAAATGAGATGACATAAGTATGTCCCTAAATAAACATTAGCTTATTACCTCCAAGTGGCATTGTAAAAATCAAATAAGAAAACATATTGGGAAGTAAGATTTAGCATTACTTACCTCCAAAATCCCTCTGGTGGTATAGCTAGGTTGGTAAATATGGAAGAAATTTGAAGCTGTCTAATCCTTATTCTTTAGTCCCATCCCCTTATTGCTATGGTGCAGCTAGGTGATGAAGTGGATAGCGCACTGGGCTTGGAATCATGAAGACTCATCTTCCTGTGTTCAAATCTGGCTTCAGAAACGTACTAGCTGTGTGACCCTGAGCAAGTCACTTAATGCTACTTGCCTCAGTTCCTTATCTGTAAAACAAACTGGAGAAGAAAATGGCAAACCACAGCAGTATCTCTGCCAAGAAAACCCCAGATGGGGCCACAAAGAGTCAGACACAATGGAAATGATTCAACAGCAACAACAACAGCCTTACTGCTATTATCATAGTCTCCTTATTTCCACCCATTAGAAGCCCTAGTTTCCTTCAAGGATTAGCTCAAGCAGGTTTGGTGATACCCCAACCCCACCAGCTTCTAGGGCATCCCCCCCAACCCACCCTATTACCTTTTATATATTTTGAATACGCATGTCTATAAATGGGTTGTCTTTCCTGCTAGATCATAAGCTTCTCAGGGACAGGAACTATTTTTCAGTTTTATATACACCCCAGCACCTGGGACAGTGCCAGGCACATGACAGATAAATGCTTACTGGTGGATTATTTGCAGGTAGAACAGGATTATCCACTTATCCACTATATGCTTATTCTACCCACAGCCTCAGTTTGCTGTGGTTAGATCGTTACATGCTCAATGATCACAGTAGTAGGGCCTACGAAAACACCACCTGTGATGGAATTTGTCCTTCAGTTCTTCTTATTCTCCCTTCTGCTAGATATGAACGTGACTAAAATGCAGTGATGCATTAAAGAGAAGCATTGACATGCAGGGAGCACCAGAAAACAAATTCTAAAATGTTTGAAACACTCATTGGTCCTTATCTAAAACTACACTAAATAGTATTAAGGCTATAAACCTGTTCACTGCAATTTTCTTCTCAGCTGATACGCAGGACATTTTGGCAATCTGGTGTGGGAGGGAGCTCTGTTTCAATGACACTTTTAATTAATATTTCATATGTACTTTGTCCTTGCCATAGCCAGAGATGCCGATCATTCTTAAAGCTGTATGGAGGAGACAGCTTACATCTTGTGTGATATGAGACAGCAGAATGAGTCTTTTTTTGGTGGCTAAGATCTTATCAAGTCACAATGCATTTGACTAATAGCTGTAATTAAAAAAAGAACTCACAGAGGTCTACCCTAAGGCTACATCAAAAGCCCTTTAGATTAGCTATTATGTTAAGCATATTTCAAATATATAAGGAAAAACTCTTCCCTCCTCCTCCTCTGAACAAAAAAATCAGAAGGACATTTTTCATTACTAATGGATAAAATATGAGTAAAAAGTTTAAATGTGCTTGTCTCAGACATACTGGGTATATATTCAAAAATAAAATACTTCCACTATTCACTTAGGGTCCTTGCAAGTAAATTCAAAGTATCTCTTGGCCTACAAACACTTTTAATAGCCCTTGGCTAGCTTACCAAAGGCATAGTGGACAGTGGTCAATTGGGTGGCAATGAGCATGAGGAGCCCAAAGAACTTAAAGACCAGCCCTGAAGGTCATATTTTCAAATTCCATTGGACTGGAAACTATTCCACCTGCAACTTACCCTCAGTTGGATTCCCTCTAGGCTCAGACATATCCTTGAACTGTAGACCCAAAGACTTATGCAACTTGGTCTGATTCCGCTGGGTGTCTCACACTTGCCTTTCTCCTTTGAAAAATCTCAGAATAAAACAATTAGCTCTTTCAAGGTGAGCTGAAGGGCGCCAAAATCCCAAAGAGCTTTTGATAAGTGGAAAAACTTAGAAACAGGATACTGAGATCTGTAACCACCCAAATCTTCCAGCACCACCATGTGGCATTTAATTACAAATCCTGCTCCTTATAACACAGGACTCTAAAAACAGCAGGTGACAGAAGAGGCCATTGCAGCTCATACCATATCAGTGCACCCAGAGGGAACTGGAGCTGCTACCAAGAATTCTAAGTGGAATAGATAAACCTAGGGTTGGGATATCCTTACAGACCCAGTCTTATTGCAATAGCAAGTTTTATTGCAATAGCACATTTCTTCCTCAGCACAAACAGGATAGAGGAAAAAACACTATATGTGGCACCTGAAGGTCAAATTCTGTTTCAAATCCCACTTCTGCTATTTGCTACTTATGTGACCTTAGACAAGTAAGTCAGCCTCTGGGCCCTTAACTTCCTCTTCTTCCTTTTTGAGATAAGGAGATTCTCATAGAGCTTTAAATCCTGCAATCCTAAAAATCTGGTGAGATGATGAGCCCAGTCATTTAGAATCTTAGGCTAGTGGACCATGTAGGATTCTCAGAAATCTCAAGCAGAACCAAGTCACATATAAAATGTATGGCTCTGAAACCTCAAATCTGGGGTAGAGGAAAAGGGAAGGGCTAATGAAATGCCTTTTGGCAGCTGAATTCTGCCTCTGATTGATTGGCGTCACCTGCATCTTTCTTCCCCAGAGAGAAAGTTTATGACTTTGCCACATGAGAAGTGAGCTATAAATCAATTGTGCCACTTCCTCTTCCCTTTCTACCACTTTTTCTTATGACCTTTATTTACTAAATTTGTAAACAGAATTACTTTCTTAGGAAGTCTTAGCACTGTGGAAATATGGTGTCATGGAAAGATCACTGGATTGTACATTGGGTAAACTGAATTAGGGCCTCTGTTCTGCTGTCCACTAATCACAGGAACTTAGAGCATTCTTATTCTGTGGGTCAGATACCTCTTCCAAAAAATGAGAAGACAATCGTAGAAGTCCCTTTCAGTTTTACCCTTCTAATTTCAGGATTTCCAGTATTGTTACTCATATTTTGCATTTGAGAGAAGCCTTCCCAGTTCTGCTCAAATGCAAAAGGAACAGTGCCCAGAATTCGGTCTTCTGATCCCTCAACCATTAAGTGTTTCATAGAGTCAGCTTTGGCTTTATCTCTGAACCAATTATTTTGACTCATACTCTAGTTATCAGCTTCATTCTCCTCCCACCAGAACCCTAGACTCTATTTCTGGGACATGAGGCTCTGACAGGTAAACTTTCACCTTACCTGGTCCAAAATCAGACTTATGTCTCACTTGTTGGCCATCTCAACACTATTAACATAATGCCCTCCCTCCTTTCCAACTCCCCTTCATATTGTATCTTTCCCCATTAGAATGTAAGCTTCTTAATTTCATTTTCGTCTTTGTTTCTCCAGTGCTTATCAAAGTACCTGCCACACAGTATGACACTTATTAAATGCTTTAATCTAACCTAATAAACCAATCAACTCAATCAATTAGTCCTAATATATCAATGTCAACATTTATTAAGCTGCTACTATGTGCCAGGCACTGAGCCAAGCTCTGGGGATACAAAAAGAGGCAAAAGACAGTCCCTGCCCTCAAGCGGTTTATATTCTAATGGGGAGACAGCAGGGAAACACATACATACAAAGTAAGCTGATACAAAATAAATAGGAAATAATTGACAGAGTGAAGGCACTGGGATTAAGAGGGGCTGGGGGAGGCTTCCTGTAGAAGGTGGGATTTGAGTTGGAACTTAAGGGGAAGCCTTGGAGGTCAGTAGTCAGAAAGGGGGAGTGAGAGCTTGTTCCAAGCACAGGGAAGAGCCAGGCAAAATGCTCAGTTTCAAGAGATGGAGTGTCTTATTCACATATTTATTAATGGTAGGCATTGGGGGTACAAAGGCAGAAATGAAATAGTCCCTTCTTTCAAAGAATTTCTATTCTATCAGAGGCACAATATAGAAACAAGTAGATGTATGCAGAAAATATACAAAATAAAGACGAGGAAATTTTCAGAGAAGAGGCACTAGTAGCTGAAGGAGAGAAAGGGGACGGGGGAGAGATCAGGAAAGGCCTTTTGTAGGAGATGATGTTTGAGCTGAATTTTGAAAGAAACTAGCAGTTCTAAGGCATGGGAGACAATGTATGCAAAGGCATTGAAAAAGGAAAATGGAACATCATATATAAGAAACAGCAAAAAGACTGGAGTGGACAGACTACAAAAGGAAATAAGATATAATAAGTTTGGAAAAGTTCACCCCACACTGGGGCACAGGTTCACCTCATGTACAAGAGGCCTTCCTTACTCTCTCCCAAAATTGTAAGAGTTCTGGTGGAGCCCTGTCACCATCTACCTGCTATCCTTCACTGGTTTTTTTTAATGTTTATTTATTTATTTTTAGTTTTCTATCCTTCCCTTTTGACATATTGTCAGCCCATCTTTTCTTTTGGTCAGGTAATGATCACTCACATCCTTTACTCCTGTTCTTCAAAGCTTCTCTTTGCTGCCTACTCATATCCAATGTGTACCTTCCCGTTGTGCGCCATGTAATATTCATCTTTAGTTTTTCAGACACAGTGGAGTTCCAGATCACTCTGCCATATGGAAACATTAGCAAAACATATTGAAAAGAAGGCCCTCTTGTCTTGGGAGGGAAAGATGGGCCTTGGTTTTTATAGGAAACTTGGGGTCAGTAAAATTGCTTTGTAATTTCCCAAAAGCAGTCCAGAATGTCCTTTTCCTCCTGGCCTTGTCCATCTCTATTATCTGTACCACATATACATACTGTTGGAAAGCTCTGTTGGGCATCCATTCAAATACATGTTGAAATCTGAGTAATAGAAGTCTTTCATCCATATAGTGTGTAAATGGACAGGCTAAATTTCTTCGAATGAGTACAGATTTCTTCCAGGAGGTTCTGAAATGTTCAAACACAATGTCATCCATAAACAGAAGCATCTGAAGGATGTTATCCAGAAGCAATATTTCACACTCAATCTCTTCTGTCATAGTGGCAAATACTTTTGGCAACTATACATCTTCCATTTTGTACCTTACATGATGTTTATTATCAGAGGCTCAATGTATAGGATTATTTCTGTTGTTATATCTTCCAAGTAATCCTAAACAACCTTAATATATGGATGAGCAGCACCTTATTGTAGGAGAAACTCTAAGGCCTTTTGATCTAACAAGTTGAATTTTTTCATCATCAACAAACAGTAAACAATGCAATCTTATTGTCTGTACATCTTTCAGTCAATTGTGATATTATGAATATATGATCCACTGTTGAATATCACTTGTAAAGAGCCTTCATCAATCATGCTTTCAATTGTGTACAGATGACCCCCATAGTGATTTTGTAAAGATGGGAGAATTATTACATAGATTGTTCGTTACTAATATTGTCCTACTCATATTTTGGGGGGAGAGGAGGGCATGAATATTTTTAAGGTATTTTTTCCAAGCCTTTATTTCCCCTCCTTTGTACACCTTGTTTGTTGATATCTCAATGCCCTCACAAAGAAAACCCCTCCAGCCAGAATCTTCTATTTACACTCAATCCAATCTCATCTTTGTTCCTTCTTGTCTCTGTTCTCTTTAGTGACATTTTTGCTTGCTTTATAAGTACTTCAAGGAACATGATAATAAAATCCAAATCTGGTTCTACTTTTCTTGATGGAGAAAATAATTTGCTAAAATATTTTTTGCAAATCTTTTCCATTTTTCTTCTGTTCATAACCCTTTTTTCCATTTTCATCCTTGAATACCCTTAGGATGACTGTTTAGTTGGCTAGTTGAATGTCTCGCCAAGCTTTCTCCAACTGGGTCTGTACTTCACTGCTTCTCTCTGCTCCATGAAAAATACTATTAATAATCATCTGTCATCCTTCTTCATAAGATTTTTACAGACTAGTTTATATTCTAACCCAGGGTTGCCTTTCCCAGCCATCTCTCTTTGACAAATGAGTCAAATTGTTGCTGACCAAGGCACTTTCTGGATTCTTCTGGACTCCTGTTGTTGCAAACAATTTGCATTGGTTCATCTTCTGGATGAAATTATGACAGTTGGTGTTTATGTTATCTCTGTTGTCATTTCCAATTTTTAATGTTTAAGAACTTATTTAGACAATTAAGGGTTAAGGATAGAAATCGGATCTATAATTTCATTGATAAGAAAACTCCCAGATAAAGAGAAACTCTACTAATGAAGATGCAACTTTAAGTCTTAAGAGAGTTTTCAATAACACTGAGAGCTTAAGTATGGTGCTAAGGTCACACAGCCAGTCTGCAACAGGGGCAGTACTTGAACTCAGATTTTCATGGGTCCAAGACCAGATCTCTATCCACAATACCTCATTGTTTCTCAATTCAGGGTTAAATCTTAATTGTATCCCCTATTATTCTTATTACTATTCTGACAGGGAGACTATGCAACTAGGGTGCAGAATCTGACATAAAGGTTTGTACCTGGGAAATTATATGGATTTGTTTTGTTTGGCCATGCTCATTTGTTACGAGGATTATATTTTTCTTTATTTAGAGGGATGGTATTTAGAGTGGAGAGAGGAACTAGTGATAGTTTGGACCCCCCCCAAAAAAAAAGATTAAAAAAAGTCATTGGAGCAGTTTCAAAATTCACAGAAGAAAACAGAAGGTAGTTCAGAGGGAAGCACATATACACAGGATTGATTTGAAAGTAACATGCTGCGTGGCTAGGTGGAGCAGTGAATAGAGCACCAGCTCTGGAATTAGGAGGACCTGAGTTCAAATGCAGCCTCAGACACTTAACACTTACTAGCTGTGTGACCTTGGGCAAGTCACTTAACCCTAATTGCCCCTCCAAAAAGCAAAAAAAAGTGTAATATGCTGAATTTATTATATACTTTTTAAAAAGCAAACTATATATGATAGAGCCTCTGAGTTTCACATATGATCCTCTTTTTCTGTTCTCCTTTGTGTAAAGAAACACAATTTTTTCCTTTGGTTTCTTAAATTAAAAATAATAAAAATTAAGATTTTAAAATAATGTCTTTTTCTGCCTGTTAAAACATAGTTTCATTCTTTGTAAAAATGCTTTAGTGCTTACCATATTCAGAGCCTACCAACTCATTTTTAAAGAAATTATTCATGACATAGAGATATAAGGCTTCTTTATAATCAAGTCTTTGCCCTCTCTCATTTCTTTTACCTGAACTAATATTATTTTTTCCCATCTTCACTTTTTCCCACCTTCACATTGAAATCATCAATATCAAAGTTAGTTTTATTTGGGCAGAATATTATCAAGTCCTTCATAGAAATTCTCTACCATTTCAGCCTCAGTGATTGATTTTTGATGCTAAGCTGCAATTATTTTCATGGTGGTCTTTTAGGAAATACTTATTATTAATGATACTATAATACATTATCAAGTCAAGTGAAACATTTATTTAGCACCTACTAAATGCCTGGCAGTGTACCAAATACTGGGGATACTAAGAAAGGAAAAAAATTGTCACTTTTCCGAAAGAGTTCAGTCTAATGGGGAAGACAATGTTATATACAAAAAAGTTAAATACACATATGTATGTATATATATAATACATGATAAATTGTAAATAATCAACAGAAGGAAGGAACGGGCATTAAGAGGAATCGGGAAAAGGCTTTTTATAAGAAGGTGGGATTTTAGCTAGAAGGAAACAGGGAAGTCAAGAAATAGAGATGAATCAAGAAAAATGTGCAGCTGTAGAGGACAGCTAGTGAAAACATCTGGAGTCCAGAAATGGAGTATTTTGTAAGGAGATCAGTATCACTGAAGTGCAGAAAGAGAAACAAGGTAAGAGAAGTAAAGAAAAAAGATAAGAAAGGGCCATGTTAGACAGGGAGGGACTTTAGAAACCATATAGAGGAGTTTATATTTGATCCTGGAAGTAATAAGGTGCGACTGGAGTTTATGGAATGGAAAGGTAAAGTGGCCAAACATGCTTTAGGAAGATCGTATTTGACAGCTGAGTGGAGGTTGAACTGGAGGGAGGAGATAGTTAAAGCAGAGAAAACACAAATTAGATATGGGCAGGGGACAGAGACAGACAGAGACAGACAGACAGAGAGACAGACAGGGAGAGAGACAGAGAGAGAAGAAAAAGGAGGAGGAGGAATAAGATGACACTTAGGTTGTGAGCTTATGTGATTAGGAAGATGCTGATGCCCTCAACAGTAATAGAGAAGTTTTGGAAGAGGAGAGGTTTCCAGGCAAAAGATAAGGAGTTGAGTTTTGGATATACTGAGTTAAAGATGTCTATGAGACTTCACAAAATAAGGAGTTAGAGATCTCAGACTAGAGGTCAGGAGAGAGGCTAGTTGTAAATAAGTAGATCTGAAAATCATCAGCATAATAATGATCATTGAATCCATGGGAACTGATGAGATCACCAAATAAAATAGTATAGAGGGGAACAAAGGAAGAAGTTCCAGAACTGAGCCCATGGGGACACCCACATTTAGTAGACATTACCTACATGGAGATTCATTAAAGAAGACTGAAAAGGAGCAATCAGACAGGTAGGAGGAGAACTGGAGGAAGTGGTGTCACAAAAACCTAGAGAGAAGACAGAATCAAGGAGAAGAGGTGATCAGCAGTGTCAAAGACTGCAGAGAAGTCAAAGAAGAAGAGAGATTGAGAAAAGTTCATTGGATCTGGTGGTTTAAGAGATCATTGGTAACTTTGGAGAGTTGCAGGTGAATGATGAGTTAAGAAGCCATCCTGTAGAGAGTTAAGACCATGAAATCATATTTCTTATGGTTTTAGGGCATATAGTAAAATCTACTCTGCCAACTCCTTTTTTTTTTTACTCTCCAAGGAGTGCCTCCACAAAGCTCTACTAGGATGCTTCATCCTGGTGTGGAAGTAAGTGACCCTAGATTCTCAATAGTTATAGCAACAGTTCTGACTTTATGATGATAAAAAGGCTTCAAGTGTGGCCCTAGGAACAGAGTCTACTTTCCAAGACCAGCCTTGCTAATCACAGAGAAGAACATCACCAGTAGGTTAGCCATTTGGTGATGAAGGTTTTTGCTCATGGCAACCCATGAAACAAAGAAAAATTTAAAACTGCCTCAAGTCCTGTGTGGTCTATTCCACTTCTACAATGATAGAGTAATGGGAAAAGGAGCAGAGGGTACTAATAGGAATCATATAGTTTTTAGACCATCAATAAACTTTAACTTGACTGTTGGTGATCTAAAGGTGAAATCCTTGTCTAGTGACTAACAAATGGACATATTGCTGGAGACGCTTAATTGTATCAATCTTGACATTATTTTTTTTTTTTATTTTAAGCAATCGGGGTTAAGTAACTTGCTCAAGGTTACACGGCCAGTTATTTCTGGGTGTGGTGCTGAGCGCCTGAGCCCGGGATTCGATCTCCAGGTCGTCCCAACACTGGAGCCGGTGCTCTTACTCGCTGAGCCACCTGGCTACCCCTAAGCAATTGGGGTTAAGTAACTTGCTCAAGGTTACACGGCCAGGTGTTTCTGGGTGGGTGCTGAGCCCGGGATTCGATCTCCAGGTCTTCTCAACACTGGAGCCGGTGCTCTTACTTGCTGTGCTACCTGGCCGCCCCAATCTTGACATTATTGATATAAATGAAACCACAAGAAAGAGGAGAGTTGTAGTTAAATGAAAGATAACTTGTTAAAGAACAAAACCCATATTTAAGTGGCAGGCAAACAAGTATCTATTATCTAAGTACTTACAGGCATGACGCTTAGTGCTGGGTAGTCAAATGCAAGTAAAAACAAAAAGAAAAAACAGCCCATACACTCATGGAGCTTATATTTAAATGGGGAAAGGTCACACATTAAAGAGGGCTGAGAAGCAGATGGGTTGGAGGAAGATGATGACCAGAAGAGGAAGTCCAGAGAGTCAAAAGCACAGCAGAAGGGGAAGGAAGCATGGCCCTCCTGGGCCCATCTCCAAAGTACAGACCCTGGCAGGAATTCACCAATAGGACAAGGGGACTGTTGGTGGTACAGGAATGTTTCTAAGTATGAGGGTCCTAGATGCTGAGGAAAGCCCCAGGATGAGAAAGCACCTGAAGCATAGCGGTAAATTCAAAAGAGCCAGAAGCACAACCAGGAGGGGAATTTTTAAATAATTAATTTTTTTAAGTTAAAAGTATGTGTAGTGATAAGAAATTGATGATCATAATATATTAAGGTTGTTAAACCTTATTTTAAAAACTTTTCATATACCTTTCCTATTAAATTTTTCATTTTTTTTTCTAAAAAGCCACATAAAAGAGAGAGAGATTTTTTTTTCTACTCTAAGGTATCTATTGCAGTGGGTGGGGACCTACAAAGCTTCTCTTTCAAAGGATTCTTCAAGGATACTTGAAGGACAAGCAAAAAGGATAATTTAGTTTTTCTTAGGAAAATGCTTTAGAAAATCATGTCTGATAAATGTGGATGACCTTGATTTTGAACTGGTTGCTATGTTTCCTTTCCCCAAGTTTTCTCTGCATGCCTGAATTTGATTCATGGGTACTGTCTCTGTGTGCCCTTTTCTCTTAAATGTTCATGACTTAAAACTTCAGGGACAAGCTTCCTTGCTGGGCAGCTTTGTAATATGAAATTTCCCTGGTCATGGTAACTTTTAATTTTAAGATACTGCCTGAAATTTTTCTCCTGATAATTCAGGTTCCCATCTCTTTTTTTTTCTTTTATCTCATATTGAGTGATAATTATATGTAATTCCACTGATTTAAAGACTGAATGTTGTGATAATCAGAACCACAAAATCCAAAGCCATTTGCATTAACTCCAAAGCAATGTAGAGATCATTGTCTGATACAGATTAGCAGAATGTAGGTTGTATATCCAATCATCAGCTGCTGTTTTCCAAAACTATGCTATGGGACTTCTATCACTCAACATCCAAATTATCTCCCGTAACTCAGAGACTCCTTACCTTCTTTATCTATGGATACTCCCTAGTAATCCTTATAAATGACTCATATCATGTGCTGTTTTCCAATTTAAAAAAATATTTTCCTTGCAATAATCCTGTAAGATACATAGTGCAAATATAATCCCCATTTTACAGATGAGAAAACTGAGACTTAAAAAGGTAAAGTGTTTTGCCCAATGTCACATGGTCAGCAAGTTTCAGAGCTAGTTCTTTAACCTAAGTCTCCTGATTTTGGTCCTAGTATACTTTCCACGGTAGCTATCATGTGGATTTATCCAGCCTATATTGGAGAAACCCATTTAATTGCTGACTTCATTAGGAAGAAAGGAACCTCACTTCATGCAATGGACTTTAGTGAAAGTACTTATCACCAATTCCCTTGATCCTTCTCATTTTTCTTGGGGTTTTTTATACCCTTAATAAGCAACCCTAAGGTAGAGATTGTATATTTGGTAAGCTCTCAGATTTCCTAGCATGTGCAGTCTGTACATGTGACAAATTAACAGTGACATGGCTAGCTCCTACTTCTGCTCATAGGATCATGGGATCCCATATTTAGGACTGGAAAAGACATTAAAAGCCATCTAATCCAATCTCTTCATTCTATAGATGAGGACAATGAGATACAGACTCAAGACATTAAATACCAATGGTAAGAAAATAGCAATAAAATATTTCCCCCCCAAAGAAAATCTGGGGCACAATTCCCCACAATTATATACATCACCAGTGAGAAAAGTGGACACACAAAGGAACACATAGATGGGGCAAACACATAAGTAGTATGTGTAACCAGGGAAAACATGTGGAAAGGTACATGGGTAGAGATCACATCTAGCCAGGGCACATACATGAAAGAGCACATAGGTAGGGAACTTGTAACCAAGACACATGGATGGTAGAACAACTTATGCCTCTGATGAGGACTGTAATACCTTCAAGTGATCTCATCACCCTGCTCCCACTAGTCTTGTGAACCATGTACTATAGTTGACACTAGACATATGGTCTCTGCTAAGCATTGCTTCCTCCTGGTATTGCATGATTGATGCCCAGCTCCTATGGCTACTGCTAGCCATTGCCAGGTGCAGCTCTTCTGGGCACATGGTTATAGAGCTGCTTCTTGCTTCCAACATTTTCAATAAGAAGGACTATGTTCTAGGCAAGTCTCATACTCACCTTTATGTTTACATACTCCACTCTGCTGAAAGGGAATGCTGGGGAAGTGCTAAACTCTCGTCATTCTCATGGATTCTGAAACCTATCCCATAGTTTCACTCCTCTGTGGGTGATTGTTTGCACTGTATCATTAGTCTTAAGAGTGTAGTTAATGTGAATTTACCCAATCAAAATTAGCTCTGGGCCCCCATCTAGCAAGAAATGCTAATTTCTCCATGAATCTGCTACATTTCACTGAGTCCTAATTAAATGACCTTGGCATAATGGAGTTAGTTGCCTCCTGAACATGAACAGATAGGCAGTCACACTTGGATACTATATAAGATGTTTTACTCTTTTTTTCATAGAATCAACAAAATAATTAACAATATATAGTAGAACATCTATTTTGAAGCTCATAGGTTCTCATTAACCTAGACCATCCCCAGAGAGCATAGAGACACATTCTGAATCCAGTCATCTCAGGAAAAAAAGAGTTCAGCTGGTTAGTCTCCATGCAGCCACTCCTACAAATAAGCAGGAGCAAAAAGGGAAGAAATGTAGCAGGGAGTAATGAACATCACACAGTTTGAAGACCATCTATAAATAATAACTTAACCATAGGCACTTTACATGTGTGATCTTTATCCAGTAACCAAGAAAACAACAAACTATTAGAAAACAGAATCACCTCAATGTTGACATTCTTGTGATAAATGATACTAGAAGACAAAAAAAAATGCAGTTCAGCAAATTATGGTTTATGAATATAATAGAAAAGAGGGAAAAACCAGTTTCAAAGAGATGTAGAAAAACTTGCATGAAGCAATGTGGACCAAAATTAGTAGAACTAGAAGAATAATTTATACCTAAATATCAATATTGTAAAAATAAACAATTCTGAAGAAAATAAAAATATGATCCACCAAATGATCAACCATGATTCCAGAGCACTGATAATGAATGATTCCCACATCCTTACATAAAGATGAAAGACTAATATGCATAATAAGAAATGCATTTTAGATATGAACAATGTGGAAATTTGTTTTATGTGGCTGTATGTGATACAAAGGTCCTATATTTTTTCTATCTTTTTTCTAGTGGATGGGGAGAGGTGGGAGAGAAAAAAAAAGAAATGCTTAATCATTGAAAAAAAATTTTAAAGAAATTTCAGATGCATAAAAACATGGCTCACCAGCTCTTCTTAGAGAGGCAAGCAAAGAACTTGGTGGTCTTGGTTTCATCCTGCACCAAAGAAACATCATTTCATGAGAATTCTAGCCTTGAAGTGTTAATGATTAACATATACAAAAGGAACATCATAATTATAGCTTATCCACCATCACTTGCTGCAGGGGACAAGGAGATAAAGAAATTCCAAGAAGAACTTGACAAGATCCTCCAAACTGAATGAACATATACTTTCATATGCAGTGATTTCAACACAGTTGGTAAAAGAAAGGATTTGGGTGGGGGCGCAGAGAACGTGTATGTGTGGGTATGTATGCATATGTGTATATATATATACATATATATATCTGTGTGTATATACATACATATAGATATGAAAAAATAGTTTGTTTTAAAGAAATAAAAGAGACTTTTAGATTAGTTAGGGGCTTATACATGCCCATTATGACTATGTTCTTCCAAAAGAGTCAGAAAGCATTGCACAGAGCAAGTACCAAATAGCATGACAAATAAATTAACTTGGATAAGCACTGGACCTATGATTTCATTGATACAGGGATTCCATGGAGTAGAAAACTCCTACCAATGTAGGTCGGCACCTTCTACTTTTAGAGATTTGTCCTAAGTGCTGAGAGTTTAAATAACTTGCTTAGGGTCACCAGAGCTAATGCATGTCAGAGGCAAGATTTGAACCAAGGTCTTCCTGGCTCTGAAACTAGCTTTCCTTCCACTATACCAAGAAACCTATCAACAACAACAAAAGGAAGTTGACTTTATCTTAATAAACAAGACATGACTAGTTATGAATGTAAGAGTCATCTCAGAATCAGTTCTATGTATTCATGCTACTGACTAGTTAGAATAGAGGTCAAAGTCAACATCAAATTAGAAGAAAAGAAAGTAGGGGAAAAAAAACACTGCAGAGAATTTTCTACACTACAGTTTCTTACCCTGGCCCCCATCATTGTCAGCCATCTGGAAGACTCTATAGATTCAGAGTGACAATATTGATTGTTTAAGTCTGGTCTGAGCCCAGTATATGAGTCCGAGGGAGGAACTCACGATTCTGATCCTACTCTGGGCACAAAGGGATAGCAGTAATTTGTTGTTGTTGTTGTTTAGACATTCTGTCATGTCCAACTCTTTGTAATACCATGGACCATAGCATACCAGGCACTTATATCTTCCAGTCTCTCCCACAGTCTGTCCAAACTTGTGTTCATTGCTTCCCTGACTATCTGTTTCATCCTCTGCTGCCTCCTTTTCCTTCTGCCTTCAATCTTTCCCAACATTGGGATCTTTTCCAATGAGTCCTATCTTGTCATTATGTGATTGAATAGCAGTACTACGCAATCCCATTTTTGGACTCTAAAGTCAGAGCAACTGTTTTCAGCTTATGGAATGGGTTCACAAACCCAACCTGCCTATATTCCACTATTGTCCTTGTCATTTGCCCACGAGCCAAATTTGTGATATTGACCTGGAAAAACTACCCACTATGATTTCTCTTTAGATTTCCCCAATATTACTCAGTCTGAAACTCTTCTTATATCTTTGTTAGAGTAATTGTGGAGGAGCACTGGATTGAACTGCTTTTTCCTACTGCACCATCTTTTCTTGAGCCTATAAACTCATTTGTAAAACACCACAGAGGAGAACGGTGGAAAATTACAGGCATGTTTCCACAAAACCCAGTGATAGAAAAATAAAGTCTATGGCAAGCTTGGTTTAAGACCAAACTAAGATGCATCATCTCAAATGCATTCATAGATGAAGCTGAAAGGAGGATAATGAATAGATAGAACCAGTACTAGATTTGTCAGCATTTATAAAATGGTGGTGGAACCTTATTCCTCCACCTGTGATGTGAAGTAAATAAAGAGAAATAACACTTTAAGAGATAAAATAGAGAAGAATAGCTGGAACAGACAAAGCACATGCTGAATCCACATAACTCAACCTTAAAAACATTCTATTATTTTACAAAATATCTGAATAAAGGAAGATACCAAAAGAATGGGGGGGGGGGAATCATAGATAATATTAACATCCCAAAAAAGGCAATTGAGAAAATATCGGTAACCACCAATCTGTATACTGACTTTCCCATATTTATAACATCTTTAAAAGAATGGTTTTCGTGAATATTGAAAATACCACAGATGAGAAAAGGCAAGTTTTGCATACTGTTGTCCATCACAGATCACATCTTTATAGACAACACAAGTGATAGAGAGCATGTGATATCTCAGTTTACCGTTTTGTTGATTGCCAAATAATAATACTAATAAATCCTTGATTCGGTAGAGCAGCCTCAAAGGCACTCCTCTAATAAGAAGCTTCTTGTGTATAAGTTAAGATCATTCAAGATTCTGTGGCAAATACAGCCGAAGAGTTAATTATGTATGATAATCCTCTCATTATCAATATCAAAGGAAGTATAGAATAAAATGATGCTCACCATAGGTGTCTTCCACTGTCATACAAGATGTCTTGAACAGAGTTCAAATGGAAGAAGGATTCCCTATAGATCCAGGGTTCTTAACCTTGCATTTTTATTTTCCAGGGGGAACTGAATAGGGAAAAATGACATTTTTATTTCAAAATGATTGGTTTCTTTTGTAATCTTATATATTTTGTTTTATGAATATAAAAACATTATTCTGAGGAGAGGTCGATAGGTTTCCCCAGACTGCCAAATAGATCTATGATACAAAAAAATTAAGAAACCCTTCTACGAATAGCAAGTTCCTGCCTTGTTCTTGTGTTTGCTGATGATATCATATCAGTTTTGTCAAGTTCCATCCAGAATATTCCAGGGCCTTCTCAATGATGTTCATAATTATTCAAAAGCTGAAAAGTGCCTATATTTAACACTATGACATGCAGTTGGAAGGCCTGTCCATTGAATATATTAGTATATCTACCTATGACATTCATTGTGGGTGGACAATGGTTCGGTACCAAAATTAAAAAAGAGAAAAAGAGTAGGCTGGATTGCATTTGGTCAATTTTACAGTACATTTAACAATCCTAAGCTGCTCTCTGGCACAAAATATTATCTTTTGAACAAAAATGTTCTCCCAGTGATGCTATATGGTTGCAAATCATGGAATACCCCCAGATTCTAGAGAATCAAAGGTGGGGGAGAAGTTGATAAAGTGGGCTGTAATTGTTTGAAGTTAATTTTTTGCTCAAGCAAGATTGTTGTCCCCTTAGATGTAGTGATGACATTTTACCTTTTTTTTTGCATCCTTCCATGATTTCTAGCACATGCATTGCTCTGCACACAATAAATGGTTATTAAATTACTAGAATATGGGGTGTCACAAGCCTTTGGCTTCCACAGCATAATCTCTTCACGAGAAATTTCTTTACACTGAGTATAGGTTCTTCTACAAGAAAGCTATTCTTCCTCTCATAAGCTCACACTCTCCACATATTGTGAGAAGAAGTGGGAAGCTGTACACCAAACTATTTACAAAAGGTAATTTCAGAACTAAATAATTCCACCGAGAAAACTGCTCCATTAGTTCTCATTATGAAATGAGATAAAATCTGTAAAATGCTTAGCATTCTGCTTGGTACCTAGTAGGCACTTAATAAATGCTTCTTTTCCCCTTCCTGCTTCCCCCAAGACCCACATTAATGGGAGCACCTATGTTAAAGATAAACAGACTATCGTTGATCATTGTCTGAATTGACAAATAGAGTTGTCCAATACTAGAATGAACTGACTTAGAAGGGAGTGAGCTCCCAGTGTCTGGATGTATTCAAATTAAGCTAAATAATCATATGACTGGAGAGCTGGAGAAGGAAGAACAGTTTCAAAAGTGGGAAGATCCCAGGCTATGTAGGCTTTGATAAACTAATCCCATACCTAATAAGGCAAAAGGGATAGCCAGGTTGCACAGTGAATAGAGCACTGGGCCTGGAGTCAGGAACACCCAAGTTCAAATCCAGCCTCAGACACTTGCTAGCTGTGTGACCTTGGGCAGATCACTTAACCCTGTTTGCCTTATTTTCTTCATCTATAAAATGATCCGGAGAAAGAAATTGCAAACCACTCCAGGATCTTTCCCAAGAAAACCCCAAATGGGTTATGAAAAGTCACAGAGTCAGACACAACTGAAAGTCTGAACAGGAACAATAAGGCAAATTAGGGTGCTCCTGCCATCTCCCATGTATCAAACAATCCATCAGTTAAGCAAGTATTTATTAAGCACCTATTGTGTTGGGCAATGAAAACGCGAAGACAAAAGCAAAAGCAGTTCCTCTCCCCCAGGAGTTTATAGTCTATCTGGGGAAGACAACATGTACATGTATATAAATAAATTCAAGGCAATTTGGGGGAGGAGAAGGAAAAACTGTGGGGTGGAAAGGAGGGGTAAAATAATCAGGAAAGATTTAGAGAGTTTTGACAGAAATAAAGTAATTTTCAAAAGAGGTGAAAAAATCAGTCTTTAAGATACACGTGGTATTGGCCCTGTAAGGAATACCTCACACTTATTCTCCACATCTTCCTTCTGGTCTGACACACTCTGAGGTTGTTTTTAGGTAATATGTGTCCAAGGGAGGAGAAGAGAAACACAAAAAGTGAAAGAAAATCAATTCTGAAATCTCCCAATGCTCGGACTAACTGTAGTAAGGGTAGAGAGGACTTTGGCAGACAATTGGTAGTTTAAACTCCTAATGGGAGTGACTGTACATGAGGTTTAGCTGCCCAGCTATCTGCAAACAAAATAAGTTAGACTATCAGGTTCTCAAAAGGACATCACAGATTGTCTTGCTGATCCCTAGCCAAAAACCTCTGTATCCTAATAATGTAGCCTAAATGCCCCAAAGCAACTTTTCCTACACAATTTCTACACTTAGATAACAAACACTAGAACGACAATGCTCTGTAGAAAATGCGTTTAATTTGGAAGTCTAAATTATCATCAATTTTGATATTCACAGGCAAGTTGTTAGTCACTTATCAGACATTTTGTCAACCACCTTGACTGTATGTCCAATGGATGTATGTGGAGGAACTGGAGGAACTCTGTGTTCAGTTATTTTTCAGTGTATACAATATTTAGTGACCCCATTTGGGGTTTTCTTGGCAAAGATACTGAAATGGTTTCCCATTTCCTTCTCTAGTTTGTTTTATGGATGAGGAAACTGAGGCAACAAGGTTAAATGATTTGCCCAGGGTCACATAGCTAGTAAGTGTCTGAGGCCAAATTTGAACTCACAAAGATGAGTCTTCCTGACTCCAGGACTGGTGCTCTATCTACTGTTCCATCTCCCTAGGAACCCTGCAGGATCCTATAAATCCCATATCTACTAGCTGAGGCAAATTTTAATCTTTCTTCTCCTTTTCAAGCCCCAAGTCACAACAGATTTTTACAAGGAGTTATTACAAGAGGAAAATCAAATTTAAGACATGCAATATGTACAAAAAACAGAGTACTCAATCGTTAACTGATAGTATTTTTGGCTGATACTAAACTTCTGAATCTAAGCTAGGAATGAAACTCTCCAGAATTCAAATCTGGTCCCACAAGTCTAATCTGGAATCTTTGTCCAGGATGAAAACTATCCATCCTTCCCTCCCAAATTTCCCCTGAACTTCTTCCTCACAAAATGTTCTTTGTGGTTCAGTGGTCCTACTTTTCTTCCCAAAAAAGAAACAATAACAACCACTCTCTACTCCCTTCCCATGAAAGTGATTCACTGTACCTAAGTAACAGTGAATAAAATGTATGCCTGATGTTTTCCTACCATTATATGATTCTGCCTCTCAAAATATGCCAGAAATATTTCATCAGAGTAGGGTCCCACAGAGAGGGATAAAATAGAAATAGAAGACATTGCTTGCCATTAAAGAAACTTGAATGTAGAAGATGGTTGATATAGAGGATTTATATTTTATGTAAGGCAAAACTTCCTAACAGAGGTATCCAATACTCGAATGGCTGCCTCAGAAGGCAGTGAGTTTCCACTCATTGGAAGGCTTCAAGCAAAGGCTAAATGACCTCTGTGTTGTAGATAAGATTCTTTCTTGCTTATGTGTTAGACTAGATGTCTGCTAAGGTAGGTCCCACTTTAAATCCTCCAATTCTGTGATGTTGTGAGAGCCTCTTCTAGGCAGGATGGTATTGGCAAAGTATGTCCTTAACCCTACCCTCACCACTGCCCCTACTACCAAGCTAATAACTGATGCTTACACCTTGAGGTTTTCAAAATGCTTTTATACACATTATCTAATTTGACAAGCTATGGAGTGTTCTCACTCTTTCTGTGGACTGCCCAGGACAACTTGCCCAGGTCTGTCTTCCACAAACAATCCCCAGTGCACCTCTAACCACAACCAAAACTTTTTTGTCTTTAGTCTCATTCTCTGGTGACTTGCTAAGTGATGGATCAACACAAATTTTTCTGATGAACAAATTCATGTTAGAAATGTTGGCAACTAATAGGAGTTGGTCTCATCTAAGGAAAATGCATTTTAGCAAAGTGCCTTAAACAGAAGAATAAAGCCATGAGATTGGGAATGTCAGTAACAAAAGCTAGAGAATTTGTGGTGACAAAGGATTGGAAATTGAGGGGATGCCCATCAATTGGAGAATGGCTGAACAAGTTGTGGTATATGAATGTGATGGAATACTATAAGAAATGATGAGCAGACACATTTCGGAAAATCCTGGAAAGACTTACATGAATTGATGCTGAGAGAAGGGAGCAGAACCAGGAGAACATTGCACACAGTAAAAGCAATATTGTGCGACAATGGACTTTGATAGACTTGACTCTTCTCAGCAATGCAACTAAGACAATTCCAAAGGACTCATGATGCAACATTCTGTCCACATCCAGAGAAAGAACTATGGAATCTGAATGCAGATCAAAGCATATTATTTTCTTGCTCTTTTGATTTTTTTTCTTTCTCATGGTTTTCCCCTTTTGTTCTGTTTCTACTTTCACAACATGATTAATGTAAAAATTTGTTTAATATGATTGTATATGTATAGCCTATATCAGATTGCATACCATCATGGGGATGGAGAGAGGAGGGAAGGAGGAAAATTTATTATCTTTTCTTTTCTTTTTTTGCTGTTTGAAGGGGGAAAGGTAGGGCATTTGGGGTTAAGTGACTTATGCAAGGTCACATGGCTAGGTTTTTTTTGTGTTGTGTCTGAGACATGATTTGAACTCAGGTCCTCCTGACTCCAGGGCTGGTACTCTATTCACTGCACCACCTAGCCACCCCAAAGGAAGAAAATTTAGAACTCAAAATCTTATAAGAGTGAATGTTGAAAACTAAAAAAAAAAATTTTCTAAAAAGGTAGAGAAGATAGCTTTCAGTAGCTCGGATGTTGTTCATCTTCCTTTCAAACAGCACCAATGATATGAGAGTAATATTTTGACTTTCATGTGAACTGGATTTAAGTGAGGCAGAGTTGCACAAAGTCTCTCTCTCTCTCTCTCTTTCTCTCTCTCTCTCTCTGTCTCCCCCCCTCTCTCTCTCTGTCCCAGAGTCATTGAAGTCTAGTGGCAAGACAAAAGACAGACAACTAGCAATGGCCCAGGGATGCCGTGGATGACCTTAGCATCTTCGATGTCTGACCAAGCCCCAAGTGTTTACAGCACTTGCTTTCAGCCACCTTCGTGGGCACTAGAACAAACTGTTCTCTTCTGCCCATTCCAGCAGGTGAAGTCTTCACCCCCCCCAACTCACCTGGTGATCACCCTCAGTCTGGTGTAGCCTGTCTGCTGAGATGGTGTAGCAGCAAGCACCCCAAGCGCGTCCTCAGGGTTTGCTGCCCATACAGGTTCTTGGATCTGCTTTGTTAAAGGAAAGCAACTCAAAATGGGTTAACAAGCTTACTTTAATCAGTCAGACATATATCGTTTACCTTGTTCAGGAGAAAAAGGTCAGCACCCCAAACTTCAAAATATACAGACAGAATTATCAAGACATTAACAGATCAAGTAGACAGCTTTCCAAACTGTCCAACCATTACATCCATACCCAGTTAACATCTGGGTTTCCACATCTGGGTTTTTCAAAGCCGGGGGACTCTCAACAACGGGCTTCCCAGAATTCAGATCAAATCACAGAACACTTCTCAAAGTGAGTCCCAAAACAAAGCTACAATCAGGGCTTATATAGCCTTCTCCTGTCTCAGAGAATGTAACAACCTTATTGACTCACTGGCCAATCAAGAAGTATCTACTGAAAAACAAGCCTCCCACCCCAGGCTTCAGGTGCACTTTAGCCTAGGGGCAGGGAAGATCTTCCAAATCTGCATTCCCATTACAGATGGTTTACCAGGATGTGGCTGCTGCATGTGCTCCAGCTTCTTGGAGCCACAGGTGGGACCGGTGAAGGTGGACATCAAAGATGGATAAGCAGCCCTGACAAGGGCTCAGCAAGCCTTCACATCAGGGGTGCTAGTCCTCCCTGCACACCCCATACCCCCCAAGTAGAGGGGATAGCTTTAAAAGGAGGGGAACTTCTATCAATACTCCTCAGCCATAGCACAAAGGCAGCCCCACTGGCTTGTGAGTACGTAATGAAAACAATCAAAACTGACAACAACAAATCCCTGAGGGCAAATTAGTATAGCAAAGTAAGTGGCTAAATGTGAAAGTAAGAGCGAGTGGGCAAAGAAAAGGGCAGTTAACCAACTAACATTAAGAATACTCATAAATGGGGGGCGGGGCGGGACGCTGGAGTGACCTTTCACTATCACCACCCAGCTCTGGGGGGTGTGCGCCGATCTGGGGCTTTGGCCATGATTTCTTTCAGCCTCCTGGAGAAATAACTCGGAGGCAGAAACCAGAGGTGACTGTGGCCAAGCGGAGATGTTTTTTGGGCAGTGAAATCATCAGTGGTGGTACTCAATGGCAGGAATTTTGCGCTTAGTGACCCAGAGCCCTCACAGTAGAGTACAGAATGTGACAAAAAGTCTGGAATCTCTCACCTCAACTGATTGGATTCGTCATAAATTTACCAGGTCAAGGATTCCAGATGAAGTGTTTCAGCCTACACCTGCAGCTCATCAAAAATATGGTGGGGACCCTCAACACCCTCATAAATTACACATTGTCACCAGAATTAAAAGTGTGCACAGAAGACCATACTGGGAAAAGGAAATCATAAAACTCCTTGGATTAGAGAAAGCAAATACTCCACAAGTGCATAAGAATATCCCTTCAGTGAATGCAAAATTGAAAGTTGTTAAGCATCTGATAAGAATCCAGCCATTAAAATTACCACAAGGACTTCCAACAGAAGAAGAGATGTCAGAAACTTGCCTCAAGACCACGGGTGAATTAGTAGTATGTTGGCATCTAAAACCACTGGGACAGAAGGCAAATAAGGCCTAATTGCTTTCTCACTTTCTTTAAATATTCTTCATGTGTTTTCATTAAAATGTGTTTTCAACCCCCCCCCAAAAAAAAAGAATACTCATAAATGGGGCGGCCAGGTGGTGCAGTAAGAGCACCGGGCGGGCGTCGGGAGACCTGGGATCCATTCCGGCCTCAGATACTCCTCACCCACACACAAAATAACTGGCCCGGTAACCTTGAACAAGTTACTTAACCCCGATTGCTTAAAAAAAAAAAAAAGAATACTCATAAATTATTCTCTCAGATAATCCCTAGAGACTAGCTTTATACCTCATGGGGGATAGCTCCAAACAGAGGGATGCAGCTGCCTGGTCTCTCCAATGACCCTTTCACAACTGAGCCTGGTGATGCCATGTATGATGGAGCCAGGGAAGAGCCAGGACGCTGGATTACAGCTCTTTTCCCTATGGATTATGCAGTCCTCAGGGTTTTCCTGATGGCTACTTCCCACAGAGAACTGAAGAGCAGTTGAAGACCTTCAGATGTACTCACACATACCATATGAACTCCAGTTCCTAATCTAACCTAACTTCCCTGATTTTATATATCTGGAGCTGACTCAACCCCCTGTATCAGTGATTTATTTAAATGACTTGCCCAGAGTGACACAGCTAGTAAGTGTCTGAGGCCAGATCTAAGACTGGTGACTCTGGGCAGGTCACTTAATCCTGTTTGCCTCAGTTTCCTCATCAGCAAAATGAGCCAGAGAAGAAAATAGCAAACAACTCCAGTATCTTTGTGGTTTTCTTGAAACCCCAAATGAAGTTATGAAGAGTTGAACACTACTCAACAATGACAGCAAAAGTTGAGGTATTCCAGAATTCAAGACAAGAATGCTGGGTGTTCCTGGGGAAAGCCACTGTCTTCCTTTAGGGAGATCTTAAAAATCGTACTAAGAGTTAGAAGATGGCAGGTAGGTAGCACAGTGGATAGAGCACCAGGCCTAGAGTCAGAAAGACTTATCCTTATGAGTTCAAAACCAGCCTTAGACACTTACTAGCTGTGTGACACTAGGCAGGTCACTTTAACCATGTGCCTCAGTTTCCTCATCTGTAAAATGAGCTGGAGAAGAAAACAGCAAACCACTCCAGTATCTTTGCCAAAACAACCCAAAAGGGATCACGATGAGTCAGACACAACTGAAAAACGACAGGACAATAAATGTGTAGTTTATTTAACCTTCTTATTCACCTATTCTGAATATTGTGTTTGGCAGTTCTAAGGACCTGGAGCTTCCTAACATTTAGCAGAATTTAAAAAAATGAATGTCATAAAAGGAATATTGGTGATCATACAGTCTAAACCTACCATTTCATAGAGGAGGAATCCAAGGTTTGTGACTAATCTGTCAGGCAAAAAGCATTTATTAAGAACCTACTATGTGTCAGACACGATGGTAAGCACTGGGGTGTTTTTAAGGGCTAAAAATAACCCTTGCTCTCAAGGACTTTGCTTTTTAATGGAGGAGACAACATGCAAACAACTATGTACAAACGAGATATAGACAGGATGAATTGGAAAGAATAATAGAGGGAAAGCACTAGCATTAGAACTGCTTCCAAATTTGGTTTCAATTGTTTCAGTCATGCCTGACTCTTTGTGACTCTACTTAGGGTTTTCTTGGCAGAGAGACTGTATCAGCAATGCCATATTCACAATGCCTATAGAGATTACAAATATGCTGATATAATTATCCATTAGAAAATACGTCATGTTTGCCATATGAGGAAATAAACTAGAAAATTTATTAAGATACCAAAAGACTGAGTCCCAAAACCAGAAAGTGAAAGCCATCAGAGTAGTTATGATATTGGCACAGGTAGATAAAGTAGAAAGCACCCACATTTTCAAGCCTTTAAAACAGAACAGGCTACCTCAGGCAAAGGTCCTCCTCTCCCCACACACAGCAACCACCCAGCGTCCTGGAAGCGCGCTCCCAGCAGCTCCGGCCCCTGGCAGTCCTCAGCAGGAGTCCTTAGCATAAAGTCCTTAGCAGTCCTAACTCAAAAAGGGCTTCGCGCTGCCACTGCCTCTGCTGCTGCCGCCGTCACCACCACCGCCAGCCAACGCAGGAACGCTAGCTTGGCTTCCGCTTCCTCTTGCTCCGCCCCTTCCTGCTACATCAGCAAGTCCAACGGGGCATGGAAGATCTTTAAATCCCATAACCCTTACAGAGACTTGAGTGTTTTGCCATGTCCTTCTCCAGCTCATTCTACAGATGAGGAAACTGAGGCAAACAGGGTTAAGTGACTTGCCCAGGGTCACATAGCTAGTAAGTGTCTGAGACCAGATTTCAATTCAGGGAGATGTCTTCCTAACACATGGGGTGCTCTGTCCACTGTGCCACCTAATTGTCCTAATAGACTTCCAAACAGACTGTCAATAAACAAGAAACATTTATTAAGCACCTATTATTTTCCAAGCACTGTGCTAAGCTTTGGGGATAGATACAAAGAAAAGCATAAGACAGTTCCTGTCTTCAAAGAGTTCACAATCTAATAGGCGAATATGAAAATATGCATATGAAAAGAAGCTGAAAGGGGTTGGGAGGAGGGGCAAGGGAAGAGATTAGCTGGTATGGAGCATGACGAAGTCCTGCAACCAGGATAAGAAATGGTCTGAGGAAGGGAGAGTTTCAGAGCTGATTTCATCTGACAGAATTACGAGTTTCTGGAAATCAAGATCTGGGAAGAGCTCCTAGAGAGCCCACCCTCCACTCTTTTCTAGTCAGAGAGAAAAAGGGGCCCCAAGGGCAGGGGTTGCTGAGGAGGTATGAGTTTCAGAGTTGATTGATTTTAATTAATGTGTTTATTAATTAATTTGCAGATTGAGGAGTTTCTGGAGATCATGAAGACCAGGAAAGCAGCCAAGTGGGAAATTATGAGGAATCTGGGTCTCTTAAGTCCCAGCCCAGTGTTCTAATATCTATACAGTGCTGTCTCAGAGTTAAAAGGAAATCCAGATGCCATTACTACAACATATTTGACCAAGAATCCCTTCCACAACAAATATAGCAAGTGGTCTTTCATTTTTCAATTGAAGATTTCAAGTGAGATGGAAAAAGGAGATGCCACATTTCAAGGTAGCCATAATATCTCCTCCATAGATCCCTTTTCCATGTCGAAAATCTCCAGTTCTTTCAACTGATCCATATAGATACAGATATATGTTTATGGATATAGATATAGATATGGATGGATATATATCTTGATTTATCAGTATAGAAAGAGATATGTGGAGATATATATGTATATGTGGCTTGATATATCAATTTGTGGAGATATATGGATATAAATATCTATCTATAGCCATAGAATAGAGAGATAGAGATTACTTGACTGTTTTTAAAATTATTTATTTTTTGTTTTCAACATTCACTTCCATAAGATTTTGAGTTTTACATTTTCTCCCCCTTCTTCTCCTCCCCCCTCCCCAAGATGGCATGCAATCTGATATAGGCTCTACTTATACATTCATATTAAACATTTTCATATTAGTCATGATGTTTATAGAATTATTCAAATTATGATTATACAGAAGAATTAAAACTAATGGAAGGAATCATGAGAAAGGAGAAACAAAACAACAAAGAAAAGGAGAGCAAATAGCAGGCTTCCATCTGCATTCAGACTCCAAAATTCTTTCTCTGGATGTGGATGGCATTTTCCATCATGAGTCTTTTGGAGTTGTCTTGGATCTTTGCATTGCTGAGAAGTGCTGTGTATCAAAGTCAGTCATCACACAAAGTGACTGTTATTATGTACAATGTTCTCCTGGTTCTATTCATTCATTTCACTCACCATCATTTCATATAAGTTTTTCCAGATTTTTTCTGGTCTGCCTGCTCATCATTTCTTTTTAGTTTTCAACATTCACTTCCATAAGCTTTTGATTGTAAATTTTCTCTACCTCCCTCCTCTTCCCCCTCCCCAAGATAGTGTGCAGAGATTGATTATTAAATAACCTCAAAGTCCTTGCCCTCCTAATACCCCCTTGTCTGATATTGTGATTCTTTTCAATGTCCTTAACTAAAATATGGTACCCTGAAATGAATACAGTTCTCCATAGGTGGTCTAACCAGGGCACGGTACTATGAGATTACTCAATACCTCTCTCTTCCTGGACCTTATACCTCTCAGAGTAGTCTAAGATCACATTAGCTTCCTTGCATGCCATATTGCGTCCCTAAGGTATATTGAGCTTTCAGTCCACTAACACTCCTTGATCATTTTCAGATAAATTGCTAATCACATGTCCCACATCAAATACTTAAGAGTTGATTTTTTGAACCCTAGTACAACTGTAACAATGACAGAGTGATCCAGGCTTTGCCTCAAAGTCCCAGAATTTGGAATAGTGATAATACTTATATTCTTTCAGTAGCTTAGAAATAGCTAAGCTTAATTCCTAATCAGCAAGCTAGGAAACTAGTTAAAACTAGGAAACTACTTATTTGCCCATTTTGAATTGAATGTTTCTCCAGTTTGGTCTTCCTTTATTTTCCCCTATCCCCAACCATGGCTGCTGCCCATGGATGTCCATAGAAGCAGGTGACCCAGGATCTTTGTATTCCCCTACCATGAGGTAGGTTCTCTTTCCCATCACACTTACCTGAATTTGTCTTTAAAAGTTTATTTGAAGTGGAGGCTAGGTGGTGCAGTGAGTAAAGAGCTGGCCCCAGAGTCAGGAGGACCTGAGTTGGGATCCAGCCTCAGACACTTACCACACAAAAAAACTAGCCGTGTGACCTTGGGCAAGTTACTTAACCCCAACTGCCCTCCAAAAGGGAAAAAAAAGTTTATTTGAGGGGATATTTTATGTTATTTGACCTTAACATATCTTATAAAGCTGATTTTTTGTGCCAAAATTGCAAGTTACTGCTCTAAACAGAAACGTAGGACAATTATATCAATTAAATTTTGTCTTAGTAGTAATTTCCAGCATTCTAGATAGTTGAGATTTTGAGGATCCTAATTCTGTCATGGAACACTTCTCTCATCTTAGAATCTCCTCACAATTATCAAATATATATATATATATATACATATATATCTCTCTTGATATATCAACATAGAGAGAGATATGTTGTTATATATACATATATAGCTTGATATATCAATATAGAGAGAGATGTGGATATGATGGGGTGCTTGGGATCTATATTTTCAAACTCAATTTGTAAAACTTTGTAACATCAGTCTGTAAAACCAGTTTGTAAAATCACACTCAATAAACAATAAACATTTATCAAGCATCTACTATTTCCAAGCACTGTCCTAAGCTTTGGGGATAGATACAAAGAAAGGCATAAGAGAGTTCCTGCCTTCAAAAAGTCCACAATCTAGTAGGCAAAGACAGCATATGAAAAGAAGCTGAAAGGGGTTGGGAGGGAGGGGACTGCCTGGTGAGGAGCATGACGAAGTCCTGCAACCAGGATAGGAGATAGTCTGATGAGGTGAGAATTTCAGAGCTAATTTCATGTCACCATAATATAACAAAGTTGAATTTGTCTATAGGCGCCATCCCATGGAGCATGCTCAAAGTTATCATTCTTAGATCCAATCAAAATGTTAGAACTACAGCCACCAACAAGAGGATTGGCCCAAGACTGGCCCTTTTACCAGAAGACATATCAGGAGTTGTTTAGAAAGTACAGAACTGGAGAGGATTCTGGGAAGATGGTGGAATAGGTCAGAAAATTCCAGGTTCTCAAGATTTTCCCCCACAAAAGAGTTAAAACAGCACCAGGGCAAACAAAGTGTGTGTGAAGATAAATAAGAATAATTTATGTGTTCCTGGGACAATTTGAGAAGATTGGAAGAAAAATCCCAGGAGGAAGTTTGGTCCCTGTGAAGGGCAAACACATCCAGGCTAGGTTCAGTTTTAACAATAAGCTGCAAGAGCTTAAACAACAAGTGGCAAGTGCTAGGGTAAGTTGGTTTGAGAGGCTGCCTTGGTCCCAGTCACAGGAACTTTTACTCCTGGCATAGTAAGGGGAATTGGGCATTTGAGCCAGGAAGATCTCTGCTGAGCAGGAACGCCAGACCCCGCTGTGCTGTGAAGAGAGATAGGTGCAAGAAGGAACCAGCATATGCCCTGATGAGTGCAGCAGCAGAGGGGCAGAAAGCCCCTGGCTCTTGGCACTTACAGGAAGTTGGAGGTTTGGCTTTGGTTCCAGGGTAGAGGGAAGAAATGAAGGTCTGGGCCAAAAGGCAACATTTCTTGTACCCCAGGGCTAGAGGTGGTCACAATAATTAAGCTATTACCACAAAAAAAATGCACAGGCAAAGGAGAAAGAATCCAACCACAGAAAGTTATTATGGAAATAGACATGACCAGGGTTCATCTTCAGAGGATACTGAAGTACAGAAACCCCCAAAGAGTAACATAAATGGTCACCTGACCAAAAAGAATTCATAGAAGATCTTTAAAAAGACAAAATCAAAAGACAGAGATGGAGAAAAACTTTAAAAAAAAAGAATAAGAATAACCCAAGAAAAACAAGAAGGGTATGAAAAGAAAGTCAACCAATTAGAAAAAGAGATCCAGAATCTTCAAGAAGAAAATGACTCCTTGAAAATTAGAATTGGGCAAAGTAAAGCCAATGAAATTATAAGAGATCAAGAAATAATTAAACAAAATATGAATAATAAAAAATAGAAGAGAAAGTGAAACATCTTACAGGAAAAACAACAGATTTGGAGAATAGATCAAGAAGAGAAAATATAAAAATAATTGGACTAACTGAATGTTATGATCGAAAAAAGAATCTCCATACAATAATACAAGAAATAATTAAAGAAAATTGCCCTAAAGCATTAGAATGAGGGGGGAAAGTAGAAACAGAAAAAAATCCATCGATCACCATTTAACAGAGATCCTATGAGGAAAACTCATAGGAATATCATTGTCAAATTCCAAAACCCCAAGCTCAAGGATAAAATATCAAAAGCATCAAAATTAAAACAATTTAAATATCATGGTGCCACAATTAGAATTACATAAGACTGAGCAGCAGAGACATTAAAGGACTGCAGGTCTTGGAACACAAAATATCAAAGAACAAAAGAACTGGGGCTCTGGTCAAAAATAAATGCAAAGTTAAATATTATCCTGAATGGAAAAACAAATGGACATTTGATAAACTCTCAGATTTCCAAGACTTTGTTTTAAAAAATCATGAACTTAATAGAAGATTCAACTCACAAGAACCAAGAGGAATATAAGGCACATACCAAAGACTGATTATAAGAGATTCATAAAGAGAGACTGTTTACTTTTTATATATGTAAAATGTAAAATGTATGTCTAAGATTCTTATTATTAATTGGATAGCTCATAAGAAAGATTGGGGCAAACCTGAGTACGATATGAATTTAAAAAGTAAAACCACTTAAGAACAACTTAAAAGAGTAATTATTTATACAAATGAGGTGCAAGAGGAAGAACTGATACAGAGGAATCATCTGGGGAAGGAAGGCTGGTAGTTCTCGTAACCTACTTTCATCGGGAATCAAGAGGTAAAAATACATATATATTTAGAAGAGTATGAAAGTCCTCTAAACTCAGAAGAAATAAAATGGAAGGGGCATAGGGAGGTGGGAGAGGACAAGGGAGGGATCTTTAGAGGGGAGAGTGAGAGAATAGGTAAATAGGGGTATAGGAGGGTGTTTAGATTTGGGGGGATGGGAGGATAGAGGAGGGATCCTTGGAGAGGGGTAGGCAAGTAATAGGAGGGCAAGGGAGTGGGTAGAAGTCAAGGGAGTAGAATATGTTTGAGGAAGTATATGTCTATATATGTATGTATATGTCTATATTTATAGCCATAGAGAAACATATCTAAACTTTATTGTAGCCTTCAGGAGGGGGTACAGTTAGGGGAAGGGAAAAAAAAAAACAAAGTAAAAAAGTGTATCCCAGAGAACAAAAGAAAACTCATAAGGAAGCAAAGAAAAGATGAACATTTATCAACATAACATTTATCATTTATCATACAGGCTTTCTTGAAATGAAAATTTATCATATTTTAAATCCTCTCATGTTCTGCTATGTACATGACATGCTTTTTTTCCCTTTCCAACTTTGAGTTCCAATATTTAAGTTTATGATATCTGATTGTTTCTTTTCTCTATTCTGTATTTGTGTTCTGGTATTTGAGTCTAAAATAATTTTTTTTAAGTATTTAAAAAAATGTAAAAAAACTCCTCTAGCAATCCAGCAAACTGCTCTGTGATGTGAGGGCATTTAAGTATCATCCTCCTGATAGATTGTAACAGTAATTATAAGTTGTTACTGAATGCTATTTTCAGTTTGTTTTTGTCAAGTGCATGCTTGTGTGTTCTGTCATTTAGCATTCTTTTTGTGTATAGAATTAAAATACCAGTCCCATACCTGATTCATATTGTACATTCTATACCTTTTGGAGGAGACCCTAGGTGTGTCATAACTTATGCTATGTGTAAAATTGTCTCTAGAGAGCCTGAGTTGGACTTTAAAAAGCAGAAAAGTATGAGAACAGGGAGTCTAAACCCTTCTCTTCAAAGGTCAAGCTCTTCAAAATTAAGCCCAGTACAAATTAAATGCTTGGATATAGAACAGGCACAGTCAGTACTCCAGGCCTTGTGGGTACAGAGGTAGCTCATTAAGGTTAGAATAGATTGAGCTCTAGCTTAATGGGACTCTAGAGGTCATCTAGCCACATCCAATTATTTTACAATTGAGGAAACTGAGACTCTAAGGATAAAAGCTGTCCTTTGTAGTACTCATTGGCTTTATCTCATCTGGGGTTTCAACATGTCTGGCACTATTTTTTTTGGATCGTGCCATACTTTTGGAAGAATATTCCATCACCTTCCCCCTGCTTCAAAGTTCTGCACGTGCTTTTTTAAAGTCTAAATTGGTTAATGAGTTCACCATGCAACCCCAATGGTCTCTTTATAAAGTTCCAGGTTTCTTACTCAGCAATATTGTTTCTCTCTTTGTCTTCAGAATCTTATCCTTGACTCCCCACTCTCCTCCAGGGACTGACTTCCCCTGAAGGGAACCTTACCTATATTTTCTCTGAACCCTTTGAAATCTGCTCTTCTAAAACCTAAGATACATCTCAGACTATGCCCACCATTCTATAATTTATTTCAAAGATTGATAAACACACAAATACATGCATTATAATAGTTTTTATATAACTACTATATGCTGTTGTTATTTGTCCTCCATTCTGGAAGAGAGCCATGACATCAGGCAGGCGATGCCATGACATGCAAGTGAATGGGATTTAAGGGAGGGAGGGCTGTGCAAAGTCACCAGCCTCACTTTCTCCTCCAGAGCCATCTGGGTCCAGTGACAAGATACAGATCAGGACAACTGGAGATGGCCCCCACTATATTATGTGTGTACAAATAGACTCCCTTAGGACTCCTTTAATTGATTGATGATCCCCTCCCAGTCCAGTTGATAAGATCACAAAAGTTAGAGGCAAGCAACAGAGATTTAAATGAGGTATAAAAAAGAGTTTTCACTCTCTTTCCCCTTTGCAAGGTGTGAAGAAATTTTTCTTGACAGAACTGGAGGGCAGTTAGACATTGGCATACACACACACACACATGGCTATATATACACATATACACACATATATATATACATATATATTATATATGATATATCAATTTTAAATGTCCACAATTGATATGTCAGATTTCATATATGTGTGTACATGTATATGCATGCTTATATATATGTATACATATATAAACATATATCTTTCTAAAAAGTCAGTTGAGGCAGCTCTAAAGAATGTGAGCTTTTGGCAGACAGAAGAGGATCAGCTATGGGAGAGGAAAAGAGTTAGCTCCCGTTGGTCAGGAGAAAAGCTGTAGAAAGAAGGCCCAGGCAACCCAGCTTAATGACTCAACCAGTAGCCAGGGAGAATGGCATGAAAAGAGAAAGAATATCAGTGCCCTACAGTACCAAATACTAGAGATGCCTTCACTACATGTGTTCCTTATGTGTGTGCCTCTTGATTAGTGTACTCAAGCACATGTTAGTACTTCCACTGACACTATGGATGGTTGTAGGACAATATGACCTGGAATTATGGGAGGGAGGGGATTTTTTTTTCAATAGTTCTTACTTACAATGCCATTTTGGTAAATACTTCTGCTTACAGTGTTTTGTGTCTACTGTCTCACATTAAAAGTAAGTGCACTGGGGCAGCCAGGTAGCACAGCGAGTAAGAGCACCGGCTCCAGTGTTGAGAAGACCTGGAGATCGAATCCTGGGCTCAGACACTTAGCACCCACCCAGAAACACCTGGCCGTGTAACCTTGAGCAAGTTACTTAACCCCAATTGCTTAGGGGTGGCCAGGTGGCTCAGCGAGTAAGAGCACCGGCTCCAGTGTCGGGATGACCTGGATCAAATCCGGGCTTAGATACTCAGCACCACACCCAGAAATAACTGGCCGTGTAACCTTGAGCAAGTTACTTAAACCCGATTGCTTTAAAAAAAATTTTTTTTTAATTAATTAAAAAAAAAAAGTAAGTGCATTTCTCAGGCCTTATAAAGTATGAGTACAAACCCACAAAGAACCTGGAAAGTGGGAGTATCTGCCTTCCAGGGGACCCATTCTTTGAATGTGAGTCTCAGTGGTAGTCCCAAGGGAATACCTACAGCAGGATGGAGTGTTCCCTTTCCATCAAGATTCCCATTATTTCTACTTAGTTGTCTGCAATAGTATTAATATCATGATTTGCATTAGTCATAACAAAGGCCAGAAAGAAGGCCCATTTGAGGGCCACCAGAAAAGAAAAGAACGCATGAGGTTGTGCCTTGCAGGACCTTACACTGGCAGGTGCAAAAGGAGAGTACAATTGTGATTTAGCACAGACTGTTCTGAGGGGTTTCTACTTACTAGTAAGTAATAGGGTCAGGATTCAAACCCAAGTTTTCTAAGTACAACTCCACTGCAGCTGGTTATCTCTTGATGATGAAAGCGATTGATGAGCTAGTAGCCATACACAAGCACATTACTTAGAGGGACCAACAAAAATACTAAATGAGTATGCTATATCATTCAACAACTAACTATCAGGTCCCTTCTCTCTGCCAGGTGCTATGCCTGGCAGAAATGAAAAAGTCCCTGCCCCTTGAGAAGCTATATTCTATCAGGGGGAGAGACCACATTTATTTCTGGATCTGTAGCAGAGGATTGCTAATAGTTTCTAGCCTCCATGTTAGCCACCATGTGGGTGGTTTGAGCTTATTTCAATACTTTCTTCCCTGCATTTTGCCATCCTTGGTCACTGACTGACATCTTTAAATGAACCCAAGCATGGGTAAGAAAAAAAACAGCAAAGAAGCCTTAGAAAATAAATGAATTAAGCTGCCATGCACACTTCAATTCCAAAAATTAAATGTTAGCTAAAGTCAGATTTTATGTTTTGATTGCAAATATTTACATATGAATGTATTGACTGAACTTGACTCTGATGAAATTCAAAATCTGACAAAATTTCATTTGTTAAAGCTACAGTGGTCTGTAGTAAGGGTACAATTAATTTGTTTATTTAAAATATAGTGTAAAGATAACTAATGAACTTGCTCATTCTTCCTTGCTAAGGGTCAAACATTTCTAATAGATATATTCAAAGGACTATAAAAAATTTTCATCTTGGCATACTGACAGAAGGGAAAAAATGTACAAGCTCATCATTTAAAGCTTCTATTTATACTTCTATTGTGAAAGTTAATTCATTTCTAAATGTATGATAGATCCGATTATAAGCAAATCTACTTGTTTCGGTGACATTGAAACATGATTGTGGAAGTTTAAACATTTTTGTTTTTACACATGACTATGTATTATGTGAAGCAACTGTTAAAATACCTTAAAAACAAAAGTATACAAGAAAAACTCAGTTCTCCATTTATTTGGCCAATATCAGTCAATAAACATTTATTAGATGTCTACTATGTGCCAGGCATTATGCGAAGTTCTGGGGATGAAAAAAGGCAAAAGTCAGTGTCTGCTTTCAGGGAGTTCACAGTCTAATGGGGGAGACAACAAGCAAACATGTATGTCCAGACAAGCTATCTTAAATAGGAAATAATTAAGAGAGAAAGCGCTAGAGTTAAGAAGGGTTGGGAAAGTTTTCCTTTTGAAGATGGGATTTTAGTTGACAGTGAGCCAGAGAAGCCAGTAGGCAAAAATGAGGGGGAAGAGCATTCTAAGTGTGAGGGACAGCCAGAGAACGTGCCCAGAGTTGAGAGATGGAATGTTTTGTTCATGGAACAGCAAAGAGGCCAAGATCATTGGATTGAATAATATGTGTTGGGGAGTGAAGTGTAAAGTTGAAATAAGGATAATGCCTGTCAGAAAAAAATTGTATTAATTATGTCCAAGTACTGATGAGAGAGAGAGAGAGAGAGAGAAAGAGAGAGAACCAAAAGTTAGAGTTTCTTCTTCCTACTTGGAATTCTCTCTGAATTAAATCATAATTATATTTTGATAAGGAAACAAAACCAAAATTTTACAGAAAATAAAACAAAGATACAAAATTCAATTTTAGAGTATTTTGATTTGCTTAAAAAGAAGTATGGAAATGTCAGTGCTGGAAGTACAGCATTGGAGATGATTTATCTTCATGGAAAAATAAGGTCAAGTCCTACAGTCATCTCCCTAAATTTATCACCTCCATAATAAAACCAGAAGGCATTTATTTGGCCCAAAAATGGACATTCGCCCTTTAACCATTCCCTTTCAGGAGTTCTCTTTCACTAAAGTCAAAGGTAAATTCAAAAGATACTCCTCTTAATTGGATTAAACATTAGTATGTCCCAGCACTTAGTCTGATCAACAACCTATTTATTCTCAGGGAGTCTGGATTCCTTCCAGAATGTTGATTAAACTTTTGATTAGAGGTTTTTGATAAGAAGGAAACTGAGGACTTCCTAGGAGGAGATTATTTCCTTAGAATTGATGGTTAAAGAAAGACCAACAATTTTTATTCAGATTAGGTCAAAAGTCTTCAGACTCTTAGAATATTTCAGAGTTCAAAAGGAGGCCTTGAGTGGTATTAAGTTCCACATTCTAATAAATAGAAACGTAGTTCCTGAATTGACTAAATATTCCTTTCCTGCTGTATTATACTTAACTTCATAATGATCAAATATTGACTGTACTCTAAAAACAAAATCTTTTTGGAAAAATTATTTTAAATTTTTGGAATATGGTAAAATAATTATACAAAGTTGCGATATATTAAAATATATTTTGGAGGAGTGTGCTGTAGGAGAAAGAGCACTGAATTTGGAATCAAAATACCCACATTCAAGTATTGCCTCTGCTACTTACTGCTGACTTGTGTGACCTTGGACAACTTGGTCTCAGTTTCCCTATCTGTAAAATTAGAAACTTAAAACTGGATGATCTCTAAAGACACTTTCAGCTGTCAAAAAATGATTCTATAACTGTATTTTTTCTCAATTCTAATACATGTGTTCATTTTTATTCTAACAATTATAATGACTACTGGAATCAGGAGGCTAGACTCTTGTGCCTCTCCTCCTCCACCAAGAAGCCCATATGCTCTGCACATGTACATGCAGTGTGGCCTGGGTTCAGTTTGAGGGGAGACTGACTGCCTAGAATTGGGATCAGACTCCTCAGATTCCTTTTCTCATATACTTTGGCTCACTCTTCCCCAGAGAAAAATTACTTAAAGCTTAAGTTTGGTTCATGTCTGAAATCTCTCCAAAGGTGGGGTAGAAAGAAAGTCAATGTACAATATGTGTCAGATATGGGAAGGGTACTTATTTCTGATACACAGAAGAAATGCTTATTAAAGGCTCTCTCACATTTTACTTCACTCCCAGCAAACAAAGATGGCAAAAGACAGAAAGAGTCTGTGTTGATAAAGGGGTTGATAAAACACGGTCACAATAATGCACTGTTGATGGAGCTACTTACTTAGTACAACCACTCTGGAAGGTAATTTAGAATTTGAAAATAAAGTAGCCACACTCTGACCCCGAGATTCCATTGCATGGCATAGATCTCAAGGTGGTCATTGACAAAAGAAAGACTCAGAGATGGCAGAGCAGAAAGAAGCAATTCAGTCCAGCTCTTTTCACAACTACTCTAATGAAAATCTCAGACTAGCACCTAACTATGTAATGATCAGAAACTAAACAGAAACAACAACGACTCATCGTTCCATCTAAAGATCACAAATTTATCCCATAGGTAAATGACTAGCAAAACTGTGGAACAAGGATAGGCAGGTATCAAGCCAGACCCCAGAAGAAAAACAGGGACTCATCACTGTGGCTCCAATCCATGTGAGATGATTGAGATCTTTAATTCAATCCCCAGCACAGGGGCCTACATATAGGGGCTATAGGACACTTGCCCTAACCCTAGAAAGGGGACCCACCAACTCAGGCCCTGGGAGAGCAACAGGACATAGGCACTGTGGTTATGAGCCCCAAAGGGAGAATTTAAGACCCAGCTTCCTAGAAAAAAAGATCTTGTTCTGTCAATGTAACCCAGAGCCAGACTTTGGGATCAAAAGAGGACCATAAATAGTGAATTAATATCAATACTCAACACATATGATCCAAATTACATAGCATCTATATAAAGAAAAAGCTAAATGAGTTACAGGGAGTAATAGACGATAAGAGTATAATAAGGGACCTCAGTGTGTTCTTTAAAAACTTGACATCACTATCTAAAAAAAATAAGAAAAAAGTAAAGAACTTGAATAGAATTTTAGAAAAGTTAGATATGATATGATACATCTCTGGTGATTATACAAAGGAAAAAGAAACAATTATATGTACATGTGTATACATATATGTATATACATATATAAACACATACATAAACATGTATACATATTGAAGCATAGTATGGTACCTTTTCAAAAATGGGTTAAAAATCTTACAAGCAAGTGCAGAAAAGCAGTCACATCAAACAAATCCTTTCATGTCCACAATGCAATAAAAATTATATTCAATAAAGAGCTGTTTAAAAAAGAATTAAAAATTAACCAGAAACTAAATAATTTAATCCCAAAGAATCTTGGTGGATCAAAAAACAAATTGTAGAAACAACAGATAGTTTCATGAAAGATGGCAAAAATGAGACAGCATGCCAAAATTTTCAGAATTCAGTCAAAGCATTTCTTTTAGGAAAATGTTAATACTAAATACTGTTAATAAAAGGAAAGAAACCAACTATATTTAAGCCAATTAAATTCAAAAATAGAAATACTGGAAATCTAAGAAGAGATTAACAAAATTGAAAGCAAAAACCTATTGAATTAATAAAGTTAGGAGCTGTTTTTTTAAACCAATAAAATAGAAAAAACAATGAGCAAATCTGGTTAAAAAGAAGAAAGGAAATCCAGTATTAAAAATTAAAGAGGAGAATTTACAACCAATGAAGAAAAAATAAAGGATATTATTCAAAACTATTTTGTCAAACTATGTGCCTATAAAACAAATAAAATGGGAGAATATTTATAACTATATAAAAGATCCTGATTAATGAAATGAGAAATAGAGAATTTAAACAACCCAATCTCAGGGAAATAAATTGAATAAGTCATAAATGAACCACCAAAGTATGGGTTCGGATGGAGAGTGAGAAGAAAACCCTGAGACCATGAGCATTTGCACACAAATTCTATTAAACAACCAGAGAACAATTATATCCAATATTATATCCATGTATATCATACATGCTGCTTACAAAAAGGGCGAAAGAAAGGATCCTACCATATTCTTTCTATGATATACAGTCTCAATAACTAAATCAAGGAGAGTCAAAAAGCAAAGAAAGAAAACAATAGACAAATATCCCTAATGAACACTGACACAAAAATTTTAAATAAAATATTAGCAAAGAGGCTACAGCAACATATAAAAAAATAACGCACTATAACCACACAAGAATGCAGAGTTGGTTCAAAATTAGGGAAGCTATAAACATACTTGACCACATTGATAAGAACAACAAAAAATTGTATGATTATATCAAAGAATGCAGAAAAAGTTTTTAATACAAACAACATCTATTTTGCTTTTTCTTAAGTAGCAAATATAAGAATAAATATACTCTTGTTTAACATGGGAAATACTATATATCTAAAACCAAGAGCCAGTATTATGTGTAATGGAGATCTCTATACATATAGAGACCTTTTCAATAAGATAAGTGGTAAAGCAAGGAGGCCAAATTATCACCACTACTATTTGACATATGGTTCTAGAAATGCTACCTATAGCAATAAGAAAGAAAACAAGAAAATGAAGCAAAAAGGAAACAAAATTATTGCTTTTTATTAATGATACAATGGTATATGTAGAGAATCTTAAAGTCAACTAAAATTAACTGAAACAATAACTTCATTAAAGTTGCAGGATATAAAATACACCCATTCAAATTATCAGCATTTTTTAATAATACTGACAAAACTTAGCTAGAATAGAGAAATTCCATTTAATATAACTATATAATGTATGAAATATTTAGGAGACGATCTACCAAGATATACACAGGAGCTACAAGAATACAACTACAAAACACTTTATGAAAATATAGACCTAAATAACTAGAAGAATATTAATTGCTCAAGAGTAGACCAAAAATGAAAATGCTTCCTAAATTTATTTATTTATTACAAGGCCATACAAACCAAACTACCAAAGGATTTCTTCAGAGAACTAGAAAAAAATTATTATAAAATTCATGTGAGAAAGCAAAAAGTCAAGAATCTCAAAGGAAATAATGAAAAAAAAAGTGAGGAGGAAGGAGGTCTCTCAAAACAAGACCTCAAACTATAGCATAAAGCAGTAATCATCAAAAGAGTTTAGTGCACTGGTTATAAAATAAAGAGGCTGATCAGTGGAAGAGATTAGCTATACAACATAAAAAAAATAGTCTATGTTTAATAAACCCCAATATCCCAGAAACTAGGGTAAGAACTTACTAAGTAACAAAAATTGCCAGGAAAACTGGAGAGCAAAGTGACAGAAATTAGATTTAGACCAGCGACTTACAGAATATACCAAGACAAGCTCCAGATAGATACATGACCCAGATGTCATATAAAAAGATCATATCATTAACTAAGTAAATGAACAAAGAAATTATCTTTTAGATCTATAGACAGAGGAAGAGTTCTCGATCCAATAAGCAATAGAGATGATAACAGAAGATAAAATGGAGAATTTGAATAACTTATAATTAAAACTTTTTTTAACCAAATCCAATCAGCTAAAATTAGAAAGAAAGTAGTTAACTGGGGAAAAATAATCTTTGCAGCAAATTTCTCTGACTTTATTACCTTATGTCATATCCAAGCTATATAAGGAACTGATTCAAATTTATGAGACTAAGAACCATTCTCCAGTAGATGTATGGTCAAAGGATATAAACAAGCAGATTTCAAGGGAAGAAATCCAAGCTATTAATAGCATATTGAAAAAAAAATAAGCTCCAAAATCACTAATAATCAAATGGAACTCAAAGCAACTCTGAGTTCTACCTAATACCCACTAGGTTGTTAAAGTTGACAAAAAAGAAAAACAAAAATTGTTCAGAGGTCTGAAAGAAAACAGGTACTATTGGTAGAGCTATGAATTGGTTCGATCATTCTGGAAAGCAATTTGCAACTATATCCCCGAAGTTACCAAACTGTGAATAACCTTTGACCTATACCCCAAAGAGATCAAAGAAAAATGAAAAGGTATTATATGTGAAAGAGATGTACTCTTTTAGTAGTAGCAAAGAACTGGAAATTAAGGAGGGAGTTAATCAGCCATGGAATGGCTGAACAAAACTGTGGCACATGAATGAGATGTAATACTATTGAGCTGTTAGAAATGAAGAGATGGTTTCAGAGAAACTTGGGAAGACTTACATGAACTACTGCAAAGTGAGCAGAACCAGGAGAACAATTTATACTATAACTTTAAATCAAAAATTTCGAAAGACAACTCTCATCAATACAATTGATGTAAGCAAATGGGAAGAGAAAAAAATCAATGCTTAATGATTGAAAAAAAAATTATGGTTGAAGAAAAATCCAAAAGATTCATGATACTATCCACAGCCAGAGGAATAACTGATGAAGTCTGAATGCAGATCAAAGCATACTATTTTCACTTTTTTTTTTTTTTTTTTTTGGTGGTGGTGGTTTTTTTCCTTTTGTTCCGTTTCTTCTTTCACGACATAACTAATGTGGAAATGTGTTTAACGTGCTTGCACATGTATAACCTATATCAGATTGCTTGCCATCTTAGGGAGGGGGGAAAGGAAGGAAGTAAAAAAATAAAAATCTTATAAAAAATGAATGTCAAAAAAAAATTATCAAGCCAGGGCAGTCAGGTGGCACAGTGAATAGAGTACTGGCCCTGGAATCAAGAGGACCTGAGTTCAAATTTGACCTCAGATACTTGCTAGCTGTGTGACCCTCATCAAGTCAGTTAACCCTGATTGCCTCCCCACAAAAAATTACCAAGCTATGTACTTTATAATGGTAATCTACACTTGCATGGAGAGCATCCTTTATAAAGGTATAGTAGGGAAAAGGTAGCCTTCCTAAACAATATTCTACACAGTTACACAGCTGACTAAAAGATGTAGAGAATATAACATTCTAATCTGCACATTACTGACTTAAATTTTTTTTTCTTTAGTAAAGCATCTGCTTTAAAGGCTTCCCTCCAAGGAAGTGTCTCCTGCGTATATTTTAGAAATCATAGAAATTATAATTTGCAACTAGATATCTAACTTTATTGATGTCTTGATTATTAATGTCTAATAAGTCATAAAATGGGCAGATATGCTTGCCGAAATTATTTGCTATTATCAGAGAGTATTACTATATGGACTCCAGATGGAAGAAGAATTCCTTACAAAAATGTCTCCTAGTTTCTATCATTTGTGGATGGGGACTGAATCAAGTCCTGGAACATATGATACATGATCATCTGAAAGAGATCAGCTTCACTTTCTGACTGAAAAAATCAAGATGAATAATATCAAAGGATCCCATGCATACAGTTGTATGGACTGTTATCCCATGCATACAGTTGTATGTACATATACCTCAGATAAGTACCATGGGTGAACAATTTTAAAAGTCCAAATTTGAGTAAGAGTTGGGAAGCAGGCTGTATTACATTTGATAAATTGTGCAATGCTTTTAATGACTAAACTTTTCCCTAAAACAAAGGCCCACTTTTTTAATATCAATACTCTTCCGGTGATTTTGAATGACTGTAAATTATGAAACACCACATCTCAATAATTAAAATTGTGGATCAACCAAGAGACAATGAAGAGATGCCTGTTGGGTAAGTATAGGATACAAAATGTTACCAATGGAGAATTGCAGAGAAGTTATGTAAAGATTATCATTAGAACTATAAAAAAGAGGTTGATCATTCATGTAGCAAGAGCATGAGACCATTTGCATGATCCATTGGCCAAACAATGTGAAGATTTCTAGAAGAAGAACTCCCTGTGCACGATTTTCAGGAGGACAGGCACAAGAGTAGAATGGAACGAGAAGGCAAAGGTGAGTTGAGATAAGCAGCAATAAAAGGAGTACTTATAACAGTGAGATCACAGAACCATCAAACTAGAAAATTCTTCAAGTAGATAACATACTACCCTCAAGTTTTACACAAGGCCCATTTGGAAGGAATGTGTGACCAATATCTGGATAAATATGGTATATGGGAAAAGTGAGGTAGACTTTCTTGTTTAAGGCAACCCATGTGGATCTTAAAGACTCAGATATTTCATAACCCACAGATGCATCAACAGTAAACTCCTCAGGGTGACTAGGTGGCGCAGTGAATAGAGCACTGGCCCTGGAGTCAGGAGGACCTGAGTTCAAATCTAGCCTCAGACACAACACAAAAACTAGCCATGTGACCTTCGGCAAGTCACTTAACCCCAATTGCCCTCCAAAAAGCAAAAAAAAAAACAACAACAACAACAACAGTAGACTCCTTGATACTTTTGTACTTTATGCAACCAGTTTCTCAAGTCATAAGTTACTCTTAGAACTATGTTTTCACAGGGCACATATCTTTAGCATATTTATGGGTAAAAAGTGACATGGTAATCATCTTTAGAGGTGAGGAGATCTGTTGTGGTTCTGACTTGTTTCATTCTCCAAAGTCACAAGTGCAACGTTGTCTTGGTAATGGTACTAGAATAAAAGTGAAGAGAATGTGCATTTTAACCTTGGTTTTGCCAATCATCACTTAGGTGACCTTGGGGTAAACTACTTTTTGAGTTTCCTCTTCTATAAAATGTGTGTAAATTTACTCTAAGGAACAAGGTTGGCGTGAGGATCAATTGGAGCTGACATTCATATTGACTTTAAGGTTTATAAAGTGTTTTACATGCATTACTGCAATTGAGCCCCATCCAACCCCCCAACAACCACATGAGGCAGCTTTACATTTTATTAGCCTTTAACAGATGAGGAAATTGAGGTTCACAGAGATAAAGTGACTGGTCCATGATCGCACACTGCCCCAAGCTGGTGAAACCAGACTGATGTGAAGACATTTTGGGAAAAGGTTAGAAAAAAATATAAGGATTTCTTAAAATTTTGTAGTAATTGATCTGAAAAAAAAATACCAAGCTTAAAACTGGGGAGTTTCTAAGACTCTGGGAGAATCTAGCTCAGTATCTCATTTCTGCTTGTTCAATAGATAATTATGTTCTTTTCTAACCTTTCCAGAATTTTTGTATACTCTCCTAGACTAAGCTTTTTGCCTCATCTCTGTTAACTCTCTTCTATAGAGATATTTAGGTAGGAAGCCATGTTATAACAAAGAAATTCAAATTAAAAATTACCAGAGGGTAACAGCTGCAGGAGTAAACACAGGAACTACATTGGGTTACAATGAAATTACTTCATATCATATTTGGAACTACAGCCATCTGATTCTGGAAAATGCCATAATAAGACAACTCAATATAAGAAAGAATGCCATGTAAAATCCCTATCAGAGCCCCAAAGTCCCCGAAAACACAATGTGAACAGAGAATAAACAATGAGATGTAAAGGAGAGCTACCAGGGTAAGAGAAGAAACAAGATGTAGACAGTATGCAAATGTCTGGCTTTCTTCATTGTCCCTTGAATCACCTGCATCAACTCAAGTGTCTTTCAAGAAAATGGGCTAAGGTCACCATTTATCTTCAGGAAGAATTAGTGAAACTCCTCAGAGTCGCTGTATTAGTAAACACTGAGCCACTTTCTATTGAAATAGCACTTTGAAAAAACAAGCTTGAAGGTTGTATTTACTTGATCCTCACAATACCCATGTATCCTGCTGTAAGATGAGGGCAAAATACTAACTTCGTCTTATAGCTAAAAAAAACTGAGGTCCAAAGGAGCTAAATCCAGTATGACTTAGCAGAGCTCACACGTTTCACATGGATCAAATTGGAAACAGTCTATATAATGCTGGCTCATTGCGACATCTGATGTTCCATCATTAGATATCAATTCCTTTGCTAATATTAACACATTATGGAATTCCCCAGACAAAATGCAAATACCTCTGAAAGATAACATCAATTCATTATCAACCATGTACAAATAAGTATATCTAATTAGTTGGCTGCTAACCTTGGAAAGATGAGAGAAATCCTCAAATAATGGAATACCAGACTCAGCCAAGAAACATTTATTAAGCACCTACTATGTGCCAGGAGCTGTGCTAAGCAATGGAGATAAAAATAAAAGCAAAAAAAAAATCCCTACTCTCACAGAGGTCACAGTCTAATGAGTGAGAAAGCATGAAAACAACTACATGCAAACAAGACAGATACAGTATAAATTGGAGAGCTTCAGCAGAGGAGAAGGCACTAAGATTTGGAAAGGATTTTTGTAGAAGATGGGACTTTGTGGTTCTATCTTGTGCTCAGTTGTTTCAGTTATGTCTGACTCTTCATGACCCCATTTGGGGATTTTTGGCAGAGATACTGGAGTGGTTTGCCCTTTCCTTCTCCAGCTCATTTTACAGAGGGGCCGTATCCAGTCATCCTGATCTATATCTGGTCAACAGACCCAGATGGCTCTGGAAAAGAAAATGAGGCTGGTGACTTTGCACGGCTCTCTATCACTTAAATCCAATTTAATTGCAAGTCATGTCATCATCTACCTGGTGTCATGGTCCTCTTTGGATGAGGCACAAACAAAAAAAAACATTTTACAGAAGAGGAAACTGAAGCAAACAGGGTTAAGTGACTTGCCCAGGGTCACACAGCTAGTAAGTGTGTATAAGGTAGAACTTTAGCTGAGATTTAAAGGAAGCCATTAAGACAGAAAGCAAAAAAAACATAAAAAGAGAGTTTTACAGGCATGGGGAATAGCAGTGAAAATGCTCAGTGTAAGGATATGAGAGTGTCTTGTACAAGAATAGCCAGGAGGCCAGTGTCACTGGATCTTACAGAATGTAGAGAGGAGTGAGGTATATGAAGCCTGAAAAGGTAAGGAGCCAGGTTATAGACAGCTTTAAATGATAAGCCAAAGATTTATATTTGATTCTGGAGGAAGTAATAGGGCATTACTAGAGGTTATTGAATGGGTTGATGAGGTGACATGGTCAGATCTTGGTCAGACTTAAGGAAAAACAATTTCATTGATGAGTGGAGATGGAAGTGGGGAGACTCAGGTCAGGGACAACTACTAGAAAGCTATTGCAATAGTCCAGACATGGGGAGATGAGGGACAGCACCAGGGTGCTGGTAGTATCAGAGAAGAGAAGGGAGTCTTATATGAGAATTGTTGCAAAGGTAGAATCAATAGGGCTTCACAACTGATTGGTCATGGAGATGAGGGCAGGGGAGAGTGAAGAGTGAAGAGGATAATCTCTATGGCTGAAAAGTTGGGTGACTAGGATGATTGTGGTATCCTTGTTACTGACAGGGAAGCTAGCAAGAGGGGAGGGTTTGAGGGGAAAGATGACTTTGGTTTTGGACATAAAAATTTCAAGATGTCTACAGAGCATCCAACTGAGATGTCCAAGAGGAAATCAGAGATGCAAAACTAGAAGTCAGGAGAGACTTGGGTGGGAGTAGGACCAACAGAAAACAGATGCAACCAAATGGTACAGTGGATAGAATGGTGTACCTGGAATCAGAAAGACTTGAGTTCAAATTCATACTTATACACTTACTTGTGATGTTGGTCAAGTCACTTAGCTTCTGTTTGCCTTAGTTTCCTCATCTGTAAAATGGAAACAATAATAGCAACTACTTCCCAGAACTCTAAGGATCAAATAATATAATATTTTTAAATGCTTTGCAAACCTTAAAGCACTATGTAAATGCAAGCTATTAACTAGGAGGCGAAACTGCAGGAGTCTATAAATAACAACACGCGTTATGCAAGTACTTGCTGAAAGAAAGATATTTTAGAAAAGTAAGAGAGAAAAGTCGTAGTTCTTGGAGATAGAACCCCTGACCCTGACAATAGCAGAAAGATAGCAGTGACAGATACTTCGCTTTGGGAGCACTATGATCCTGTTTGGGTATAAATATTAAAGTGATTAGCCGATATTAGAGAGACCCGAAGTCAGAGGGCTGGAAACAGTTGGAGATCTACCAAGCCATGCATATAGTGTAGGAAGAGGATTCATGTGTAATCAGCCTAGAAAGGTAATGTTCTACATCAAAGCTGAGATGCCCATGGACTCTCCAGGTATAGATGTCCAGTAGGCAGCTAGTGACATGGAATTGAACCACTAATGAAACTGCTAAGATAATGTAGAGAAAAGAATCAAGGAGGGCCCAGAATAGGACCCTGGGGTCCAATTACACATAAGGAGTGAAACATGAAGGATGATCCTGCCAAGAAGAGCGAGAAGCAGAAGTCAGGTAAGAAGAAGATTAGGAGAGAACACTGTCACCAGAACCTAATGAGGAGGGAGTGTTCCAAAGCAGGGGGTCAGTCAGCATGCAAAATTATAGTAATCAACATTATTTGATATCAATGTTTTTTCACTTTTCCCATTGACTGGAATGTCTCACTGATTTTCATTTCTTGTTTTCTTTTCATTTCTTTCTTTATTTTGCTGCCCTACCCTTTTCCCCCACTACCACCATTACCACCCCTCAGAGGGCAAGAATCATATCTTATCTGAACATTATATTTCTCACAGTACCTAGCATGGTAATGTTCAATAAGCACTCAATAACTTCTGAATGAATCAATGAGACATTCATTCTAAAGGTTAAAAAATTAGTTTTTCTATACATTTACCTATATAATCAGCAGATTAATTTACCATTCCCTTCAATGCACAGACACAACTACCGCACACAATCATACACATTTATAATCGAAGTAATCATGGGAGTGGGTAGCTAGGTGGCATGGTGGATAGAGTGCTGGGCCTGGAGTCAGGAAGACTTGAGTTCAAATATGGTCTCAGATATTTGCTAGCTGTGTGACCCTGGGCAAGTTACCTACCCTGTTTGCTTCAGTTTCCTCATCTGTAAAATGAGCTGGAGAAAGAAATGGCAGACCACTCCAGTATCTTTGCCAAGAAAACCCCAAATAGGGTTATGAAGAGTGGAATATGACTGAAAAATGACGGAACAACAAAAAATCATGGGACTGGCTGCCAAGCAATAAGAGTTCCTCTATTGTCACAATCCACTCTGAGGGCTCTGTTTTCTAACATATCCTCTCTCTCTTTAGTCCTTAAAGGAGGTCCTAAATGTTCATTTTAATAAGGGTAAAGAATTGGAACAATAAGCTTTCCTTATGGTCATGGCCTCCAATACTATAGCACTTAGGAATGTGCTATGATAGTGGGAGGCATATCCTTTCAGGAAGATTTTGTTAACAGTCACATTGGTTGTATCCATGTATACCCCTCTAACAGCCTCATAGGAATCATTAGAAGAAGCTTTTGGTGCAGTGGATGGAGCACTAAGTTCCAATCTGGCCTCAGATGCTTGGCTGTGTGACCCTGAGCAAGTCACTTAAGCTCTGTTTGTCTGGTTTCCTCAACTGTAAAATAGGTATAATAGCAGCACTTATCTCAGCAGGATTGCTGTGAGGAACAAATGAGAAGATATTTGTAAAAAAAAAAAAAGAGCTTCATACAATGTCAAGGGTGTAATAAGTGCTATATACATGCTTATCCCCTTCCTTCCCCATTAGACACATTAATCTATAGTTTTTCTTTCCAATTTTATTTCTCCTTGGTTTAGGTATCAGGACCATATCTGTCTCCTGAAAGAAGTATAGCAGAATGTATTTTTTCTCTATTTTTGAAAACAATTTATGTAAAATTATCATTATTTTTTGAATATTGACTATGTCTGAACACATGATTGCCACCCCTGTCTTTTTAAGTTCATTTAAAGCACAGAAGATTCTACTCTATTTCTTTGTTTATTTTTTAATTTTTATTTTTATCTTGAAGTTAACAAATAATTGAAGTTAACTTCAATTAACAAAGTTTGATAATAGAATGAGTATTTGAAAATTCACAGTAGAACAGAAAAGGAAGATTGTACATGAAACAGCAGGTCCTTATCATATACAGCTTGTTTTTCTTTTTAAGTAAGTTCAGCCAGTAGCTCTCAAAGCTATCCTGTTTGTCTATGCTTCTATCTGACCTTTCTTCTATCCTCTTCTCTACATTTTTAAACAAGATTTATCACTAACCTTTTTTCCTTTTTCCCCCATTCTTTTCTTTATTTTGTTTCCTTATCCCTTTTCCCACTCTCACAATTACCACCACATAGAAAATGAATGTAAAACTTAACATATATGTACCAAAAGGCACAGAATCTAAATATTTAAAGGAAAAGTTAAATGAGTTATAGGGAGAAATAGTTGGAGAACTCAGTGTACTCTTTTAGATATAGACATCTCTAACTCCCCTTCATCCCCCAAGCACACACACATACACACACAAGGGAGAAGCTAAGGACCTGAAGAGAATTCTAGAAATTTAAACATGAGCATTCTCTGGCTATTATTGAATGGTAGTAGAAAGGGGTTGTACCAGCAACCACACTGGCATAGCCAAGATGGCTGCTAGTACAGGTTCTTAAATCTGCTTTACTAGGAAAGATAGTCATTCAAGGGGTCAACAATCTTTTTAATTACATTCATTAGTTCAGGGGAAAAGTCAGCACCCTGAACTTCAGAGAAAATCCAAACAAATAAAATAGAGAAAATACAATCAGGGAAATAAAGACCAACAAACAGGGCTTCTAACTGTCTGAGAAATTAGTACAGATCAACAGACAGATCCAATTGTCTGACCAAGACAATACATACATAGTTACCAGAGAGAAAAGCACCAGTATCTGGATTTTTCAAAGCCAGGGGGCTCCTTAACAGCTAGGCAAAATCTCATCTGGCCAAATTACAAGAACACCCTTCCAATGAGTGAATTAGCCTTCCTACAAGCAAGCCTCCCCTAAAGCAAGCTTCCCTTAATGGGCTCCACCCGAGGTCTAGTAATAGGAGGGAAAGATCTTCAATTCCCACTAACATTACAGGAGTATACACTTTCCGACTGTGCATGGTACCTTACTAGTTGAGCATTAAAAAACTCACAAACAACTAAAAAAAAAGACATATTGAACACATTAGATAAGAGTGAGATTCGTGAGATGTCCATTCGCTCTATCCCCACCTCTATGTTTGTATAATCGTCTCCTAGCACACCCAATTATGAATAGGAAATTCCTTCTCCATCATCACGAATTCAAATATTTTATCCTTCTAACTCAGTATATGAATTTGAAGACCTTGCATTGACTCATCAAGAATATTTTTTTTCTCCAGTGTCGGGATGACCTGGGGATCAAATCTGGGCTCAGATACTCAGCACCACACCCAGAAATAACTGACTATGTGACCTTGAGCAAGTTACTTAATCCCTATTGCTTTAAAAAAAAAAAAAGAATATTTTTTTTCAAGAGCATCCACCAAATTTGCAAGCTTCAGCAACAAATTTACATTGTAAACTTAATTTGTTTCAACTTTTTGTTATCATGACAAAAACAGCAACTCCTTCATTTAACTCAAACTTAACTTCATTTAACTTCATTTAAATTAACTTAAACTTTTGAAGTACCTTGGCATGAAAGAGACATCATGTTTCTCAATAATATAAGCATATCAATGTTTTGTCCCATATCATCCTACAGTTTTGTGAAGAGCCTTCCCTTTTTAAGGACTATTTTTTATAAAGTTCATTACTCTTGTAATAACTTTTAAAACTTTGTGTAGCTCTTCACTCATTTTTTTTAATCAAGTGATAGATGCCTGCAAAGTATGTAACGTGCAAATTCTATGAAGTGACTACATTTTAAAAAATGTTTATTTATTTATTCTTAGTTTTCAAAATTCACTTTATAAGATTGAGTTTTAAATTTTCCCTCTTTCTTTCACCTTCCACTTCCCTGAGATGGCATGCAATCTGATATAGGCTATACATGTACAATCATATTAAACATATTTCCATATTAGTCATGTTGTAAAGAAGAATTAGAACCAAAGGAAAAAACCATGAGAAAGAAGAAACAAAAAAAAGAAAGAAAGAAAATAGTAAGGGTAGCTAGGTGGCACAGTGAATAGAGCACAGGCCGTAGAGTAAGGAGGACCTGAGTTCAAATCCAGCCTCAAATGCACTTGCTAGCTGTGTGACCTTGGGCAAGTCACTTAACCCCAATTGCCTTGCCTCCCCCCCCCCAAAAAAAGAGAATGGTATGCTTCAATGTGCATTCAGACTCCATAGTTCTTTCTCTGTATGTGGATAGCATGCTCCATCATGAGTCCTTTGGAATTGTCTTAGATCACTGCATTGCTGAGAAGAGCTAAGTCTATCAAAGTTGACATCGAACAATGTGTCTGTTAATGTGTACATTGTTCTCTCGATTCTGCTCATTTCACTCAGCATCAGTTCATGCAAGTCTTTCCAGGTTTTTCTGAAGTTCACCTGCTCATCATTTCTTATGGAACAACAACATTCCATTACATTCATATACCACTTCTTTACCACCACAAAATGATCTACTATAAATATTTTTGTACATATGAGGAACCACATTTTTAATTATTACATGTAAACTTGTATTTCATCCTCACATTAACTAAGTTCTGTCAGCTCAGTCCAATAAATTCCATTACATATCATTTTCATTTTTTAAAACTGTCAATTGTATTGAAATTTTCTCTTAAAGTAGCATTGCCATGAATAGGTTTACAAAGTAATGCATATCCCTTAACATCAATAGCAACAAAATCCTATACATATGTAACTGCATGAGCATCTTTAACTACATCTGTTGCTCTATTCATTTGCAAAGCAAAATATGAAGATTTTAGTTTTTCAATTAAGTGATCACAAAGCTCTTTAAACATGTTGGCAATTCGCCTTCCCATTATTTGTACATGTAACCCTTTGAAGCAACTTAAATATGACTCACCAAATATCATTTCAACCATGTCAGTAAATAGTTTTCAGATAGTACCAACATCTCTCTCTCTCTCTCTCTCTCTCTCTCTCTCTCTCTCTCTCTCTCTCTCTCTCTCTCTCTCTCTCTCTTTGCTTTTTGGAGGGGGGGAGGTAGGGCAATTGGGGTTAAGTGACTTGCCCAAGGTCACACAGCTAGTTTTGTGTTCAGTGTCTGAGGCTGGTTTTGAACTCAGGTCCTCCTGACTCCAGGGCTGGTGCTTTGTTCACCGTACCACCTAGCCACCCCCAACGTTTTTCTCATTGAATAATGTTTTATATTTAGCAATTACTGGAGTCAACTTTATAGGATGCAACCAATCCCTTTGATGTCACAGGATAGGCATTTTTTAGTTTGCATTTCTTATTAAAAGTATCCTATATTCTCTGGTAAGATTCTTGTTTTCTCATCATATGCTTTCCAGAAGTGATTTTAATTTATTTTATTTCATTCATCTGAAGCATTCATACACAGTAAACACAACAAACTTTGCTCTCCTTCAATAACTATTTGTGAATCCCAATGATAAATGTAGTGGATCATATTGTCTGGATTTAGACATCCTCCTTTCTTTTTCTATATTTTTGGTACTTAAACTGTCTCTATCATCTTTGCTGAAAATACATTACAGATCTCCATTGAATTTTCTCTTCTTACTGATGAAGAGAAATTTATTCATCATAAAAGGATAATATTTTGCTTTTTAAAAACTAAAAATAATAAAACTTTAAAACAATAAAATTTCATTGTTGTACATTCAAATATTGATAACTTCTTTAGTTATTTCAATTTATTTTAAATTGGGAGGAGGGGGCTTGACACCAACTTATTGTATCACACTTACTGAAATGAGTAGCACTGAGAATTATAACAAATATCATGGTACTTTTAACTTCCACACCAAGATTTTTTAACCTCAAATTTACACACTTCACATTCAAATTCAGCAAGTACCACGACAACACAGCACATCTATATCATAAGCCAGCATATATTAATGATGACAGTGTCACAGTGCTGACTCAAATTTGACTTTGATTGCATACATTGTATTAAATAAAGATTTTGCTTGGTTCACTGTCATTTGAAACAAATTCTCTGAATTAGTCTTGTTTTTGTTGACTTTGATTTGAATTTTATTTTTATTGACAAAAGTGGTTGTGTTTATGTAGGAGTTACGCTCAAAAATATATAATCACTTTTTGGGGGGGAAGACAGGGCTTTTGGGGTTAAGTGACTTGCCCAAGGTCACATGGCTACTAAGTGTTAAGTGTCTGAGGCTGGATTTGAATTCAGGTCCTCCTGACTCCAGGGCCTATTCATTGTACCACCTAGCTGCCCCAACAATCATTTTAAAAGGTCATTATATCTCCGCCCTCACTTACCTCCTCTCCCACAAAGATCCAGTTTGGAAACTGAATAACTGAGTAATGACTTCAAAAAGAGGGTCTGGAAATGTGAGTGAGAAGCAAAGAATAGGCTTATTCCTCTTCCTCACCCAGTATATCAGGGTGGTATGTAAGAAGGAGTACCTAATATTGGAGAGGGTATCCAGAGATGCAGTGTCTTTCAGGAGTTACAGAGAGGCCAGGAGAGTACACAAAATTCAGTCACTGGGGAGGAAAGTTAAGTGGGGAGGAATACCCTTGGTGGGCACCTGAGTATCTTAAAGAAACTCTTAGTCATGATGGTGAACATGACTTAGTCACAGGTGAACCTTAGAATCTTAGAAATCACTCCGATATTTTAGAAAAGAAATAATAGGTCCAGAGAGGTTGTCACTCACTCAAGATCACCCAGTTAAGTACAACTAAGATTTCAAGCTAGGTCTTTTGACTTCAAGCTCAGTGCTCTGAACTATTCCTTGTAAAACCTGATTTCTGAACAGATAATTGTTGTTTAGTCGTGTCAGTTGTGTTGGACTCTTCATGGCCTCATTTGGGGTTTTCTTGGAAAAAATTCTAGAGTGGTTTGCCATTTCCTTCTCCAGTTCATTTTACAGATGAGGAAACTGAGGCAAACAGGGTTAAGTGACTTGCTCAGGGTCACACAGCTAGTAAGTGTTTGAAGCCAGATTTGAACTCAGGAAGGCTAGTCTTCCTGATTCCAGGCCCAATGCCCTATCCATTGTGCTACCTTGCTGCCCTGAACAGATAATAGGCAAGGTATTTTGGGGGGAGGGGAGGGAAGAATAATTTAAAATTAAATTATAATTATAATAAAATTATAATTAAAATGAAATATAATTAAGCAAATCAAAGCACTGCATTGGCTATGTATTATATGCCACATATGCCTAAGAGGCATATTTTCCCAAAATACCTTGAACAGATAACAGGCAAGGTATTTTGGGAAAATATGCCTTTAGGCATATATGGTATGTAATTCATAGCCAATGCATTGCTTTGATTTACTTGATTATATTTCTTTATGACAGTGGAGGAATCCATAGGAGATAGAGGTGTGGGTCACTGGAAAGTAATAGTGATATTTTAAAAGCATCAATAATGCATGCTTTAAAAAGATGCTTCTTAAAACCTGCTCCTTCCTTCTTTCTCCCTCTTCAAGTAGGTAATCACATACTCTTAGTATAATACCTGGTAACATAAAGCAACTTTCTGCCCATAAAGACAGACAAACCTGGAAAGCAATGCTTCTCCTGGGCAGAGAGATCCTCCAGATGCCTGACCCTGGCAGCAGCCTAACTACTTTTTTTTCTCCCCTAGGAGTTCTCTGTCACTTTTAAATGATCATTTTAATGACCTCAAATCCCTGCTCCTTAAAACCCTGGTCTGGATCTGCTTAATAGCTGGGCACCAGGGATATTTGCCTCCATTAAAACAACCAAAGAGTGGTGACAAAGAAAGGTTATTCTCTGTGACATTTAAATCGATTGGAACCATTCTCTCCTTGGCACTGATTTTACTGAACATGACATGTTTTAAAGGCCAGCATGTCCCCAGTGCCCCTCACACCCCCATCACCCTATTTGTAATTCCTGTCACCAGTAGTCTTCAGGTCCTGGCTCCCCCCAAAACTCCACAAAGGACTGCAGAAGAATACAATCTGAAATCAACAAAGCCTTTGTAATCAAGATGTCATTTTCCCCCTTCCTGAATGTAGATGATTACTTAACTTGCCCTCATCTGAAGGCAGCTGAAGTCAAATCTCCTGGTTAATCTTAGGAATCAAATCTTAGGAAAGGTCAGTGAGCCCTGAATTGAAATGATTAATTTGGTTCCATCTAAAATTAGAAAGATGAAATGCCCTGTAATTCTCAGCTGTCTTCAGTACACCCATTTCCTCCACCCCCCCCCACCACTGCCAGATGTTCCATGGACTCTGTTGGATGCAGAGAGGATTGAAAATGTCTGGGGCCATTCAAGTTGGCCACTGGAACTTTGATATTCCTTCATATACATTCACACAAAATAAATATGTATTGTCTTCCTATGACTTATAATGTACAAAGAACACTAGGCAGGTAAACTCCTTGAGGGCAGGGAGCTTTTCCAATAATCCCTCACATGTAGTAGGTATATAGTAAATATTTACTGAAGTGAAAAATGCTTTTCGGCAGGTACATCGTCTGGATAGCTGCAAATTGGCCCAACCATTCTGGAAAACAATTTGGGAATTATGACGGTGACTTTTCACTACCAACAAATCAACCAACAAGAATTTATTTATTTAGCACCTATTATGTACCATTGGGAACCAAAAGACAAAAAATAAAACAGCTCTTGCCAGAGGTAGCTTACATTCTCTCTGGAGAGACAACATATATATATATATATATATACATATATATGTATATGTATATGTATAATGTATGCAAAATGAATACAATGTAGTCAAACATAAGAAAGGGAGAGAGACCCATAACAGTTGAGAGAAAGGGAATGTTTAAACCAAGTCTTGGAGGAAATCAAGGATTCTACCTACGAGGCAGAGGTGCAGAGGGAGTAGGTTCCAGGTATGGGGGATAGCCAGCAAAAAAGGCATGGAGACAGGAGATAGAGTGATGCTGCGTGAGAGAAATAGAAAAAATATCAGTTTGACTAGATGACAGAATGCAGAAAGGATAATAATGTGTAATATAAGGCTGGAAAAGTAGGTTGTAGACAGGTTGTGAAGAGTTTTAAAAACCAAACAATTTCTATTTTATCCTAAAGGCAGTTGATGACCATTAGAGTTTACTGAGTATGGGGGTGACATGGTTAGATCTGTGATTGAGAGAAATGAGGTTTGGCACATACCAAGATCAACTAAGATGGAGATACTCACATGAGAGAGACCAGGGACCCGCTCCTTCTAGAAGATTAGAGGATCAGCACATAAGATGGACTACTAACAGATTGAGACCAGCCTCTTTCCTTTGGCTTCATAACTGAAACTGGCTGAACCTTTAAAATTACCTGTCTGGCTTCACATTTAAAATGGATGTCATACTATTATGGATATGTTTTGCATGACTACACATGTATAACCTTTATTGAATTGCTTGCCTTCTCAATGGGGAGGTGTGTGGGAGGGAGGGAGGAAGGGAGGGAATTTGCAACTCAAAATTTTAAAAACAAATGTTAAAAATTGTTTTTACATGTAATGGAAAAATTAAAATATTAAGAAAAATAAAATAATATTGATGTCATATTACTTGTCTTCTCAAGGAGTTAGGAAGGGGCAGGAAGGAGGGAGAGAATTTGGAACTCAACATTTTTAAGAACGAATGTTAAATTTTTTAATGTAATTGGGAAATATTTAATGAAATAAATAAAAATATCTTTTTCTTGAAAAAAAAAAAAAACAACTACCTATCTGTGACAGGATCTCTCTCTTAGTGTCCAGGGATGAAGGACTCATTCACTCTCAGCAAGTGATATTATGCACTAAATTAAGGGTAAGCCCTGAGAGTCACCTCTCTTCTCCCCCCAGGCCATATGGATCAGAGAACTGGGCTTAGAGCTTCCATCTTTCATTTGTCCTTTTCAATTCTAGATATAGGGAGTGGAGTCCTTTAGCTCAAACCATGAGGTATTGTAGTTAAAGATGTCAAGTCAAATGTTGTAGCCAGCTTAACAGGTAGACCTTAAGAAGCCAGGACTCCAGGAGGTTAGTCCAAGAGAAGAAGAGTTTTAATCTTGAGTTTAGCGAGACTAATGCAATTGTAAGGACCGAATTAAGCCCTAAATCTAATCCCCCTCTCTTCTTTAGAGAGAGAGGTAGTGTTAGGTAGCCCCAAGATGGTGGGGAAAATGTTTGTATGGCTTACTACATCTTTGACGTAAATATCCCTCTGTAAAAGCTAATTTGCCTGTAAAATGGTTAAATGGAACTGGAGTACTTGGACCCTAAAATTTGGGGTAACACAATTGGTGGGTCTTTAGCCTGTGTCAGAGAACAGAGGTGATGCAGAGACAAATAGTGCCCTAAGGGTTAAACAGAATATTAAGGGTTGCTTTTCCAGTATTTTTGAAGCCACATATTGTTGAATTCTGTTTTCTACTTCATATAGCTTATTCTGTAGCTTAAGGTGTCCTAAAATTCTTTCCCCCTTATCTTGAACCTGTACCAAAAGAATTGCTTTTGTCTCCCTTATCCTGTGTCCCCCTGCCCTGTCCTTAAATCTTCAAACCAGAAAGACACAAATAACCTTTGCCTCTGTCATCCTATGTCATAAAAATCCTTTCTTGTCCTGTGTCTTTAATCTTCAACCCCCATAAAAATATTTAAAACTTCATCATCATTCTGAAACCTCTATATAAGCATAACTCCCCCAAATATCAGGGTCTCATATAGCTTTCTTGCTAAACTAAGAAAGAACATTGATTATCTTTATATGATAAATAAAGCCCTCAATGGCTATAGAGAAGATCTAAGTGAATTCTTTCATTCCCAAATGGCTCTCCCAAATCTGACCTCAACAAAGGTTCCCCACCCCCAGGGGTTCAGATTGAGACCTCAGGACATGGAGGCCAGAGAATCTCTGTTACACAAGAAAATCACTTTAAAAGCTTTGTGAGAATAGAACAGAATGAAGAGACATCTGAGGTGAGAAGAGCAATCTGGAGTCTGTTGCAATAGTCTAAATGAAAAGTGATGAAGGCCTGAACTAAGATTTCCATCTTACCTATGTGAATAGAAGGAAGGGGTCAAACACGGAAGATTTTGTGGAAGTTTACATGGCAAGATTTGGCAACTGATTAGCTATGTGGGATGAGGGAGAGTGAGGAGGAGAGGATAGCACTGAGATTACAAATCTGCAAGACTGGGGAAAATGGTACACCTTCAACAGAAATAGGGAAGTTTGTTAGTAGGGTGGGTCTGGGGGAGAAGATGACAAAAATGGCCAAAACATTTTGACTTGGCAATGTCACTGGGACATCCAGTTTGAAATGTCCTACTTATTGGTGACGTAGTGCTTGCATACAGAAGAGAAACTGAGGCAGGATATATAAATCTGAGAGTCATCTCTATAGGGATGGTAATTAAAACCCATGAGAACTGATGAGTTTATCGAGAGTATAGAAAGAGGAAAGAGAGGCCCAGGACAGAGTATTGGGGTACACCTACAGTCGGGCATGCTATATGGGAGATGATCTATCAAAGGAGACTGAGAAGAAATGGTGAGTCAGGTGGGAGGAGAACTATGAGAAAATAGTGTCACAGAGACTCAGAAAGGATATTCAACCCAAGAAGGGCCAGAAGGTATTCATTCAACAGTGTGAAATGCCACAGAAGGCAAGAAGGATGAGGACTGAGAAAAGACCATCATTATGTCAGGCATCTATTTTAGGTTCTTCCTCTCCTCATGCCTAGAATTCTTTCTTTCTTCATCGCTATCTCCTGGCTTCTCTAACTTCTTTCAAGTCTCAACTAAATTTCCACTATCTGAAAGAAGCTTCTCCTAGGTCCCCTTCCTTAATGCTATCGCCTTCCTTTTTTTTTTTTCAACTCACATGCTTTAATTATTTACTTTTTTAACAGGTTATACGATTTTGTCCTTGTGAGGATCTCCTGTCTAGGGAGCTTTTCTTTTTTTTAAGTGAAAATATTATACTTAAATTTGCCCTCAGAGGTCATCGGTCCTCTTTCTAGAGGCAGATCACATTTTTCATCATGAGTCCTTCACAATTGTCTTGTGTTATTGTATTGATCGGAATAGCTAAGTCTTTTTACAGATGTTACAGTATAACATCATTAAATTATTGATGTTAGTGTGTACAACAATCTCCTGGTTCTGATCACTTCACTCTGCATTAATTCATATATGTCTTCCCAAGTTTTTCTGAAACCATTGCCTTCATCATTTCCTCTAGCACATTAGCATTCCATTACAATCATATACCACAACTTGTTCAGCCATTCCTCATTTGTTGCATATCTCCTCAGTTTCCAACTCTCTACTGCCACCAAAAGAACTGTTATAAATATTTTTCTACATATAGAGTTTTCTTTTCCTTTGATGTCTGTGGGATATAGAACTAGTAGTGGTATTGCTGAGCCAAAGGATATGCACAGTTTTATAGCCCTTTGGGCATAGTTCCAAATTGTTCTCCAGAATGTTTGGACTAGTTCACACTCCACCAACAATGTATTAGTGTACCTATTTTTCCACATCCCCTCCAGCATTTGTCATTTTACTTTTCTATCATGTTAGCTAATCTAATAGATATGAGTTGGTACCTCAGAGTTGTTTTAAGTTACATTTCTCCAATCAATAGTGATTTAGAGCATTTTTTCATATGACTATAGATAGCTTTGATTTCTTCTGAAAACTGCCTGTTCATATCCTTTGACCATTTATCAATTGGGGAATGGCTCTTATTTTTATAAATTTGACTCACTTCCCTAGAAATGAGGTCTTTATAAAAAATTTTTTAATAATTTTTAAATTTTACTTCATTGTTTATGGTACCCTTTAGCAAAATCTAGTTTCCCTTATTATCTCTTTTGATTATCTTAGTCCTAAAATTTAGGTCAATTTTTTGCTCTTGCTTTGTTTAAAATCATGATTGCTGCCCCTGTCTTTTTTACCTTAGCTGAAGCATAATAAATTATTAATAATAAATATATATAATATATAAAAATAACAATATATAATATAAAAATATAATAAATTATGCTTCAGCACCTTACTTTAATTCTGTGTGTCTGTTTCAAGTGTGTTTCTTGTAAACAACATATTGTTGAATTCTGTTTTCAACTTCATCCTGCTGAGTTCACCCCATTCACATTCACAGTTATTATTACTAACTATATATTTTCCTTCCATCCTATTTTCTTTTGCTTATCCTTCTCTTTTTACCCTGTCCCTCCTCAAAAGTCCATTTTGCTTTTGACCACTGCCCCCCTTAATCTACTCTCCTTTTTGTCATCCTCCTCTTTTCTCTTATCCCTTTGCCTTCTTATTTCTCTGTTGGGTAAGAGATTTCTATACCCAACTTTGAATCAATTCCAATGAGAATGAGATTCAAGCATTGCTCACCCACCCACTCCAGTTTCCCCTCCATGTTTCTTACATGCTTCTTTAATGTAAGATAATTTCCCCATTCTTCCTCTCCCTTCTCCCAGTGCATCCCTCTTTCTCACCTCATTTTTTTAAAATTCATCCCAAAATAGTTGGCTCTCATGTGCCCTCTTTCTATGTAAACTCCTCCTAATTACGCTAGTAATGATAAAGTTCTTGGGAGTCACATGTACCATTTCCCCATATTAATTTAACTTTTTTAAGTTCTTTATGTTTACCTTTTTATGCTCCTCTTGAGACATGTTTGAATGTCAAATTTTCTATCTAACTCTAGTCTTTTCATCAAGATGCTTGAAAATCCTCTATTTCATTAAGTATCCATTTTTCCAATCCCCTTACCATGTCTGGATTGAGAACTCCTGAAGCTGCTGCTGCACCTTAGGTATTGCCGCCCCTTGCAGGCTAATCCCCACCCCAGTGTCACTGACTTCTTAGGCTAGAAAAATACGTCACCCCAACCTTTTGTTAGCTATGCCATTCCAGAATCCAATCTGACATGTTACTTTAAAGTTGTTTGGCAGGGAACGTTGGGAGAGTTCAGTCATGTGGCTTCCTCTAAGTTATTCTACCCATCTCTAATTTGTGCAAAGTTATTTGCATGTTGTTCTCTCATTTGATCGTGAGCTCCTTAAGGGCAGGGTCTGTTTTCACCCTTCTTTGTATCCTCAGTGTTAGCACAGTGCCTGACACATGGTAAGTGCTTAACAAAGGATGATTGACTTGGTAGGATTTGACTTTGCCTCCAGAAGGGCAGCCCCTCTCTGGGCTTCAGCTTTCCCAGTCTGCTTTAGTTCTCTTCAGGTTTTTACATTCTACTTTTTAAAGCACCTTCCATTTTAACATTTCTATAATTCCCGAATTTCAATGTGTAGATCAGGTGAAAAACATCCCAGAACTGTAAAAGTAGTTCTAAAACCTTTGACTACTTTGCTCCAGAAGATGGCAGGAATTTTCTTCAGTTAAGATCAAAGCCAAGCATTCATTCTGGCTATATATATATTTTTTTCCATTACTGCACAGACCTTTTGCAGCTTCACTGATCCTCTTGCTGGTTTCTTCCATTTGATGGATTTAAAGAACCACTTATTATTATCTGAGGTGTCCCTGGTAAATTAATCTGCAGATTCTTTTAGGGTCTCCTTAATCTCTGGTTTGCACCTGACCTCCCTGTGGTGGCCGGTCTTGCCTGTCTTGCTTGGGTAATCTTTCTATTTTTGAAAAGACACCTTTCTCTCTGCTATAGCCTCATTCAAGGGCATTTTTTTACTGCCTATTTGCTCCTGTAGTAAACATCCATGAGCTCAGAAGTTGAATTCTTTGTTCATGCATTCCTTCAGCAAATACTGAGGGATGGTAGTACAGGAGATAGATCTCTGAACTGGACTTTTCCCAGCAGCCAAATTGGAACATGCCCTCACATTTCCTGTCTCCATGTCTTTGTTTATGTTGCTCCCTATGCCTGGAAATCACTCCCCTTTTCTTCCCATTTCTCCCTATTAATATTCTACCTATTTTCAAGGCCTAATTCAATTGCCCTTTCTTTCATGTCCTTCCTTGATTTTCTCCCATGTATAATCTCATGCTCCTCTTATGCACTTATCATATTGTCACTTGTAACACCCATAGGAGTCCCATAAAATCTCCAAGCTCATGTGGATCAGGTTAGGTTTTTAAGTCCTGATCCCAGAGGGGCCATTTTCTCACTCATCCAGAATAAAACTTCAGGGAAATTTCTAAAACAAAGTTTTAAAATGGCTTGTGTCTAGGTCTCTCCAAATGTAGGTAACAATATCCCCTCCCACAAAGATACTCTATGTTCAAGAAGGGTATTAGGTATGAGAAACATCCCCCCCCACACATACACACACACAAGCATAGGACCAGAGCTCTCACAGTATACAGTAGACACTCAGGAAATATTTATTAGATGAATGAATGACCCCGTCCTATATGTTACTGGGGAATCACTGGTGATCATGACCATCCATCCATGGGTATATCCATGGTACAAAGAAAACAAGATTTGAATTTAGAGGACCTGGATTTGAATTCTCATGGTTCTCTGTCTGTGTGACCTTGGGCAGGACACAACTGGTTGTGAGACAGAACACAAATGCAAAAAATAATTGTCTGGGTCCCCTCAAATGTGGGTAGCAATGTCCCCTTCAAACAAGACACTTTATGTACACTTTGGGAAACTTTTTATTTCTTCTGTCACAAGAGACGTGTAAGATGCAAAGTGCTTACGTACTAAAATGTAAAATACTTAAACAGCCCATTAGACTCTCCTAGCAGATAAAAGCCCTTTCTGTGACTACTGAAAAAAACATATTTCCTGTTCACCTCAGACCCTATATCATCCAAGCAACCCATAGCTATGTAATGGAGGCTTGCAAGGTCCAGATCTCCTGCCCCACCATGGCACAGATTTATTGCTTCAGCTGCAGGACAGCACTTTTCCCTCTCCAAATTGTATGCTATGAAGGCATTCTCAAACTTGGGAACTCTTGAACTCAAGATTGCCCCTAAACTACCCCTGAGTTTGGAAGTGTTCATTCTAAGGATCCAGGTCTCTGATTTGTACTCAGAAAAGGAAAGAGAAAGAGACAAGAAAGCCAGGAACTTCAGTCTCAGGATAGACAGGGCAAGCATAGGCCACCAGATATGTGACTCCCAGGAAAGTTACCATTTTCTGGGCAGTGGGCTGGTAAAGTGAATAGAATACTGGGCTTTCAGGCAGGAAGATGTGAGTTCAAATCCAACCTCAGACATTTACTAGCTATATGATCCCAGGCAAGTTCGTTTCCTCCTCTGTAAAATGCAATTAGTAATAGTACTCATCTCTCAGAAGATGATCGCCTGTATCTTCACAGTAAAGAAGGCAGAAGAGCAGAAACAGACTGTGATAGGACTCATAAGACTTCTAATTAAGCATCACACTCTGGAGTCAGCAGAGCTAGAATCCAGAAATGATAGAATCACGGAATCCAGAAGTGACCCAGAAGTGCTGGAAGAGGAAGTGGCAGCCAGGAGATCGCGTGAACCATTGGATCCAGGCACATTTTTGGCAACAATGCCAAGCTATCTTCCTGCCCCCACCACTACTCACTTGGGTAGCATTCTTTGCAGTCATAACTAAGGGTTTTGATTAAAACGTTCTTCAAACAGTTTACCCACCAGGAAGAATAGATTCTGCTGGTTGGCGCCTTGAAAGCCTTAAGTGACTGTCTTTTGGCCAGCTGTCCACCCCAGGACACCTCCCAAGTGATTCTTTTAAGTGAAACTATGGGACCTTGAGCATAAGGGAGACTTGCAATCCCTTTAGATTCTACCATCCAAAGTCATAAATAATATCTTCGTCTGATAGTTGGGGAAAGAGATTCAGAGAGATTAAATAATTTATCTGTGTAGTTAGTGGCTCTTGAGAGTCCCCTAGAGAAAGGAGTACAAGTGCCATCAGGCACTATTATCATCAAAAAAGAATAAGTGCTAGAATTCTATTGCTTCTACAAAACCCAAATTCAATATGGCTCTCATCCCTTCCACTCTCTTACCAGACCACGGTAATTCCCTACATCACATAATTGATCTTTTCAGAATAGCAATTAGTTCTTGATGGCAATGGTTGTCACAAGATTCAAAGAAAAATAAGATCAGTGAGAAAATAGAAGAAAGAAACTGTTCTCTGTTTTTCCTACATACAAATAGACCCATTTCTCTGGGGAGAGGAAATGAGGAAGATCAGTCCCAGGATTGTTACTTGAATGGGAGCTAAAAAATACCCTTTAAGAAGCTTGAGGCTACAGGAGACCATGAGTTCTAAATCCAGAAGAGACATTCGAGATCAGGAGGCAGTATGGCATAGAGTTCAAATCCTGACTTTGTTACTTATTACCTGTGTGACCTTGAATGAATTATCTAACCTCTCTTATTTAGGTCTTATTTTCCTTATTTATAAAATGAGAAAGTCATGGCCCCTGAGGCCCCTAGCAGCTTTAAATCTGTGAAAATTTATTTAAGCTCTCTCATTTTCAGGAATATTAGCTAAAAATTGTGTCCTGCCCAAGGTCACACAGAAACATGAGAATTCAAATCCAGGTTCTCTAAATTCAAATTGAATTTTCTTTGCACCATGGATATACCATGGATGGATGGATGGACCCAAACTTACCCTTGCCCATGTAATCTCACAGTATAGGCTTAGACAGCCCTTAGTGGACAAGGTGCTCAAAGCAACACATTTACAGGTTCTGGGCTGGCTATCACTCAGTGGTCCCCTTCTGAATTCCAGGCACCTCTGTCTTTCATGCATACACAGCAGAGCTTGGCAAGGAGCCTTGGCAAGCAGGGCAAAGAAAGAACTAGAAGGCTCTCCCTTCTCCCATTGGCACCTTGCTAGGGGCTGGGGTTCTCAGCCAAGGTTAGTAAAGTCCATCGCTATGCAGCAGAGCCTGAGGCTAGGGTGAAGATATCTCATTTCTTCATCCCCACAATTCCTAAGGGCACTGCTCTTTTTAATGAACTGCATGCCTACCATGTAGAGAACGTTGAAGGAAATCGAAATAAATGATATAGTAAACCCCAAATTCAAGAAGAATAAATACAATCTAGTGCAGAGTTTCTTAACCATTTCTGTGTCATGGACCCCTTTGACATTCTAGAGAAGCCTATGGACTCCTTAGAATAATATTTTTAAATGCATAAATTATATAGGATCACCAAGGAAATAAATTATGTTGAAATATAGTTACCCATTAAAAAAAAGAAAAAGTTCACAGACCCCAGCTTAAGAAATACCAGACTAGTGAGACAAAAAGCCATATTCAGAAAATGGTCATCTATATCCCATGAGAGTGGTAGAAGAATGGGTCCATGCCCCTCAGACCAGCCCTGGAAAGTTCTTTCTCTTATTATTTTGATTTTGTCTTTCCTAAGCTCCCTAGATCCCCCAGACTCTCGAGAATCCCCCTGCCTTGAGAAAGGGATGTCTAAGCACTTTGTTTTTCCCTCTCCTGGTGGCCTTGATTTCACTAGGTAAGGGCCCAATCAGGCAATTCTAGGTGACTCATAGTGGAAGATGTAGGGACATGTATAAGTCAGGTCTGGGAACAAGTTTGAGCACCTGGGGCAGGTGGGATAGGTTCAGGTCACTGCTCTAGGACTGGGAGCTGGTCCAGGGCAGGGTTGGATGCCAAGGATAGGATGCCTCCTCCTTACAGGGCCCCATCTCTCTTTTTCCATTTGTCAATCAAGGGTCTTCCAGCTGCTCTAGATACCACTTCAGAGTTCAGAAAGGTAGAAAATGAAAGTCAAACATCTCTTGTGCAGGAAAGAATTACCATTCAATTATCCTCAAGATATAAATATCCACTGTCGCCTATCTCCCAGAGAAAGCCAGGGGCATTTTGCCTATTGATTATAAAAATCCTTCTTGCTGCATATGAGAGGAGCAGTGAGGGTGGATGTTGAGTCCCTCAGGCCCTTGGAAGTACCCAGCTGACCCCCAGTCCTTTACAATTTGGCTTCCAACCTTATCACTCAAGTGAAATCTCTCTCTCTGAAGTTACCAATGATCTTTTGATTACCAAATATCATGGTCTTTTTTCCCTTCTTGACCTATATGCTACATTTGACATCAATAACACTTTCTTTTCTGGGGTAGTCTGGATTTTCATGACATTCCCTCCTAGCTCTTTCCTGTCTAATCATTCCTTCTCAATTTCCTCTGATGACTCATTGTCTATATCACAATTGTTGGTATTCCTCATGGTTCTGTCTTGGGTCCTCTTCTCTTCTCCCTTTATGCTCTCTCGGTAAACTCATCAGCTTCTACGAGTTTAACTAACATCTCTAAGCATATGACTCTTAGACACATCTCAGTCCTGGTTTCTCCCTGAGCCCCATATCGCCAATTGTCAATTGACCATCTCAAACTGCATGTCCTGGAGTCATCTTAAACCCCTTATGTCCCAAACTAAGCTCATCATCTTTTTTCTCTGACTCTCTTCTAAATTTCCCTGTTTCTGCCAAGGTACCACATCCTTTCAGTCTCCAAGTTTCAAAACCACAGCATTATTGTGGACCTCACTTCACATGTCTGATCAGTTGTTAAAGCTTGCTGTTTTTATCTCCACAAAATCTCTCACTTCCTACCCCTTCTTTCCACTCACACAGTTACCACCTTAGTTTGGGTCCCCATTACCTCTTGCTTAGATGATTGCAACAGTCTCCTAACTCAGCTCATTGCTTTATCTCTCACCATTCCAGTGGGTCCCACAAAGCTGCCAAAGCAATTCTCTTTGAGTGCAGATCTCACCATGTCATTCCCACACATATCAGTGGCTTCCCAGAGTACATTAGGATCTTGGGGGAAAAATATTAAACTCCTCTGATGCCAACTATCTTTCCAGGTTCATTGGATATTAATTCCCCTCCCACACTCTGAAATGCAGCCTTCTCTCACACATAATACTCCATCTCCTGTGTCTGTGCCTTCCCTCATGTCTAGAATACATTCCTCCTGCCCCCAGGTGTTACTTTCAGCCTCGTGGAGTTCTCTTCCTTGAAGATGCAGCTCAAATATTATCTTCTTCTTGAAGCCTTTCTTGATTCCCAACTAGCTTTTTCTCTCCCAAATTCCCTTATATTTAACTACTTCCTATATGTTTCATCCACTTGCATTTGTGCTATACATGTTTATATATTTTCTTGTGTTTTCTCCCATTAGAATAAGTTCCTCAAGAGTAGGGACTTTTTTTACTTGTATTATCTCCATTACCTAGCAAAGCGACTTCACAAATACTTGTTCATAGTTGATTGTTTCCCATAGTGAATCATCATCTTTAAGGGTGAGATCTCTTCATGTACTGTTTTTAAGATTTGCAAATTTCTTTATACCCCTTATTTGCTATCTTCCTCACAAGATCCCTGTGAGGTATCTACCAGGTTTCACAGATAGAGGTCAAAAGAGTTAAGTGATTAGCCCATGGTTATACAGGTGGTAAGAGTCAGAGGTGAGACTGAAAGCTAGATTTCACCTGACTCCAATTCCACATTTTTTCTATGCTCTCTCTTCCATCTATGCTAGAAATCTTGATAGGGTCAGGTACCTTTGGTGAGCACACATCTGTTTTTATCCCCCCTTTGATAGTAATAATCAGAGGGTAGTCAAGGTTTTCTATTGTTTCATCTTTCAAGGAATCTTGCATCCCTTTTTTGGGGGGTGGAGAGGGGCTACAGAGGCAAGAATGGATCTCACTGCCCAGGATGAAAGCGACCCAGCACACCAATGATCAGCACAGGGGATTTGACCTCCTCCATTTCTGACCTATGCTGGCTTCACCACTCCTTGGGCAACATAGTGGACCCCTGATCCCAAGGTGCTCACTATATCGGTACTAGATTTAGTCTGGACACCTGATCAACTTAAGTCAGCTTCAGGTCAGAACTCCTGAGCTCAAGAGATCCATCAGCCTCAGCCTCCCCAGGAACAAGTGCAACAGACGTATCATCGTGCCTCACTGCAGGAGCAAGGCAAGCCCCTCTGTGAGGAATAAGATTATACAAACCAAGACCCGGACTCAAAATGGCCTTTCTATTTTTTTTTTTTTTTTTGCTTTTTGGAGGGCAATTAGGCTTAAGTGACTTGCCCAAGGTCACATGGCTAGTTTTTGTGTTAAGTGTCTGAGGCCGGATTTGAATTTAGTTCCTCCTGACTCCAGGGCCAGTGCTCTACTCACTGTACCACCTAGCCGCCCCCAAATGAAATGTTCCCTGACCGGGAAACCCGGTTTCCTTCCCATTCGCCTATATTCTAAATAAACTGTATTGGATCTTTTGAAGTGCTGAGTGTTCCATTCAAGGGAATCCTGAACTTCCTTAATCAGACATTAATTAGCATCATGACCAGGATTCACATGTCGGAATGCCATCCTTCAAGAAATCCACTGTGGAAAGTCAGGATCCCCTTCCTCCCCCCATCCCACTCCAAGGTATTGGGAATGTAAAAAGAGCATTAGGATCAAGATGGTACATAAATCTTGTAGTTTGGAACTTTGTGTAAACCTCTCAGAAAAGGAGGGGCAGAGGGGAGGAAGAAGTGTGACTCTTTTGGTATGTAAATTGTTAGGCATTTAACTCCCTCTAGTTTTTAAGGTGCAGGAAAGCAGCATCAAATTGAGGTATGATTATTTGAAATGTAAAAGAATGTAAGTAGTCTGAGCAATGGGTTTGAAAGATTGGGAAAGAGAATAAAGGCTTGGGTGAAAATGTGAAAGTTAGGAAAGTTTCTGTTTGGGAATAGATAGGGGTGAGCTGGGGAGTATTCCCCCACCCTGGGGCATCCTTGTGTTAGTATCAGATGGTTTAAACATGTTGAGAGGGTTCAAGGAAGTTTTGGGGTTTTATTTTAGTGGAAAGGCTGAAATTGAGTGGTTATTGTTATTAAATTTGAGGTGGGCACTGATTATGGTAGAAAATATAGACTGTTATAATTTGTTATCATTGTTAGAATCAAAGAAAGCAGTTAGAATTTTAGCCCAGTATATTTTAAAATGACCTGATTATAATAAGGAAAAGCAAATTGCTTGTAAACCTTCTCATGAAAATGTGAATGGGAAATTGAAATATTAAGGAAAGAAATAAATTTGTGGATATATTTCCTTTCTGAGAGCCAAGGGTATTAGAACTTAGAAATACAGGGTGGCTAAGTGGCACAGTGAGTAAAGCACTGGCCCCAGAGTCAGAAGGACCTAAGTTAGGTTCTGACCTCAGACACTTAACACAAAAAAACTAGCCGTGTAACCTTGGTTGCAAGTTACTTAACCCCAATTGCCCTCCACAAGGGAAAACAGACAAAAAAAAACAACTTAGAAATATATAAGTTACATGATCAAAAGGTACATATTGTTATTTGGCATTAAGAAAGTGATTCACTGTATGCCCCCACCCCTGAAAGTTTTATTTACCTTAGTTTACTGTTCAGTAAGGGGATAGTGGTGGAATGCCTTGGTACAATGCTTGGTATAAAAAAAATGCTACTTGAGTGTAAACTGTGTAAGCTAAAAATTAATTGTTTCATGTTGTTAACCTTATGTAGAATTTTCCTTAGGTGTGAATTTTATGCCAATGATTATGGGATGAATGATTCTCTGTGTAAGGTGAATTGGAAATGAATTTTGTAGAATTCTTACTGAGCAAACAAGAAATCTTGAAAAAACAAAGAAGAAAAAATACAGGGATGTGGTTTTCAAGCTTGCTTCATTTAAGGATGTATTTATATTAATTTGAAGGTTTATGGATCGCCACATTCACCATCTATGTGAGATTCCAGAATGTAATTGATTTCTAGTGATAAGTTGATTGGTAATTACTTGATTTTGGTTTCAAAGTTTAAATTTAGGTACATGATAATTGCTTATGATATTGTTACTGGTAAACAGTTGTATTAAAAGAAAGTTTCAGTTAAGATTGTTTAAACTTGTAAGACTCCAAACTATTTGGAGTTATTGCATAAATAAAGTATTTACAAAAGCATGCTTGTGAAAGGTAATTATTGGTAATAATGTGAAGAAAAGATCTGTGAAACGTCCTTGTGTAAGTTTTGTCAATTATGTGGGAAAGATTTTATGACCAGAGAATTTAGGAATTCTATAGTAGTTAATGATATCAGGATAAACTGTTTTTTTTTTGAAAAAGGAAAATATTCTTATGAAGAAATGTTTTATGAGATCTTTGGTATGAGATGATGGGGAACAGATTAGCAGACAAGAAAGTTAAGGAGCCTGCCCTATCCATAGAATCAATGAAGATGTATGTGTTGAATCCCCAAGTCCCTAAGACAAAAGCAATACTTGTATTCATAGAAGCTGAAAAGGAAAATTTGATTACATTTGGGAAGACTGAAACTGAGCAAAGCCATTGGTTATTGCTTGATGGGAGAGAAATAGTTAATCAACAAATCATGAGGGAAATTTTGTCAATTTTTACATTGAGTCCACTGCAGACTGTGAGTAATGTGTGTCCTAACTTTAAAGAAATATAGATGCATAAGTATATATATAGTTGCTAAACAAATCTGTGAAGTGTCTTATATGCAAGGAAGTAAACAAAAGCATATTAAGAAAGCAGTTTGAGTCCCCTGGCAGGAAGGCTAAGAAAGACAGACCCCAAAATCTGGAGAGTGGTGTTTATGGCTTCCAGAATAGTGAAGTAGTTTCAGAAGTTTTATGGGAAAGACTGAGAACAAGGTGGGAGACACAAGATAAGAGAGACAAGGAAAATTTTATAATCCAGAATGGGAAAGCAGTCTCATCAGTCCTGGGAAAGGAAACAGAGAGAAAGGGACAGCAGGTAGAGGTCTGCCCATTATTATATTAGATATTATCTGTAGTTAATTGTTTATAATCAGAATGATTTGATGAAACTGTGGAATACTGTTTTAATGCTAAAACCTAAAATTGTTAATTGATTACTGTATGTGGAAAGGAGGAGACTGAATGAAAACTTTATTCTGACTAGTTCTGCTCATTCAGAACAGTCCTCCTGCATGTATGATGTTGTAAAACTGCCAAAGCCCCTAGAAACTATCTTTATTAGGCAAGGTCATTCAGCCTGGGAAAGCAAGCTTGTTTTAGTAATGAAGCTCCTAAACAATGAACTTGACTAGCTGAGAAGCAGCAAAGTCTATGTACAAAAGACTAAAAAGGATCTCTAACAATTGGCTTTTATGCCAGGATAAATTTAGATTTGAGAAGAAAATGGAATCCCTTACATATGTGAGACTTGATAAATCTTTATTGCTTATTGCAGCTCCATGAGAATAAAAATTGGCTCTAAGCTGTGATTGGTGAAAATTGCTGTTTAAGGTAAAAGGCACTTGGGACCATGACTAAATTTTGCTTTGAGTTTGAATTCGGCTATAGTTGTCTGCATTAAATCAGTATCTGAGAGAAATGCCACACGCTACTCAGAGGGAATATGATCCTGTACTATTAACAGGTGAAAGTCTAAATGTGGTAAAGGCCGAAGGGACAATCTTTTTTTTTTCCCCAAATGCTTTATTAACTTCTGATTTACATCATTCATTTCCACCAGATTTTGAGTTACAAATTTTCTCCCCATTTTTCCCCTACCCACCGCCCCAAAATAGCAGTCCCACAGGATATCCCCTCCTCCAATCTGCTCTCTCCCATATTTTCTCCCATACCCCTTTCGACTTTTTCAATGGATCTCAATGCCCCAGTGCCTGTATATCTTATTTCCCAATTACATGTAAAATAGTATTAATAATAGTATATATATATTTGAGTACTTTATTTTAAAACTTTGAATTCCAGATTCATTCCCTTCCTCCCTTGTCACCCACCCTTACTGGGAAGATAAGCAGTTCAGTATAGGTTGTACATGTGTGGCAAAACAATAACATAGTAGATATATTGTAAAAGACTGACTATATTTCTCTCCCTCCTATCCCACCTCCCACTTGTTCTATTCTCTACTTTGATCCCATCCCTTTTTGAAAGTGGGTGCTTGCAACTTCCCTCCCCCCCAGCCTGCCCTCCCTTCCATCATCCCCTCTCTCATCCCCTTCCCTCCCACTCTCTTGTAGGGTGAGATACCCTATTTAGTGTGTATTTCATTCCCTCCTCAAGCCAAATTCAATGGGAATAAGGTTGACCCATTCCCTTTTGCCTTCCTGTTCTTCCCCTCCATTGTAACCATTTTCCTTTGCCTCTTCTATATGATAGTTTACCCCATTCTGTCTCTCCCCATCTCCTCTTATTATATTCCTCTCTCACCTCTTAATTTCACCTTTTAAGTATCATCCCTTCCTGTTAAATTTGTCCTGTGCCCTCTATGTATACCTGTAAACATATATACACACATTCACATATGTGTTCATATGCCCATATACCCTCATATATATTTCTATTCCCTTCAACTACTGAAAAGTTTCATAAGTTACAATTATTGTTTTTCCATGTAGGAATGTTAATAGTTCAACTTTGATAAGTTCCTTATGATTTCTTTTCCCTGTTTACCTTCTCATGCTTCTCTTGCTTCTTGTATCTAAATGTGAAATTTTCTATTCAACTCTGGTTTTTTCATCAAGAATGCTTGAAAGTCCTCTATTCCACTGAATGACCATATTTTCCCCTGATACATGATACTCAGTTTTGCTGGGTAGGTGACTCTTGGTTTTAATCCCAGCTCTTTTGACCTCTGGAATATCATATTCAAAGCCCTTCAATCCCTCAGTGTAGAAGCTGCCAGATCCTGGGTTATCCCGATTGTGTTTCCACAATATTCAACCTGGCTGCTTGTAATATTTTCTCCTTAATCTGGGAATTCCGGAACCTGGCTTTAATATTCCTAGGAGTTTTCTTTTGGGGATCTTTTTCAGGAGGTGATTGGTGGATTCTTTCAACCTCTATTTTGTCCTCTGGTTCTAAAACATCAGGGCAGTTTTCTTTGAGAACTTCCTGGAGGATGATTTCTAGGTTCTTACTTTGATCATGGCTTTCAGGTAGCCCAATAATTCTTAAATTATCTTTCCTGGATCTATTTTCCAGGTCAGTGGTTTTTCCCATGAGATATTTCACATTGGCAAAGGGACAATCTTAGCCTCTGTCTGGGATGGGATCCCTCCTGGCTCAGTTTACCCATGGGGTTCCTTTGAAAAGGAATGTTTCCCACCTATTCCTGAGTCTAGCATGGTTGGATATCTGTGACTTTACCTGAATTTAAACAGTCAAGGATGTTTTATCCTGTCATATTTGAAATGTCATGTCCCTGATTTTTTCCTTCTATAGCAAATTTCTATGATCAGAGCAAGTAGTCAGTAAAAGATATGAGCTCTTTTGTGTTAGCTTGTTGGAAAATCTAACATTTTTTCCTCCAGAATTAAAATAAGTGCAGTTATTCAAACTGCTTAAGACTAAATTTTGTGGTATCTAGGAATTCTGAAAGTATCTAGGAATTTAAACTGCAATAATGCTTTGGGAATTTATGTTACTCAAGGACACTTAGTTTGATGAATTCCAATTTTAAAGGTTTATTTTTGCTTAAAGGAAAAAGAAAGATATCATTTAAAACTTCCCAATTAATTTTTCTTACATAAAGGTTTAGTGATTATTCCTCTCAACACCAGGATAAAGTCAAACTTTTTTAAAGAAAGGAAATACTTTTAGAAAGATTTTTTGGAAGGTCTTGCATGTTATACTTTTAAAGGTTTAGTAAATTTCAAGATTTGTTTACTGTTAAATTAATGCAATAAGTTGTAAAGCAGAAGAGATATTGCTGTTTTATTCTGAATTTTTAGTTATTCCATGATCTAAGCAAAAGTTAACATTTGTAACAATGTATATGTAAAAGATTCAATTGCTGAAGTATCACTTTCTTCCAGAATGAATATAATCAAAGGATAAACAAGTTTTGTGAAACAAGGATGTATGTCTACTATTCAGTTGTAAGGTCCGAGTCAGAAACCTCTTTGGTTTAAGGCAGTACAGTTATGTTAGTAAAAGAATAACTTATGAGGTATATTGTCTATGTGAAAATGTAAAGGAAAGTGAAATAGTCTGAATAATGAGTTATACTAGCCCATACTCACCCTACTTCTGGTTAATTTCGTCCTCCTTTTTGGCCCTTGTTTCTTTTATCTCTTTGCTAGACTTGTTTCTTCTAAGCTTAGCACCCCTCACTTACAGATGACATCTCAGGCTGAGTATCAACCACTGTCCAAGATCATGACCCATCACCCCTGGACCTGGCATCTACCAAGTTCTGGACACTGGATACAGACGGGACCCTGTGAAGCAGGGACAGCTCTACATCCTCCCTCAGCATGAAGCCACTTGGGAAGCTGAGACCTTCATCCCTTATCCCAAATGATTTTGGGTCCCATCTGTTTAAGGGGGGGAATGATGGAGTGCTGGGGTGCCTGTGCTTGAACCATAGTTTGTAAAATCACATCAGTTTGCAAAATCATATTTCTCCCTAGCCTCAAAACACTGTCTCAGGCAGTTTCTCCCTAGTTCAAGGGCAGCATGACCTAACAAAAGTTACCTCTTCCCATTACGGTGGTCAGTTGCTATAGAATTTAGTAGTTTGGCCCAACTGTGTACTGGCTGATGCAGTTGTGTATTGGTAATAATGGCTTAGTTTGTGGGATGGCCATTAGGCAGTTGAAGCCCTGTCTATTGAACCACTCCTCCAATCTGTGTGATTTGACTCTGTAACTGCTCTCTAACTTTTCTATGTTATATGAAGTCTCTAGCCAACATATTTGTGTAAGCTCCAATAACCAGACTGATTTATCCTCTATAAGCCAAGAGGCCCCTTTCTCTGGATGCCTGTATAATATAACTTACCTGCATTGGCAGGGTGATGATTTCTATTTTTCCCCTGACCAAGAGGATACTCAATCTTGAATGGATCCCTAAGCCTTTACCTTTACCCCATTATCTATCTTTCCCTTGAACCCTTAATTTCTATATTGAATTCTTCCCAGGAACTAAGGCAACTATTGGAGAAAAATCAACAAGTGCTCAATGAACATCAAATTCAAACCTATACAGTTACTAATAAACTACTAGAGACCTCTCATTTAATCACTTCAGACATTAATCACCACCAGTATGATCTATTTAGCATGTTGTTAATTCTTTTATTTTTGTGTATCATCTATATATACTTTAAGATAAGGAAAATATACCAATCCATGACCCCACTTGCAGGGACGGCCTATGCTTTGTATAATCTAAAGGCTGAATAAAGGGGCAAGGTAAGTCCCTCTGTGAGGAATAAGATTATACAAACCAAGGCCCCAACTTAATATGACCTTTCTATTACCCTGAGCTCTTTGGGCACAGAGGATCCTGAGAACGTGAGGGCTTCTCCTCTCCTGGGACCCTGGCCACATCTTTGAGAAGAGATATAATAACTGCCCAACTCCTGGAACTAGCCACTCCAAGGAGACATCACTCTTGGAGGGGCCTTGGAGGGATTGGCCTCCATTCCAGGCCTCACACAACATACGATGCTTGCTAAAAACACCTGGCAGTATGCCTTGGTTGTTCTCAGCACTACTTAAACTGTAAGATTCAGACCCCAAATTGGAATCTCACCCATGGAGACGTCCTGCCTGGGACCCTTCTGAGCGGGACCCTGATGATGGCTGTACCTGGGATTCCTGCTTGTGTGGTCAGGTGTTGGTGCCTCCCCACATCAGTGATGATTGTAAATATATATTAATCATAGTTGCTCTTATCTTACTATTCCTAAGCCTCTTACTCTTTCATCTCCAGTTTCCTTCCCAATTCGTCTATATTCTAAATAAACTATATTGGATCTTCTGAAGTGCCGAGTGTTCCATTCACGAGAATCCTGAACCTCCTTAATCGGACACTAGAGGGTATCATCCTTAACATACGCACAAAGGACACTTTCTGAGGAGACCCCTTAAGGCTGCATTTTGCTCTACAGAGTCAGACTTTAAAAAATACTAAGTTTTATTGATGCTTTGTTTTTACATCACAGTCATTTCTAGGTAAACCACCATCACCCCTTAAAACAAAGAAAAGCAGTTAAGCAAAACCAAGGTGGTGATCTTGTGGGACCCAAGTATGTACAATATCCAGCCTCTACTCCTTTGTTGTTTTACCAAAAGAGTGAAGGGCTTCTTCTTGTCTTGAGCCAGAATTGATAATTACTGATCCTTAGAAGTGAGCTTCATCTGAATATCTTCATTCACATTATTGTAGTCATTAGATGCATTTTTTCCCGGTTTCTGCTATTTCAAACAGTATGACTTCATTTAATAAGTTTTGCCATATTTCTCTACATCCCTCATATCCAATGTTTCCTATGGAGCAAAAATAAGTTGAAGGGTAGGTCACATCATCACTTTTCTCACACAGACTGTTTTCCAGACCGTTAGATCAATTCACAACTTTGCCAATAGTGTTTTATTCTCTCTTCTTGAGGGTCCTACAATATGGACTATTGGTCTTCTGTCGCCTTTGCCAGTATGCTGCATGGGAGGTGAAACTTCCCTCCCAGTTGTTTCAATTTGTATTTCTCTTATCTGTGATTCTGAAGTAACTTTTCACATGGCTGTTGATGGTTTACAATTTTTTTTTGAAAATTTAACATCTTAATATAGAAAAAAAAAAAAGAAAATTTAACATCTTTTAACCACTTATCTACTGGAGAATGGCTTAGTCAAAATTGCTTTTTTTATAACCCAGAAAGAAACACATTAGGATCTTATATCTTCTTCACCTTCAGTCAGTTGAACTACTATGGAGATGTGATGTATTACAGAAAATTATTTCTGAAAGCCTTCCTGTTCCCTCCTCATATTTTAATCAAGGAAATCCTTGATACATGTATAGATCATACAGATAAACAAGGTTAAGACTTATCAGCTAGCTTAAATCCACAATGTTGGTACATTGGCCCTCTGTTGACACCTAATTGACACCTGTTGCCCCATTAAGATCTCTTCAACACATGAAGCCATCAAGTATTGAACCCAACAAATCATCAGTGAGGACAGCTGTCATTAATTTAAACACATTCTCTAAGAATTTTGAAACAGGAGTCTCTTTAAATTAGCTGAATGAGGACAGGCCTTGGCTGTGGATACATTACCATTGCCCACAAGCTGCTGGAAAACCCTTTGTGAGGGTTGTGTCTGTGAATACGTCGAATGGTTTCCATAGCATGACTTCCATGCCATCCAAACCTCCAGAGAACCCTCTCCTGTCCTCACCCCCCTCCTTCCTGCTTTTGCTCTAGTTCTAACTCAGCTCAGACAGGGTGCCAAGCTAGGTGATTCCCCAGGAAAAGGAATCTGCAATTGTGGTCAAGCAAAGGACCCCCAGGATTAGAACTTTAGGAAGCCTAAATTCTGAGTGTCAGCTGTGCCAGCAACTCACTGTCACCTTTAAGCCTTCACTTTCTCTCTGGCCTTCAGTTTCCTCACCTGTCAAAATGAGGTAAGAGTGTTGAAGTACCTTTCAGCTCTAATATGCTGAGAAACTAATCTTGGCCAGCCATCAGGGACACCATATGTCCATATAAAAGAATTCTGTAACCTCAGCCCACGTTGCCATTTTCTCCGTCTGCCCAGCTTTTTCCTGACACAGAACTGACCCATCCAGAGTTGGCAGCAGTAACCCAGGAAGGCAAGCACAAGAAACCTTCACTAGGACCAAAGTTGGAGTGAATGAGGAAGGGTGGAGGGGAGCAAATGCAAAGGAGGGAAGAGTTCCTTGCTTCATCATAAGCAGCTTGTGGATGGGACTGAGAATTGAGCACTCAGTGAGTCCTATTCTATCCATCTATGACTGTATATTAAAGTGCAATGTAAATTCAGTGCTGCTACTGTGGGCTGCCGTCAAGTGGTTAATGTCAAGGACCAATGCTCCCTGATCCTTTCAGAGAACTGGCCCTGTGCCCAAAGACAAGGCCTGGCCTTATGAGCTTGCAGTTACCTGGGACACGAGGAGCTGCCTTCTTGTGGTTTTTCCGCCCTGTTCTACTTGTTTTATGCCTAAGAGGCATGGGACCACTTGGGCTAGATTGGGCTCCTATCCCTCAGAAGTTATGAGTCAAAGAGGGGTGGTTCCTAGAAGTCCTGATAGAAGCACCATTCCCTGGCCATGTTAAGTCTACAACTTCCACACTCACCATTGACTAAATTTTAGTTGAATGACCTGAGCTCCAGAGCAAAGGAGAACTTTGCCTTTTCTATACAAGAGGATAGTTGGGAAAGGACTGGTATTGTGATGGATGAGGGAGAAGCATGGCCTAGTGTACACAACACTGCATCTGGGAACCTGAGTCCCAATATCAGCTTTTATGTGACTTTGGCTAAGCCACTTCTCCTGACTCTGGTTTTCTCATCTCTAAAATAATCTGTAAGATCTAAATACTAAGATATTATTTGAAGGGGACAAAATCCTGTAACAAGGCTCTATAGTTCTCATTTACCATCTTCATTTACTTCAAGCATATAGTATAGCACTAACCATAAATAATGACTGATATTTGAATGAGCACATTACAGTTTGCATGTCTCATTGGGTCCTCACAACAGCCCTGGGAAAGAGGCATTTTTATCCTCATTTTTACTATAGTCTGAGTTTAATAGGCTTGCTTATTGTCACACAGTGGGTTTGGAATTCGGGTTTCTATTAACTCCAAGTCAAGGTCCTTTCAGCCACATAACCTCCTTTCTCTTAACTAGCAAATGTGAGGAAGTATGTCAGAGAGGGAGAAAGGAGTCGGAGAAAGGAGAGAGTAAACCGGGGTTTGGGGGAGGAGTGAACACTCTACCCTGCTCCCTGATCTACTGTCCTATTTCTTGGAGAACAGCCACTCTCCCATCCCAATCCCACTTCTGGGATCTTCTCCCTTCCTTAGTGCTCCATCCATGGCGCCTGCCTACCCAACGTCTGCCGACTTTTCCAGATGTCTGCATTGACATTTAGTTATTTCCTGAACCATCAGTTCACTGCCAGGCTCTCTATGCCTTTCAGGATGACAAACAGCCAACCTAGTAAGGTCCCTCTGTTAATGAAAGGCAAGAAGACTGCCTCTGATGACATCTTTATAATCAACACAAGAATAGTGATAATGGTGGAAAATTCAGGAGGTGTGAAATTGCCCAGAAATGGTGCTGTAACTGCTTACTTTGCCATCAACAAACCTTTGAGTGACCTGCAAAAACATAAATGACAGAACTCAACAAAGCAGCTTCAGTGGGAGATTACATATACATCTCTTCCTGATTCCCAATCAAGATTAGGAGCTAAACCTTAATCTTACAGGGATTAAATCGTTCTCTGGGATAGGATAAGCAAAGCCAAATCCTCATGGACACAAAATAAGGCCAGTAGTAGTAACAGGGACACAAAGCTGTCTTCAATAGCTGAAAGGCTGTCACATGGCAGAGTGCTTGCTTTATGTGGTTCCAGAGGGCAGGAACAGGTGGTAGCAGCAGATTGCTGTTTTGGGGCTCAATTTAAGGACTTCCTCATAAGGAGAACTGTCCCCTCCCCAAATGTGTAATGTGCAGCTTCACGAGAGTCACTGTAGGTGTTCAAACTGAGACTAAATGACAACCTGTCATGGATAGCAGAGAGGAGATTCCTGTGTTGGGGGGAGGCTGGACTAGAAAACTGAAGTCCCTTCCACATGCGGAATCCTACGACTCTAAGCTATTACTGCTCCAAGGTTTAGAACGTGGGTTTCCCAAAGCCATCACTTTGTACTGGGGAAAGCTAATTCTTAACCATAGGCACACATCACCACATTGGAGGTGCCAGAGTTTTAGCAATCAGTTTCTTCTTGGTCCTGCAGCTCTTTGCAAGTGAGAATCACAGAAGAAAGAGCATCTCCAGGATTGCTACTAACAAAAACTACAAACCTACAGAACTCATAATCAACAAGTACGAAAGGGGAATTTTGCAGTAATATGCACAAAGTTGGCAATGTTTATATTTCTACCTAGATTGCTATCTATGTTCAAGGTGCAAGCTGGCCTTCCTCCTAGAAGAGAAGATAAAGGGCACACCTGTCAACTCTTGAAATAAAAGAAAATAAGATTTTCCTTTTACAAACACACACGTGTGCATGTGCATATATTATATGTCTGCCTGTACATTTCTCTCTCTCCCCCCACCCCACACACCCTGTCTCAGGAAGTTGGAGGATGGAACACTATTACACAGAGGAGTAAGAGAAAGCCCAGGGAATACTTAAATATAAAAAATGAACATGAAGGTCTTCCCACAGAAGAAGCTGGATGCTCTGAAGAGGAAGCACAAGGTGATATTCTAACAGCATTTCTTACCCATTTAGGGTCTCTACCCACAGTTTAAGAAGCACTGAAGGGGGTCGCAAGTAGAAAAAAGTTTAACAAGTCCTGCATGGTGATGTGCATCCAAAGGTGCTAGCAGCTGACGGATCACTTTGTAATAGTCAGGGAAGCAGCAGCAAATAACACTGGTGGGCAGACTGCCTGACAATGAGAGAGACTTGCTATCTTCCCAGGTCGAGTATCATAGATGGGACGGAGAATCTGTTTACAAGACTTGTTCAACCTACTTCTGGTAATTCACTTGAGAACATATGCTACTTCCAGAAGTAACCTAGAAAGCATTATTAAAGACGATGTGGTTACTGGCAAGAAAATGACAATCTCACTAGCACAGATGTTGTTTTATCACTACTATGCACTGAAGCACAAGGGATTCAGAAATGGAAGGGAGACTTTGGAAGTTCGCAGCTGACTAAAAAGATGGCACTGTAGAACAGGATTTGTATTTCTGAACCATAGCTTAAAAAGAGGATATCGAGCTCCTGGACAAGAGTAGAGCATATCTAATAAGAACTGGTAAGAATAGATATGGCTGTTCATATCCGCTAAACTAGATGCCACGGAGAGTAGTTACAACAGAGAACTAGCGGTAGAAATGCTCATGTTCACAGGAGACAGAATCCTAGAGAGGAGTCAGTTTGAAGGGGAATTTGACATAAAACCTACAGCCTCAGATGTTTATAGATAAATGCACACAAGGCAAAGTGAACAAAGGAGTAAGTCAACCTCTCATATCTATCACCGAAACATAACTAGAACATGGCTTTGAACTAATATGCTTTATTCAAAATAAACAGGCTTGTTAAAGAGAGAGGGAACAGCAATGTCTATAAAAATGTTAACATAAGAAAATCCAGGAACCAGAAAATGGAGGCACGGTGAACATCTGGGTCAAAATTAGCAGAGAAAAAGAATTGATATCACCCACAGAGCATATTACAGACCACCTGAAAGGGAGTTCAATGTGGAGTTCAGCAGATCTCAAGCCTGGCACAAAAGTATGATACGCTAGTAGTGGGAAACTTTAGTTAACTGGATATCTGCCTGGGGTTTTCTGTCAGAAGGAACTAACAATTTAATTTTCTTTAATAATAATTTCATCCTTCAGAAGACTGAGAAGCCAAGAAAGGCAAAATCTGTTCTGTACCTGATTCTTATGAACAAGAAGGGAACTGGTTGCTAGAGGGGAAATGAATGGGAACCTTGAGAAGAGGGACAATTCCACTGGAGAACTGGTAATAACGAAGAAAAGCCAGGCACTGTCTAACATGAGACTTACATCTCTGAGACAGGAAGTTCCAAAGGGCTCTGAGAAAGTTAGGCAGAATCCTACACCCTGAAACTAGAGAGAAGTCAACGTGGGAGGGCTGCGCTGACAAACCCTAAAGGAATTCTGAAGATACAGAGAAACAATTCCAACAAGGGGCAAAAAGGAGACAAGACTTAGATGTGGCTGCACAAGTATCTATCCAATCCACCAATTTAAATATTAAAAAGATATAAGCACAGACAGGTAACAAAGGATAAATACAAAAGAATGGTATAAAGAATGCTAAAGCAAAAAAATGCAAATGTCCACAAATTGGGGAATAGCTAAACGTGGTACATGAATGTAATGGACCATTACTAAACTGATACAAAATGAAATAGAGAACCTAGAAAGCAATACACATGATGACCACAATCATGTAAATAGAAAGGAAAAAATTATAACAACCATGTGTAATTAAAATGACCAAATGTGGACCTGAAGAAAAAATGAGAATGCACCTCTGTCCCTCACATACTATGGCTAGAGGTCTATGGTGTGAAACTCTGCATTGGTTAATATACTTGGTTAGTTTTCCTCAACTCTTTCCTTCTTACTCTATATTGTGAGGAATGGAAAATGAAAGTGCTGTAAAAATAAAAACTAGCAAAAAATGCCAGGAATGAACTGAATTTGGCAGGACAAGCTAAGGATAACAAACAAGGCAATGTTGGGGGAAAGGAGAGGACCAAGGAGGACAAAGAATTGCTACCAGGGGCGGATGGGATAATGGTAACAAACAAGAGGTAGGAAGCTGCACAAATCTTATTTTGCATGTTTTCTATGCCAAGAAGATCTTTGGTCTGCAAAGAACAGAACAAAAACAGCTAACAGGAGCTGATACCCAACATAAAATTTAAGGTAATAGTAAAGTGAAGGCCTAATAGACACTTCTGAATCAAATCACCGAGCCCAGATGACATCTTAGAATGCTTAAAGAAGTGGCAGGTGTGGTTACTGAGTCCATTGTTAGTGACCCTTGAAAAATTACAGAAAACTGGAGAGGTACCAACAGGATAGGGAGAGAAGAGAATCTGAAAACCATAGGCCAGTGAGACTGACTCTGCTAACTGGCAAAATTCTAGGTTATCATTAAAAGGCTAGTTAGTAAAATATAGAAAAGGGGTTCACAATGAACTGGTGAGATTTCAGTCAAGAAAAGATCATGTCGGTCTAACTTATTTCCTTTCTTTGAGAGGGTCACTAGACCTAGTAAGTCAGGGAAATACTATATAATTTGCTTAAATTTTAGCAAAGCATTTGATAGTCTTTAACACTATTCTCAGGAAAAAGAGGTATGTATGCTAATCGAGCATTATAATGAGGTGATCTGGAACTGGTTGAATGGCCAGACCCAAGGATCAGTTATTAATGGTTCAATGTAATCTTGGAATGGATGGAAGTTATAGATGGAAGGCCCCAGGGATCTGTGTGTGCCTCCAAACTACATAGGATTTTTCTCAGTGACTTGGGAAAAAAACATAAAAACCATAAAAAACTATAAAAAACATGCTTATCAAATCTGCAGATGACAAAAACCTGAGAGGCCTAACTAACAAAATGGCTGATAGTGTTGTTGCTGTTTTTAAATCCTTAAAGGTGAAACATTAAGTCAAACTGAAAATGATAAAATTTAGTGGGGATAAATGAAGTCTCACACTTGAGTTTAAAGAAGCATGGTCAGACAGTGGTTCATCTGGAAATGCTATCTGGGTTTTAATAGCCTACAAGCTCAAGGAGTCAACAGTATAACACTGTAGATGAGAAATCTTTTTTGTTTGCTTTTTTAACAATCACTGTTCTTTAAGGGAAATTAGGATAGAAACAAACTTTATATATGTATGTGTGTATACATACATACATATATGTGAAATTATAACATGGCATTTTATTATTGCATCCAAATGGAATGCTGCTTCATCTCTGTGCTATTGTTTTTTACATACTCCAAGTAAAAAGCTTCTGAGTAAGGACTTTCACATATTTCACATTAGTGAGATAAACCTGGTAGACAAGAAATCTAATATAATCTTGGACTGACTTAAGAGACAGTGTCCAGTATGTGATGGTCCCACTGTCCTATGCCCTGCTCAGACCATGAATACTGCTGGAATACTGTATTCATTTATGAGTACCACAGGTTAGGAAGGGTAGCGATAACTTGAAGAGGACCACTCAAGACAATTAAGTGCCTCATGTTCTTGCCATACAAAGTTCAGATGAAAGAAATATAGATGAAGAAGAAAAGGCCGGGGGATAGGGAGACACAATAGCAATCTTCAAGAATTTGAAAGACTGTCCCCCAGAAGCAGCATTTAAACATGTTCTCCTTGGCCCCAAGAAGGCAAAACTAGGAGAGGTGGGTAGAAGTTGCTGAAGGAGCAAATTTAAACCAGGAGACAAATTTCTTAATGATGCTATCCCAAAATGGAATGGGCTATCTCAAGAATCGGTGGATTACCCATCACTTAAGGTCTTTAAGAAAAAAAGGCAGAAGACCATTTGTTGGGTATGTTGTAGAAATCTTTCTTAAGGTACAGGTTGAACTAGATGCCCTCTCAAGTCCCTCCCAATTCTGAGAACATGTGATTTCTCTATTTGGAACAGCTGAGAAAAGTGCCTAGAGCAGAATACTACTCAAGAACCAAGTCTTATCCTGCTCTCATTCACTATGCTGTGCACACACACCCACATGTAGCCTTTCTAGGAACAGCTGTGTTGCTAGAGGACCTCTAAAACCGGATATGATCAGGGTTGCCAGGACTCACTCCCAAGAGCAAGTGGATAGCATCCACCTTCATTTGCCCACCATTTTCCTATTTAGTCTTGAAGTCACTCATGACTATCTATTATCCACAAAATAACTCAGTACCATGCCAGAGTGCCAAGAAATTTGCCCAAATCAAGTCAAGCCACAGAAAGAGGCCTAATGTGATCCTGTAGACAATCCTCAGTGTACCTCTTCCCCCACCCACTCAGGAACGCTGCGGGGAAGATCAAGCCTGCATTAGCAAAGATTAAAGGTTCAAGAGAGTTAACTTTTAATTTAAGGGCCTCTAGTTCTTCAGGGCTTTCAGTATGCTAACTCTGCTAGGTACTATTTGTGGAAAGAGAAGCTAATTTTGCCAGCTTTTAAAACAACAACATAAGCATTTTATTTCCATTAAGCATCTTAGTATCACAATGGAATGATGAGAAAACAATAACAAAAACATAAGTCTTTCTAATCTCTGCAAATAGCAGAGATGTAAAGGGGGAGGGATGGGAGGGTGGGACAGCAGAGAATAGGGAGTGACAGAAGTGCCAGAACAGTTCTGATGTCACATTTCTCCTTCGACAGCCTTGGGAGGAGGGAGTGGGTGCAAGAAGGTGGAATGATGCGAAGGTACAAATGTCTTAAGTTGTCTTTGGCGTTTCTGCCTCATGATTGATATACACATGATCTGCACAGACCACCCACTGAAATCTCCGGACGTCACAGAAAGTGCTAAGACCCTAATACCTGACAACAAGGCTCTCCATCCTCTCCAAATGCCCTGGTAACTACAACTGGTGTTAAGACACATCCTGAAGACAGTGCTGGTGAGTCACCTGGGGCTGAGGCAGGAACAAAGGGTGGAGGATGGGAAGCTGGGTTGTAGAGAGAGCCCCGGGTGAAAATTCACCAACATGTGTCCATGGTGTACCCCAAAGAGGTCTGAGAGAAGGGAGGTGGAGGTGGTGGTGGCAGCAGCGGCAGAAGTACAGATCTGTTGGGACAGTAAACAGAATAAAGGTCCAGTGCAGACACTATAGCTTCACTGTGCCAGGGGGCAAACTGTCATTGCAAAGTCTGTAGTAGCGCAGGTCATTTACCAGTCGGTGCACATTCTGGGTGAATGATGGCAGGTCCTGAAAGACAGAAAAACATAGCTGTAGCAACCACGACACCTGTAGGGATAAGCCCCACTGACTCAAAAAAGGACCTGGTTTATAAGTCTAGCTAGTGTTCCCTCCCTGGTATCAGTTACTCTCCACACCCACACTGCTATTCCCTGAGTGGTCTTGGGATGGTCCAGATCTGTTAAAAGACATTTAGGATCAACAGGGATTAAAAGCTTTGTCTACAGTTCTCAGTCCACCTTCTGTGAAAAATGAAATAATTTAGTCATCTAAATGCAATAGATATTAAATATGAAATTTAATCTGTAATTCTTGGTTGGGTCAGTACAAGTTTCTGAACATTAACCTCTCCAAACACAAGTTGATTGATACAAAAGCAAAGCAAGCTGAAAAATGGAAGTGAGGCCTCTTCAGGTAAAATGAGGCATCAGTTTGGAATTTTAACAACTCATTTCAATTTGTTGTCACAAAAGAAACCAGCTACACAAAAATACTACCACACACACAAAAAAAACCTTCCTGAAGAAAGTATCTCTTCTTTTCACCTACCTCAGTCTCCCACCTCACTAAAAGTCAAATCCCTATACAGGCTTGCCCTACCAGTTCCTTCCAAAGAGCTAATATGGAACTAATGAGCAGCTCCTTCCTGAGATAATAGACAAAGCTTTTTTAAAGTCAATTTTATCAATATAGATGGAAGAATAAAGAATATTGACAACCAAAAAATTAAACACACACAGATGCAGGCACACACGCATGCATGCGTGTGAGCATAACACATATCACACGAGGAAGAGTCACAGAACTAAAGTTGGAAGGTTATCTAGTGGGACCTTTTCAACCCATGCAAAATTACCCTCTATAATATTTCTACTGGGTAGAGAACAGTTAGAAACTATACTTAAGTGTTAAAGCTGAAGGAACCAATTGCTAGTGATTTCCCTTTCTGACTGATCCTCAAGAGAAACTTGGGAAATTATTGAATTTAAAAGAGAAAAAGAAAGAAAATAGCATTGGAAAGTGATCATCAACAGCTGATGTAATTTAGACTTTGGGAGGGAAAACTCCAGGGGATTCAGCAAATCACAGCCTCATTCACTCAACAAATAAACCTGACAATACTCCATCCTGATTGTTCCCTCTTATTTTCACCTGACAGTTCCAGTTTATTCTCACAAGCTAAGAATTACTGCCCCACCACCTGACTTTTAGTGACTTAGATACCCATTGGTTGTCCTTATCTAGATGTGAAAAAACTCCCCTACCCTGAATTCAGTTGAGGAGTGGGGTAAAAATTCCTGATAGGGAAAAGTCCAGGGGTCCATTATTATCATTGCTGATTCCTTCTTACCTGAAGCTTCCCCTGAACAACTGGGAACCTTCAGTAGGACAAAGTAGGTAGTGAAGATCAAAGAAAATGGAATTTGGAGTTAAGAGAACCATCTGTGTGACCTTGAGCAAGTCACTTACTAACTTCTCTGGGCCTCAGTTGCCTCATCTGTAAAATGAGGGTGTTGGATTAGACGATCTCTTGGCTCCTTTTCCAACTCTAAATCTGGGATCTCAAGCCCAGTAGCCATAGGGAAGATAACCAAAGAAGATAAGTGTGGTGGACTGGGTTTTACATCCTAAAGAAAAATAAGATCTATTCTCAATAGAAGTATTGAAGCCTGTGTGAGAGGCTTTAGCAACACAGTGTAGAGTTGTTATAATAACACTGCCAGATCCTGAATGCTAAAGATATGATCCCCTTAACTATATGCTGATTTAGACAACTAAGCAAAAGATATAAATGGAATGTAGCCTACAGGAATCTCTATAAGGAAACCGGTTGTTCTTCAAAAATAATAGTCAGGTGCTGGCAGACAATCACAAGTAGATATCAAGCATCTTTTTATTGACCCCAGCTAGCTCAGAATGTTGATGACCATTTCAAGACTTCTGAAATCAGTTGGAAAGTAAGGAAGAAGAGCTAAAGGTCAAAACTCCCTTATAATTTTTTCCAATAACTAGAGAAGCTCTATGTCATTTGTGGCAAAATATCACTTGGCCATTTCCTAGGACCATTAAGGCAAGAAACACATTTTGATGTTTGATTTTGCCATCAAGTATTCAGAGGACATCTACTGACTTCATCATATGCCCAAACAGGGCAGAAACCTCTTCGAAATCTTTTTTCCTAAGTCTTGTATTCCTGTCTGAGGCATCTCTAACAAAGAAAAAAAAGGGTAGAAAACTAGAACACTGAAAATTAATGTCAGCAGGGTGAATTCCAAAAAGCCTCAGGAAGAAATAGCAGAATGGATCACGTGCTCTCTATGACAAAGAAGAACAGAGGATCTAAGGGGTAAAGAAAAAAAATGTGAAAACACATATAGGGAAAGGGAAAAGAAATTTAACTAACAGATACAGAAAAACCTCAAGTTTAAGAAGAGTGTAAGCCAAATAACCAGAGAATCCAGAGAAACCTCAAAAGGCTGTGGGAATAAAGGAAGTCAAAGGGGGGAAAATGGGAGGAGGCAGGTGCAATTTCCTATTGTACGATGAATGTGCACTCTTCATATCTATCAGACATTAAGAGGAAAAAAGGAAATTCTATGTCTTTATTATATAGGGAAAGAGAGATAAAAAACAGACTGCAATGAGGCAACAGAGGCTTTCCCACAAGAGGTTAATAATCATGACCAGATAACTAAAGCCAGTCTTGCCAAGGAGGACAAGTTGGAGGTCATGATAACAATGAATGAAATTAGCTGGTGTGTCCATCAGCCCAAGGCCCAGTTAGCTTGACATGTAGCCTGTGCTGCTTAACAAGCAGGGGACTGCAATCTGTTTCCACCTCTAACTTTCCTTGGCTACTGTCACAATGAAAGGGCTACAGGAACTGCACAAGACACCTGCCTGGACCTCCTCTTCTTTCTTCAATGGCTCCAGTTCAGAAACAGTCAGGCAACTGGCAAAGGAGGCAGGCAAATACTTCTTTGAACTACATTAGTTAATACTGTGAAGAATACTGGGAAGACTGATAATCCTAAGCAAAAGCTAGGATAAAGACTAATCAGCTAACTTTTAATACCTGGAGAAATATATAACTAATCAAGGATTCAACTTTCATTTGTTCTGATGACCACAGGGTCTGGAGTAAACATCATAACGTTAAGCAATACAAATTTTATCGCACTAAATAAATTTATACCTACAACATTCCTGGGATATTTAGGCTAGGAGATCATTTTAGCTTCAGCAAAGCTTTTAGAATGGTTCTACAAGACATGTTTGTTGTTCAGATAGAAAAATGCAGACAGTATTTATTAAGCTAACACCAGCACAGTGTGTTCAGCTAAGAACAAAACCACTTCCAGGCAAAGAGTTCTGGAAGTTCAGGAAGCAACCACCCCTAGCTAATGGGATTCTTACTTCGTACATCCCAAATTGGTTAGTTGAACTAGGGCAGAAACACTAAACAATTTCAGAGAACACTTCCTTCCTCAAAGCCAAAGCAAGAGAAAAAGCAAAGTCAAACTAAGTACATGAGACACTGAGAAAATCTAGTGGGTACTACATGAATCACTGGCAAGCTAAGGGTTAGTACAAGCTAACTACTCAGGTCCTTACCATCCCTGGAATTGGAGCAACACAACCTCCCTGTGATGAACTGGTGCCTCTGGTCATGAGGTTGCCCAAACCCGCCCTTCCCTGTGGCCTGGCCTCTCTGTCCTCTCACCCGATCCATTTTGAAATTCCTCCCCAGAACATTTTTCTGGTTGGAATCCACACCATCACAGCTAGCCAGAAACTCTGGGAGGAAGGCTGCATAGAAGCTGTCAAAGTCAACTGAAGCCATATTGTAAATGGCAATCCCTATCTCTTCTTGCAGCAGGTCATGTGACTTGTGGACCAGAACTTGAAGCAGCACATTCACAAACTGAAACAGCATGGTGGTCCGAAAGATTTTCTGCAGGTAAAAAAGATGACAGTTTTCAATATACACGGCTACAGTTAGCACCAGAAAACCTCTACTTCTTAGTCCCCCCCAAGCAAGTAGGTAAATGCCAAGTACTTTCTCAAGTACTCAAGAAATTACTAATCTAAGAAAATGGACTCTCATAGCTGTACCTAACCCAAAGAAAGCATTTCTAAAGGAAGAGCAGAACTTACTTTATGATACAACTTCTGCTTGGTGTTCAGAGTCTCCAGGTAGAAAAGATTTTGTTTAAATAAGTGGATATCAGGCTGGAGAAAAGATTGTCCAAAAGCCTGGGAAATAAAATGGACTTTTAGAGAAAGAGAAGCAAACATCTCAAGAACAGACTGAAACTATTTTGAAGGGGTTTGTTTAAACCTCACAAGAGAACTGAAGAATATAGTATTCTTTTATTAAATTAAATTTTATGTTAATTTTAGTTTACATCATTCATTTCCACAAGATTTTGAGTTACAAATTTTCTCCCCATCTTTCCCCTACCCCCACTCCAAAACAGTGATCCTACTGTATACCCCCCTCCCCCAATCTGCTCTCTCCTATATCTTCCCCCATCCTCCCTCCAACTTTCTGGTAGGGTAATATGGACCTCCATACCCCAGTGCCTGTATATCTTATTTCCCAGTTGCATTTAAATAATAATAATGATAATTTTTTAAACACTTGATTTTACAACTTTGAATTCCAGATTCTTTCCATTCCTCCCTTGTCACCCACCCTTACTGGGAAGATAAGCAATTAAACCTAATACAGGTTGTGCAGGTGCAGTTAACAGAAAACATTTTCATAGTGGATATATTGTGAAAGACTGACTATATTTCCCTCCATCCTATCCTGCCCCCCACTTATTCTATTCTCTACTTTGACCCTGCCCCTTTTCAAAAGTGTGTGCTTCTAACTACCATCCCCCCCCCAACCTGATCTCCCCTCCATCATCCCTCCTCTCATCCCCTCCCCCCCTACTCTCCTGTAGGGCAAGATACCCAATTTAGTAAGTATGTCCATCCCTCCCTAAGCCAAATTCAATGAGAGTAAGGTTGGGGGGCATTCCCTTTTGCCTTCCTGTTCTTCCCCTCCATTGTAACAGTTTTCCCTTGCTTCTTCTCTATGAGATCATTTACCCCATTCTGTCTCTCCCCATCTCCTCTCATTATATTCCTCTCTCACCTCTCAATTTCACCTTCTAAATATCATCCCTTCCTATTCAACTGATCCTGTGCCCTCTATGTATACCTGTACACATATATACACACACTCACATATGTATTCACAGGCACATATACCTTCCTAGATAGACATATACATGTATGTATACATATACATATATAATTATTTTCCATGTAGGCATGTAAATAGTTCAACTTCAATAAGTTCCTTATGATTTCTTTTCCCTGTTTACCTTCTCATGCTTTTTTTGCTTCTTGTATTTGAATGTAAGAGTATAGCATTCTTCTTAAATCTACCTGTTTAACTCAACTTTCTGACCACTTCCATACCATCCTCTCAGCTCCAACTTCTCCTCAATATTTCTCACATCTTAATTTTGGTTAATATTAAACAGCCCCCTTTCAGGTAAACATATTAACATTTTTACAAACTTTATCTATGTTAAATCTCCCTTACAGAGTATAAGCTAACTGAAGACAAGGACTATTTGTTTTTTGTCTTTGTATACCTAGCAGAGAGTCTTGCAAAAAGTAGTGACAAATTCTTGATGAATTAAATTGGACTTGTTAAAATGGGATACAATCACATAGTCTATTTAAATAACTCAGTTTCATCTGACACCTTGAGGAGCACCTGAGTCTGCATGCCTATCCTAAAACCCTTATGCTCTACTCAATGAATACAGCTCTCTTTGGATTATATGCTTTCTATGGCCATCTCTCCCAACCATGACCCTGTTATGAACAGTCTTCACAGTTCCTCTTCCGGTTAGGCTATCACAACTTTTAATTCCTCCTAACTTCTTGGCTATGGAAATGACAGAGATAGTCTGACTCTCGCCCCCCAAATGATTATAGATAAGGGTTGGAAAAGGGAAGTTAGTGTAGGGACTTCACCTTACTTAAAGTAAGAATAGACAATACAGGGACTTCCTAGGGTAGGGGTGGGGAACCTGTGGCCTCCTAGGTCCTTGGGTGCTGTGTTTTCACTGAGTCCAAGTTTTATAGAACAAATGCTTTTATTAAGGGGTTTTGCTCTGTTGAGCCTCTGGGAATGGGATACTGTGAATCTTGCTAAAGAGATGAACTCTGTAAGACAGACCAGGAGGACTGCAGATAATTGTGGGAAGAGGAGTGGCAAGGGATGGGAGCAGGTTGCAAATAGACTTATTAAACAATAAAGGAATTTTTAGCAAATCTTGTAAACTTTCCTAGTACCAGACTTGCTGTCTCTTTGGAAGAAATAACTACAAAAAGACAGGCAAGGACTTACGACAAATCTTTTGGGACGGTAACAAGTTAACTTGTAACTTCAAACTAATTCAAAGGAAAAGCTGATTCAATTATAAATTACAGCATAAAATCAGTTAAACTCATACAGCAGAAACCAGAGGTAATTTTAATTTTTCTATTTTCAGATATCAATAAAAACATCAACAAAACCAACAAAAATTAAATTAGACTCATGCTACTGAGTCACAATACAAGGTGGCTGTTAGACCAGGGGTTATTCGCCTGGGGTCCACAAACTGTTTTTTAATATTTTGATAACTATTTCAATATAACTGGCTGCCTTCACAACCCCATCTATGTTCTGAATTTTAAAACATTATTCTAAGAAGGGGTCCACAGGTTTCAACAAAGACCTAACTAATAACTTTCTAACTCTTACCCTGTATTGAAGTGATCAACTGCAAGGGTTTTCAAATTACCTGCATGATGGCACTGAACTGGACTTCATTTTCCATCTGCTCTTCTGCAACTCCTCTATGGACACTAGCCAGGACACTGGACTTGAAGAAATACCTCCAATTGTGATGGAGAATCCGGAAAAGTAGTTCAAACAATTCAGCCTTCACATCAGGTGAGGGACGCTGGGAAACACAGAAATGCCCTTCAATTCTCTGGCTAAGAGGGAAACTATTTATATCAAAGGCTGCTGAGTTGTGTGGTTACAGTAAGATAACAGCTCCTAAGAGATATATTTTATGTGTGGTAAAAGAAAATAAAACTCCACTTGAATCCTCAGCTAAAATCAATTAGCAATGTTTTGGTTTAATCATAGGTCAAATCTGGGAGAGGATCTGAGAGCCAGTATAGAACTTTCCTGGTGAAGGAGTTGCCAGCAACCTCAAACTAGAAATAATTGGTCGTGTTCATACAGCATTTTTACAAAGCATTTTCTCATGAAAGCCCTGGGAGACTGGTAAAGTTATAAAATTTAATTTTATGAAATAAAAATTTACAAATGAGGACATGAAAGTCCAGACAGGTTAGGTGACTTGCCCAAGAAATCAGAAAAATATCAAAGAGGGAGCTCAGGCTCAAGTATGCCACACCTAACTCCACTATCCTATAGTGTTACTCAAGAGGGCTTCTGAGTAGAGGCAGAAATTAGAGTTATTTATTGATTTTTCTGCTTTAAAAACTAGCCTAATTACATTTAACCCTCTTTCTTTTTCCCCTTCTCTAGAACAGGAATACCTACCTAAGAAAGTTTTTTGACCTTATAGAACATAAGCTATGGAACCAGGCCGGCACCTTTACTGAATGAATACAGTTCTGTCCTCCACAGAGTAGAAAAAGGTTTCAGGAACACACAAGGGCTTGAGAGTCACCAGAAAGTCAGTGTAGAGAGGAAGGAATCAAGAGGAATCAAGTCCCCTTGAGGTGTGGGGTACCACTCTAACAATACTAGTCAGGTTTTAAGGCCCCATGGGACTGATTAAATACTAGGGGTAAAAAGGAAAGATACAGATAAAGGAGAGGTATCATAACAAGCACAAGTTAATCTCCAGCTCCTATTATACTTCAACTTAAGGCACACAAGGTAGAATACGCTCTCTTGTAGTACAGGGATATGGCATAACTATAATGTCCAGAGTATCTAGCATTTAAATATATACATATATACACACACATTATCACTGCAGGCACAGTTACTTTCTCAATAAGCTGCCCTACCCCTACCTTCACCTTGAGTCCATATTATCTAGTCACTAGTAAGGCAGTATCTCAAGATAATGCAATATTTTATTTTAAGAGGTCTCTAAGGGCTTCACATTAATCTATTAAGGCTCAATTAAATCCCAGGGCAGAGGCCAGGAATTCTAAGATCATACTGGCTTTAACATATTTAACGATGTCTTAAGGAAGGATATAATTATATACTTTTGCATAAAAGACATAAACACAACAGGGGCCTCCAAAACTTAAGCCAGCAAAAGAGTGGAGGTAGCACAAGTCAATAACTAAAGCTATTAAAATAAAATCTTTCCCAATAATTACCACTGACCCATTCTTTTTTTTTTATAAAAATTAAAAGAAACATTACTCTGCAACTGATAATTTTCTGATGAATCCTTTCCAGTAGTTAAGAAAAACTTCCAAGACAGGTTTCTCACCACTAGAAATATGAAAGAAAGTCCTTTAAGCAGGTGTCTCCCCACCACTACCACCAGCAAGGGGGTCCCCTTAGACTGTCTGCTGCCAGGCCCTTACCTCAGCTATGATGGGGCAGACCTGTTCCATGCACAGTGAGATGATACTCGGAAGGAAAGGCTTGAACACTTGGCCAGGTTCTTGCACCACCACCTGGAGGATCTTCAGAAATTTCTCAACTACTCGACAGCCAGTACTCCCTTCATGGAGGATACTTTCAGCTAACTGTTCTCTAAAGAAATGTGGCAGGGGGGGGAAGACAATAAAACATAAGAACTTCTCATGGCACAAGCCAATGCGATTCCCAAAGCAGCAAGCAGAAGAATTAAAAACTTCTGATATACTGAGTTGCTTGTTATCATTCAAACATCTTTATGGGGCTTGAAGCAGTCACATAAATATATAACTAATATATCTGCAATTACCTGGTAAACATGTTTAAAAAGGTCTGTATGATCTGTTCTGTAAAAGGCACACCCATCTGTACTCTAAGGCCTTGAAACAGGGTAAGGAAGAAACTCAGCATCTCGTCAGTCACATCTAATAAACACAAAATAAACCCATCAATGGCATGAAAAAAATGTCGAACATGAAGCCCTATGCTCAATAAACTCTTCTACAAACTGTATGGCTGTTTTCCCTGAACTCCTTAGGGTGAAAGACATATCCACTGATGCTACCACAAGCAATACTGGGAAGGAGAGAAAGATTAAGGGCTGCTGAGGAAATAACTTTGGAATGGTCAATCCCTGCCTGAACATTCTTTGTAGGAAATGAAGCTCCTCTGGAAGGCAAACAAATTTCCTAGTCCAGAAAGAGGATTATATGGTTTCCAATGCAGAGTAGATCATGGTGTACTCATACTGAGAGAAACAAGCATTTGTGTTAACATATGAGAGGGCTTTATCAATTTCCATCTATATTCAAAAATCTCTGAGTTTAGGGGATAAATAGCTAACTGAATGCATGATTCATATTATTAGGGAATGAATTAAAAAAAAGATGAATTACAGAAAATACTAGTTATATGTAATGCCTTTCATTTCCTGATGAGAAACTGCCTTGATACATTTTTGCCCCGATAACAAACTCTCTGCATATAAAAGACAGTCAACAAATATTTGCTGACCAAGGTATTCCTGAATTGTTTTCATGTAATTCAAATAGCACGCCAAAAAGACATGCAAACTAAGTCCACATGGCTAGAGTACTTTATGCCAGTGGAACGAAAAAAACACTTGCTGTACATCATTTTGAAGACTGCTAAATTGTATACAGCAGTTTTCCTCTTACATTGGATCCAAATTCCTCTCATCTCCCTCAATCTCCCATGTTAGAGACAACAGGGACTGAAGAAAACTGAAGGTGACAGTGGTTCCATGGAGAAAGAAGAGTCCCCATCTGACTCATTATCATGGACATGACCAATCTGCCTTGTGGATTCTATATTCTCAGAACCAAATTCACCAAATAGAAAATAATCATCTTCTGTGTTGATTCTCATTCCACTTAAAAAAGCTGAAGCACTGTACTTGCACTAATCCCGTTTTCTTCAAAGGAGTCCTTAGCCCCATAAATCACTGAGAGCCTTGGAGTTCATTCATACCTACCTGACTGATGAATAAAAGCTGGAAAGAGGGCCAGTGAGACCTGAACAGATTCTTGTAGGGACTGATAGCAAATCTGTCGAGACTTTGTAGCTTCCCCAGAGATACTTTCCACAATATCTTCTAAGACACTAAGTGTCTGATGGATAATCACTTTGGCTACAAATCAAGATTAAGTTACATGTCATGATGTGTTCCAAGGACAAACCAAGTAAGGAATAAGGGGAAGTTGTTGTAAACAGTTCAGTTATCAGGTGTAACACTCACTCAGCAGCCTTTCTATGGGAACAAATCAAGTCTTTATTGACTAGGTATGTACCTTGCAAGATGAAGATATTAAACACACACTCAACTGTGATCCATTTCTAAAAACTTACCTGCTAAGCTTCTCAAGTAGGCTATTCAGCTCATTTGCCTCTGTTGAACCCCACCTACCAAAACATGGTTCAGAGGGAATATACCAAAATTACCTTTAAGGAGGCAGAAACCCAGATATCTACATGAATATACTGGAAGAGACAGGGTAGCTATTTTAGGCAAGAGTACAGTAAATATACATATAATTTTTTTCTTTCAGATATAGATAACAGCATGGTTCAGAGGATGAGCAGCAGCTCCAGAGTCAGAGGAGCTTGGGTAAAATATTCTCTGGAGTTCTCAACCCATATGACCAGACAATTTAATTTAATTTTTTAATCTTTTAATTTAATTTAATCTTTACTCATTTAATCTCCCTCCTTAACTCCCTAAACCCTAGTTTCATCATCTGCAAAATCAGAGTTGGACTAGATGGCCACCTCTACATCTACTACCTTCAATCCTGGCCTCCAGGTAGATACTGACATCCAGAGTATATTCCAGAAATAGATGATCTTATTTGATCCTGGCTATTTATACCTCTAAATTTAGCCTTTGAAAAGTAGATGTTATATAATTTAATAGCTAAAGATGAAAGGGTGAGAAAGGATAAACCCATGAACATGAATCAAGAAATCCATCTCCCTTGAGTTTATCGACTCCAGGTTTTTAATCAAGCTAGCATATGGCATCTGGATTCACAGATTGCCCTTACTCAGACAACTGTGCAGAAAGCAGGTAAAATGGTGTGGTAGATAACTCTTCCACTAAACTAGCTGTGTGAATTCAGGACAAATCTTTTGATCTCTCTGGCTATCAGTTTCCTCCTTCATAAAACACAGATACATCTGTTTCTGCACAGCCTACAAGTCAATTACATGGATCAAATGTGCATCAATATAAAAGTTTTCCGAGAACTGTTAAGCACTGCAACAGCTCACATCAGATCACTATTGTTATGAATGAGTAACCTAATACACTTACTATCTTCCAACTGCATCTTCCTCTGGGGGACAATGGCACTGGGTTTCAGGTGGCGATAGTCTCGGGTCAGAGCTGAAATGAGGCTGGCATGGTTTGTTGAACGCACTGCCCACTGCTGCTCACTTTCTGGGAGGTTTGGCCATGGCAGCAGTAGCACATTGGAGAGGGCTCGGCATACCAACACCTGGGCCTAAGAAAGGCAACCACAGACAACCAATGTATAAAAAAGTATGGGAATCGACAAGTATATAACTGGCATCAAAAATCACACACATGGGACCGCAACAAATAATGCAAATACATATAGACCTCACCCTAACTCCTGCCTCTTTAGAATTGCCCAAGTAGGAAAGTTTAACTACCATACTCTTGGCTTCAATTTTTACTTTCTCTAAGTAGATAACTATATACAATGTTGTTAGTAGATTTTCAAAGAAACTCAAAGAAAATATCCTTTGAGTTCCTTGAGTTTGTAACTAAAAATTCTTACCCTACTCTCCCCACCTAATGTTCCCCACCCCCAACTTTTAGATTGAGCCTTCTCATGAGCTGCTAATGGGAAATGCTTTTTTGATATCTATCTGTCTCAAAAATCAGACCATGGTGTAACATATAGGAAGTGTAAAACACTCTATATGTGGAGTCAAAATAATTGTTCCTAAAGGAGAATGACGCAAAATTTCTCTGTATGAACCTGTTCCCAAACCCGAACTTTAGCTTAGATTAAGAAGAAAACTAGAATATGAACCTTAGCAGTTCAACCCTGCAAAAAATAGTCTATTAGGGCGGCCAGGTAGCACAGCGAGTAAGAGCACCAGCACCGGCTCCTGTGTCGGGATGACATGTGGATCGAATCTGGGCTCAGACACTTATTACCCACCCAGAAACACCTGGCCATGTAACCTTGAGCAAGTTACTTAACCCCAAATGCTTTAAGAAAAAAAAATAGTCTTTTAGTGGAAGACATGAAGGTAAATATTTATCTAGAGTTATGGACAAGAGCCCTAACAATCCAGCCAAAGAACTTATCTCAACTCTTACCTTATCTACAAGTGGCTGAGCAGAGGTATCTGTGATTCTGTTGAATACTTTCTGAACTGCTGGGATGCTGATGAGGAAGACTGGCCGCACTGTAGTGGCTAATGAGACCAGTAAATGGCACGCAGACAAGAGTAACTTCTCTTGTACCTGAGGAAGAACGACAGCACCCAATAATTCCATTTATCAGAACTGGATACAGGGCAGGATGTTAAAAAGAGACACTGTAAGCTCTTTCCTGAACCAAATTTCAATTATAATTTTGCCATACCACAACTCTCAAATCACAAGAAATTCTTCCTCTGTGACATCTCTTAGATTCTACCCTTCCTCACTATTTTCACAGACTTCACATATGAACTACTTCAGCGGTCTCTGCCACAAATCTCTGCCTATTGGAATTCACCCTGAACATAATAGCCAGGCTCTTTTTCAATCACCCTTTTCTATCTTATTCCCTATAAACTTTAAAATAAAATATAAACACCCAGTTGTCTCAACTATGCACCAAATTCCCACTCTATCTTACCTCTTTATACTTTCTCATCAAAACTCCTCTGTTCAAATGAAGTCATACCTTACAACCCTCATCTTACTCTGTCTGCCTTTGGTCATGTTATTTTCCCTGCCTGCAATGACCTTCTCGACTTAGTGCACACCCTCAAAGTGGGATTCAAAACTCACCTGTCCTCTAATTAGTCTTCTCTAACATCACCCAAGAATCATTCTCCAGGCTAATGTTTCAATGGCACTTACCTACAATTTATAATTTATTACAACCTATTTATTCTTCTCTGATTCCTGTGTTTCCCCCTCTACCCCATTCTCAAATCTTCCTCCGAGATTTTTAAAAAACCTGTCTCCCAAAGTTTAGTGCTTATAATGAATTTTACTCACAGTAAGCACTAAACACCTGATAACTGACTCAAATGTGGCCTTCTTTACATGTCCACAGGATAACAGGATAGACTGGAAAAATCAATAACTACTGATTTATTATAAAGTTTTACAAGGAAACAAAAGACAGTCCCTATGCTCCATATTTACAATCACTGAGGGGAGAGGAGAATAAAACAAATACAATACAGTGATATATTAAAAAACAATAACAACAACAAGAAATCATTTTATGTTAAGGCCCTAATAAATGGCAAAGATAAATAATAAAGGAAGGAAATATGGTTAGCTATGGTGGTAATAAGAGGTTTCCTAAAGGAGGCCAACATTTACACTCAGTTCAGACACTTAAAACACAATCTCAGAATTTAGCTGGGATTTTAGAGATCTAATCCAAACATTATGTTAAACATATATTTCCTTTATAACATTTCTCACAATAATCATCTAAGCTGAAAATATACTACATCCAGAGGTAGCCTATTTAATTTTTGAACAGCTCCAATTACTATGAGAAATTTCCCCCCAGATTAAGCCAAAAATTGTCTCCCTGTCATGGGGTCCTATAAAGTTTAGCCCTCCAAGGCCAAGCAAAACAAATCTAATCATAATTCCTCTTCCACATGACAATCCTTCAAATATAAGAAAACAAACAAAAAAGACAGTACTTTTGTGACACTCTACCCTCCCAACCCCAAGTCTTCTAATCTTCAAGCTAAACAATCTTTCTTAGTCACTTCAAATGATCCTTCCTATGGCATGCCTTCCAGACTTTATATCATCTCATAGTTTACTAATATTCTTCTTAAAATGTGGTATCTAAATACTTCATAAGTGACTTGACCATAAGAAAGTGGGAACATCACATTTTCCTTTATCTGGGGGACTATATATCTACTAATGCAGTCTAGTATCCATTATCACAATGATGATTCATGGTGATAACTGCAATCCACTAAAACATCCAGGTCTTTCATACCATCAAACTATACTTTTCCTATTTATTCCTTGTTTAAGTGAAGGATTTTATATTTATCCTTATTAAATTTTATGTTTTAGATTCAGTCCACTGTTCCATTCTGTTGGGATCTTTTTGGACCCTGATTTTGTATTTATTTCTCACAGCTTTGTGGTAATAGTGAATACCATAATCATGCTGTGTCATCATCATTAAGTCCTTGGAAATGTAGAACAGAGCCAAAGACAGTAGTCATCTACAGTACTCCATTAAAAACCTATCTTCAGTTTGACCTTGATCTATTCATTATTCAATACTATGGGCCTAGAAACTCTAACCACAGGCCCACAAAATCCTGATATGTGGACTTGCAAGGCCCGGGGGATACAAAGATAAACTAAGACCCAGTTCTTGGTGTCAAGGAGTTTATAATCTATTATCTCAAGATGGATTTTGAAAGATGGATAAAACTTCAAAGGGTAAATAACAGAGAAATGGAAAAGGATTATAGTTATCAAGTCCCAGGACATTTTGAGGCAAAATGGGATTACCATTTCTTATTCCAGAACAGGAAAAATGACAGGATCCTTCTGGCACCACCCAAGAAAATATCATTCTGCTAATTCTACCTTTATGACTAACACTATACTCATCATTATACAATGGGTACCCATTCATTTGGCTTAGTCTAAGGGGATGGGAGAAGTAGTCCTCAGCATATTTTCTATTGTTTTTGCTGCTACAATGATGCCACTGCACAACTTCCTCAATCCCTCTACCAGCCTCAAACCAACCAGGAAGTTTTAACAAGAGTTTAATAATCTCATAGAAAAGACAGTCATTTTTAAGCATATTCTAAAATAAAAGCTATAGGGGCAGCTAGGTAAGGTAGCACAGTGAGCAAGAGCACCGGCCCAGAGTCAGGAGGATACTTAACACCCACACAAAATAACTGGCCGTGTAACCTTGGGCAAGTTACTTAACCCCAAATGCTTTAAAAAAAAAATAAAATAAAAAAAAACATTAAAAATAAATTTTAATCAAAATTTTATCTTTTTTCTTTTCAATAAGCTTCATTTGCTTCTACCATAGCTCCTAATAAAATGTTTCAACCCTTGTGGTAACCACATCTTTATAGTGAGAGAAAGTCTTTTACTCCACCTGTATGCATCAGTTTGTTTTTAATAGAACATTCCTAATACCAAAAGACTATTAATTGAATGCTTTTCATCTCTGATTATACTTCCATGATTACATTTTATCATGCTTTCTTTCAACAGAAAAATGTTTACTAGAAAAATATGAATTCAGGAACAGAAGTTCTGAGGATAATAAATCCAATTCCTTATATCCAGCTGTCAAGTCCAATTGACAGATATTTACTGGAAAATGTGCAAAGCAAAACCAAACACAGGCACTTCCTACCTCTACTCCTTTTATTAAAAAATATAACATGCTGTTGCAGAAATCTTAAAATAGATCACTCAAGATTAAATAATGACTGCAGGTGGATCATACTATCCTGAGTGTGAACATACTCCTGCCTTTACCTGTTCAAACATCAGTAGAGACTAGCAAAAGATGAGGTAAAGGCAACAAGAAGATATAGGCCTGAAGAGGCAGTATGGTCTACTTGCAGAAAGAATACCAGAGTAAAAAATCCTAATTTTCATTTTTGGTTCTCCCAATTACAAGCTCTGAGACCTAGAGGAAAACCCTTAACCTAAATAACACAACTTTGCTACCTTACTGGATTGTTTTGAAGAGAGTACCTATAAAGCTACAAATGTTATTACATAAATGTAAGGACTATCCATATATTTGGGTCAAATGCACAACAGGTGCAAACAGACAGGTGTTCAACATAAGCATTTATTGAAAACACTGGCCTTCTGCAAAATTTTTTGACCCTTCACATAGAAAGTGGATTTTAAAAATAATTTTTATTGACTCCCAACCCTGAGCCAAAACTGGCTCTCTCTATTTCAATACCTTGGAACTAATAAGAGGTGTGACTGCTTCCATGGCAGTGGAGACCAGCGAGATGAACTGTTGTGGGTCCTGTCGATGAGCTTCACTATAAAATTGTGCTAACCAATGAGAGTAAGCCTGGAGTGCTGCCAGGGACTGAGCATGACTGGGAAAAGAGAAAGAAGACTACATTTTAAAGCTTATGGTAATAATCTATCACCAACTAAATCGTTTTCTTGAGGGACAGGAATTCCATCAATCTTATATTTTACAAAAGTGGTATAAAAATCTATTTTCAAAACGTGACAGAGAGAAGAAATCTGTTACCTTTTCATGTAGCACCAAATAAATGAAAAAATGCTGAACAATTTACAGCGTAATAAGAAAATGGTAAAATTGCAAATAAATATTAATATAACTTATAAAATAATGTATAATGTTCAAAATTACTAGTTTAATTTCACATTAACAGTTGTAGGCCAGCCATTCAATGCTACTTATTAACAATTAAAATCAGTTTTAATTATAGTTCCTAAGTGGAAGGTGCTTAAGGGAGCCTTACTAAGGCACTAAAATAGAAATAAGATTCTAGAGCTCAGGAGTCCTCCCTGCTACACAATAAATTTTAGAAGAGGAGACCAGGTTTACTTTCTCCAGATTTTGCACTGCACCTTATTAAAGTTAAATAATTATGAACAAATGAAAGAGAAATAAAAAGTAATGTTATGTCTTCCTCAAAAAAATGGAGGTAGTGGTGAAACCCACTAAACAAAAGATGCTTTAAAGATTACCATCTTAAAGATACTTAAAGAAAATATAAGCATTAGGGTGTTGAAATTTCTAGAAGTTGGAGCACTACCCTAGTTATTCTGTATACAGAATCAGCTTGATAATTGTGTGCTCTTTACCCTACTTATAAGAATAAATTGCTGAAGAGAAAAGAGATAAGAAAGTTTACTTTTCCAATCTGAAGATTTTACATAATGCATTAAATATAAATTTATAAATGCTAGGTTAGTACCTGAAAAACCTGGAGGAAAGAGAAGCTAGATTCACAGAATTTTAGAGTTAAAAGAAGTAACTTCCCAAGTTACCTGCCCAACACTTACCAAAGCATAAATCCTCTCTAAATTATTCCCAAAAATATTCATCCAGTCATCAATTGAAAATTTTTAGGGATGCAGAGTTCACTACCACAAAAGGCAACCCATTCCATTTACAGATTGTTTTAATTTTTTAGAAGCTCTTCCTTATATTAAGCTGAAATAAACTTCCCTGTAAATATCACCAACTGGTCCCATGGTTTTGCCTCCATTAGCTAGTATTTACTGATTTATTAAAATGAGATACTGATCTCAGTTAAAATAAAAGAAATAAAGAAATCTTTGGCTAAGACAAATCAAAGTACCATTAAAAATACTATCTTATTTTCAAAGTACCATTAAAAATACTATCTTATTTTCCATAAGTCTAACTTAAGATTTCTTTAAAAACTGTATACACTAATACTAAAAGTTGTCATCCATCCTAGAACATGAAAAATTTAAGCATTTTGTTCACACTCCCCAAATCCAGAAAGCTAGTAAAGAAGGCAGGAGAACATGGAAAAGGAATGTAACATATGCTCTTAGCATGAGGAGAAGAAGGAAATGAGAAGGAAAGAAAGGGAATAAAGAAGACAGGTAGAGAGGGAAGTAGAAGGAGTAAAAGAGAAGGGAAAGAAAGGAAGAAAGTGAAAGAGAGGTACAGACAAGGGAGGAGAGAAAAAATGAGGCAGAGGAAAAGAGGAAGAAAAAAGAATGAAAAGAGAAGAGAGGAAAAGGGACAGAGAGAAGAAAAAGGAGTAAGAAGGGCGGGGAAAAGATAGGGAGAAGAGAGGAGGAGACAGTGAAAAAAAGGAAAAAAAGAGGAGAAGGAAAGAAGAGGAGGTAGGAAACAAAGTGCAGAAAGAGAGGAGGATAGAGAGTGGAAAGGAAGGAGACAAAAAGGGAATGAGGATGGTTAGGGAAGATAAGGAGGAGGGAAGGGGAAGAAAAGCCCTGAGGCACAAATGTATATGTAGAGAAGAGGGGCAGAGTACTTTCTCATCTCCACCCCACCCCACCTTCATTCCTTCACTTCCTTGCACCCAGTTAGGAATCCTGTCAGAGAAAATCTTGAACCTAAAAAACAGAACTTTTACACCTAGATAGCAAAAAAAAATCCATACTCACACATCAATGAGATCAGGTTTCAATACTGATGGCACAGCAGTCTCAATGTTGTACAATTTTATCTGGGATCCATATAGAGTGACTTTAACCAATCTGTTGAGGAAAAAAGCAGACCAATAGAAAGCAATACTGAAAAAACTATATCAGAATAACAGGACTAATAAGACACTAAAAATGGCTTTCAGGAGTCAAAATATGACTAAATTTGTTGTTCTGATGAGTTTAAATGGATAGGAGTAGGCATTTTTGTATAACATAGGGGCATTATGAAACTTTAACTCTTTTTAATAAACTGTCTTCTGTTTAAATGCTATTTGAAAATAGTCTGTCCTAAAAGAGATACTGAACATTTTAGAAGAGTTTCAATAGTAAGGCTAGATTTCATTTTAATCTCTATGATAGACAAGTTGTAAAAACTGTTGCTTGCTAAGGGGAACATTGCATACAAATTACCAGTAAATACCCTAGCAGTAGCTAAATTTCTTTCCCAAGAGGAAAAATTCTGTCTCCTTTGAAGTGGAAAATTATTCCCTACTGATTGGGAAGCGACAGCCAGAAGTATTTACCCTGCTGACATGAGATATGCACCTAAGCTTTCCATTTCTATTCAGAAAATGATTTAAAAAAAAAAGGACTTTTTTTCCCTCCATAACTTCTCCCTCTGCGTTTAACTAAGGGAGAAAGGTGTTAAGTGGCAAACCAAACAAAAGCCCTGCGGTTTTTATAATAAATTAAGGAAGAGGAGGAAAGAAGCCAAGCCATATATTATTTTTTTCTTTGAAGTCATAAAAAGTAAAAAAGAGAAAAGCTATGAATCATAAATTAAGAATTTATGAAAAAAGTAGCAAACTTAAGCTGGATTTGTTTAAATTTTGCTCTATGCCATCTTTCCCTCTTCAGCTCCACCTCCTGACTTCCATGACTTCCTTCAAGTCCCAGTTAACAATCCCATCTTCTAAAATAGGCCTGTACAAGCTGCAGCCTACTGGCCACTTAAGTAAGGCCCTTGGGATTTCAGGTGGCTCATGAAAAATGTAGAGTAAAACATCCTTTGTATGTAGAGGAAATTCTGTGGCATGCTGCAGGCAGCCTTGCAGGCCACAGGTTGTGTGGTCCTGTTCTAAAAGAAGTCTTTCCAGATTCTTCTCAGTTCTACCACCTTCCTTCTGTTGAGCATTTCCTGAATACATCTTGTTTGCATAATGATGTCTACATGCTGTCTCCCCCATTAGAATGCAAGTATCTTGAAAGCAGAACTGTTTTTGCCTTTCTCTGTATCCCCAGTGCTTAAGTATAGTGCCTGGTACATAGTGGGTGCTTAATAAATAAATGCTTGCTGACTTGACTATGCCACTTCTTGAGTAATTTGTTGGTATTATGTTGTACATGACTTAAGTTATACCTACCACATACCTCCGTACTGCCTTTTGGGTAGCTTGTGACTTAATTCTTCAAAGATTGTAGTATTCCATGAAAGTCATCCCTCAGCAATAGAAGAATAGTGATGATAAATAATAGCTGTGCTATTGAATTAGGGAGCTACTTGGGATCACTAAAAGCACTAGCCAATTTCCAAAAGGCAATCCAGCACACTCCCTTTTTTTCCTACTATTCAATTTTGGACCCTGTTAAATTGCACATTGTAGTCAGGACAATGGGTTTTCTTTAGTCATTTTGTTTTTGCCTATATGGCTAGTTGAAGGATTCTGAACCTCTGAGTGATTATGGATCTCACTTAAGAAGCTCTGCAATGTTTCCCAGGCTTGCTGCATTCACAATGCCATTCACAAACATCTGGAGGACCTCACAATCTATAGGGAATCTCTAGTTCCATTTGAGCTCTGTGCAAAAAAATCCTCTATGGAAAGAGCAAACACTTATGGTATCACCTGGTTTTATGCCTCACCTGATGTTAATAATCAGGAGACTGTTGAGCAAAATTATTTCTGCTACATCTTTCAAGGAATTTTGTATGATTCTGAGCCTTTGAAGACAGGTCTGCTGTTTTAACAGTATCTGCTCCACTGCATCAAATACATTTTTACAGCCAAAAAGTACAATGGGATCTTGTATTCCCTGTACCTTCTGGTCAACTGTGTAACTTCAAAGATGTGGCCGGTCATGAAATATATATATATAGGTTTTTTTTTTTTTTAAGCAATCAGGGTTAAGTAACTTGCTCAAGGTTACACAGCCAGTTATTTCTGGATGTGGTGCTGAGTGTCTGAACCTGGGATTCGATCTCCAGGTCATCCTGACACTGGAGCCGGTGCTCTTACTCGCTGTGCTACCTGGCCACCCCTATAGGTATTTTTTTTTAATTTTTAAAAGCTTCACTGGTTGCTTTCTCAAAATTCCATCTAGGATACACTGTGTACAGATTAGTCTCATTAAGATTTTGTAGCAATGTGAAAGTAAACATGCAGGTGAATATTCAGGTATTTAAGTGTGTGACACACTTTAAAAAATGTAACTTTTTCCAGTCCTCTTTCAGATATTCAAGAAGAGATTCCTCAACTCGTTTTAAATGTCTTCTCCAGAAAAGGCCTTCTATGTATACCTACTCTGATATAGCTGCACTACCCTTTTTTCTCTTTTTAGTAGCATCTCTACATCTTGTAAAGCACTTCAGGAACTATGATAAGGTACAAATGTGCTGGTTCCTCTGTGAGAAGAGCTTTAGCTATTCTGACAGATGTTTTCCATTTTTCTTATGTTTACCACCCTTCCAGCTTCATCCTTTCTTTTCATTATAATATGGCTTAGATAAGTTTCTTGCCAAGCTTTCCATAAACTTGCTTTTCATTCCACTGCTTCTCATCATTTAATGACATGATGCTCATAATCTTTCACCATCCTCTTACATAAGATTTTAAAAAATCAATCAGTAATGGGGGCAGCTAGGTGGCGCAGTGAGTAAAGCGCTGGTCCCGGAGTCAGGAGGACCCGAGTTCGGTGCCGGCCTAAGTCACTTAACACCCACACACACACAAAAAAATAAAACTAGCCATGTAACCTTGGGCAAGTTACTTAACTCCAATTGCCTTCCAAAAGGCAAAAAAAAAAAAAAAAATCAATCAGTAAGCATGCCCCATATGCTTACACCTATGTGCCAGTCACTTTGTAAAGTATTGATGATACAAAAACAAAAATGAAATACTCCCCTGCCCACAAGGAGCTTATTAAGGAAAACACATAAGCACGCACGCACACACACACACACACACACACACATATGTATATATACTTTATACAGTATTAAAACAAGGTAAAGGGGAAGAGGAGAGAAATACTAACAACTGAAAGGATCAGGTAGTATTGGAGCTGAGCTTTGAAGGAACCCAGAGACTCTTAAGTGGCAGAGGTGAGAAGGAAGGACATGCTATTGGTACAAACAGGCTGTACCTAGACCTTAAGACCATAGTCCTTGGCAATGAATAGGTGCTTAATGAGTGTTTACTGATTAAATGTTAAAAGAAGCAAGGGATGGAGTGCTATGAAGGAAGAAGAGCAAGAAGGCTAGTTTGGCTAGAATGGAGAATGCATGAAGGAGAGTAACATTAGGATGGAAAAGGAAGTTGGAGCCATATTGTGAAGAATTTTAAAAGCCAAACAGAGGAGTTTGTATTTTATCCAAAGGCAACACGGAAACATCAGAGGATATTGAGAAAGGGAGTAAAATGATCACATCTGTGCTTTAAAAACATCATTTTGGCAAATGTGTGAAGGATGGACTAGAGGGTTTGGAAGAGAATGTAGGCAGGGAAACCAATTAGGAGTTTACTGCAAAAGCCAAGAGAAAGGTGAAGAAGGCCTGAAAAATACACGTGATTGGAAAGGAGGAGAGAGGCAGGAGAGATGTTGTGGGGGTATACTTGCAAATGACTATATGTGAGATGAGGGAAAGTGAAGAGTCAATGAGTCTTCAAAGAGTGATGGCTGAGGTTGCAAAAAAAAAATGGTTGGGTTCCTAAAAGCATTTCTTCCTTGACAGAAATAAGGAATTCAAAAAAGAGGAAGATTTTGGAGGAAAGATGATGAGTTCTGCTTTAGATATGATGAGTTTTAAATGCTTATAGAACAACTGGTTCAAAATATTCAATAGGTATTTTGGTACTCAAAAAATTAAATTATATATCTTTTAAGTGCCATCAATAAATAGGTGAAAAGAAATAAGATGAGGCAGAAAGAGCCAAGAGAAGATTTTATTTGGGATTAGAGACATCTGAAAATATTTACAGGCATCTGTGAAAGAGTTAGTGGAAAAGTATAGCTTGAATGTGGATGTCTATTCTAGCAGTCCCTAAATAATGAAAGTCAGTGAAAAATACGGAAGTATAATTAGTTGTAGTTGGAGAATATAATGTTCGGGCTCTTAAAAACGTCTGTTTTGAGACATGGTAAGAGATAAATGTATCTAAATCAGTGTGTAATTAAATAGATTAAAGAAGACTAAGGAATCATACAGTCAGCAGATCCCCAAAAGATAACAACAAATAATGGAGTAGAGCTGGGGAAATAAAATGAAGCAGGATTTTACAATCATTGAGAAAACCAGGAGAATGATCCATAAGTCAGTAGAAGGTTGCAGCAAGAATGGAGCAACAGTAAAATATTCTAGATCCCTTTGTATCAAAAACCAGGAGCAAGGTGACTAAGATTACAATAAGGACCAAGAAACAGTACTTGGTGGAGGGGGGATTAAATGAGAGTTAAAGGATGTAGTATGAGAGTAACAAGATACTCTAAAATTTGTGATGTGAAACAATTAACTAGACTTTCTATTAAATAATGACAATTATGTAAATAAAAAAAGAATAAAAACAAACAACAAAACACAAACCCTGAATGCTGAGTGATGATGATGATTGAGATTGGCCTCAAAGGAGATAAGAGAAAATGCACTTCCCTCTCTTTACAGAGGGAGGAGACTCTAAGTATGAAATCCTCCAGCTATACAGTTAGTTTGGATTGATGCATAAACTAGTTTTGTTCAACTGTGTTTCCTCTTTCTTTCCAATGCTTTAGCAGGGTGGGGAACCTATGGTCTTGAAGTCACAGATCCTTCCTTGGGTGTGGTTTTTCTGACTTGGTCCAAGTTTTACAGAACAAATCCCTTTTTTATTTGTTCTGTGAAGTTTGGATTCAGTCAAAGGGCCACACTTGAGGACCTAGAGGGCCACATGTAGCCTTGAGGCCGTAGGTTCCCCACCTGTTTAGTTCAAAGATAGCTCTCTGGATAGGTGAGAGATGGATTTGGAAATAAAGGTGACATAAAAACAAAAGATGGCTAACAACAACAGAAGCAGCAGCAGCAACAATAACTGACCACCACCAATCCACATTTTCAAAAGACCACATTTTTGTACAACAAAAAGCAAAACAAAATGTTTTCACTTGATTTCTAGTAGGGTTAATATCATCTTCTAGTTTTTATATAAAAGGTTTCTCAAGAGAATGACAAAACTACCAAGAGATGACTTAAACTGTGACCTTTTGCTTACCTCTCCACAACTGTAAGTGCATCATTGAATCTGGCAGCAAACACGTCTCCAATAAAATATTCAGCTAACCGGCCAACAGCCTGGAGGAGAGAGCTCAAGTCTCTCAAAGAACAATGCAACCGCCTGCAATCATTCTCTGCTGTGATGTTCAACCTGTGACCTGAAACACACCATTATTGTCAGTTTCACAGAAAAAAAATGCTTTAAGTTACTTGTAAAAATAATAATTCAGCTAACTACTCAGAAAACAGTAAAAGCAATTCTCAAAACAAAAAATCTTGGATAACTTGAATATGAACACATATAACATGCTGAACAAATCTGAAGCCAACCTGATAAAAAAAAAATTTTTTGTCAGTAGATGCAGGATCTAGATCTTGGAGACCATGTAGTCCCTGACTTTGAAAATGAAGAAACTTAGAACCCAAGAGTTAAAGTGATTTACCCAAAGGCACACAGATAGCAGGAGAAAGGCAGGGTAAGAAATTAAATGAATGCTCATGAAATAACAAACATTCCCATTTCTTTTAAGAACAAACTACTCAAATAAACAAATTCTATGCCCAAGTAGTAAGAGGGCTCAAAATTCAGCCTTCCTACAACTGGAAATCTTTGATGTCATCTAGTCATCAGAACTCATATAACAACCTGCTTCTTCTTGCTAATAGAAAGAACTGCATTAACTAATCCCTCTAACAAGTTTCTACTGCTAAGTAGAAAACGTTACCCTTGTCTCCCTCTGCTGGCTATAAATAGCACCATCCACCAACAGTTGGTGAGAATAAGAAGGAGTATAGCCAGGATTTAACAACATTTGTGTTAAGTCTAAGTATGCAAACATTCTGAGAGTAAGAGCACTATGGTTAGCACTCAAGGACTGACAAGATTTTTAGCTGTTGCATGAGAGAGAGCTTGGGTCTTACCCTACAAACATAGGAGAAACCTAATAGGTCCCTGCCAATGAGTCACAATACAACCACCAGGCTAAGTCTAACGAGAGAGAAGTAAAAGGGCTACAGGAACCAGAATGAGAAGAATACGGGAGAGGGGAATGAACAGTGAAGAAAAGATGCTTGGTGTCAATTCTGAAAATTCCTACAATTCCATAAATAAGAGAACCTTCTCAAAGGGGGTCCCACCTAAAAAATATCTCCACTACACTATATGAAATTCCATCAGTTGAGAGATTCACTTGAATAACATTAGTATGTTCTTAAAATTCACTTTTTAACTAACAACCAATCAGAAACATATTTGATTAATTAGCTTTCCCTTAAAATTCAAATGCTTTCCCAAGAATTAAGGTATGTAGAGTATTAGCTTAATTCTTACTTAATAAGAAAATAGTCTTATTAAAAACCAGCTCCTACCTGAGACTTGCTCACTGAAGGAATGGAAACATAAAAAGAAGCAACCACAGTGAGAAGTTATGTTCAGCTAAGTAGGATAAGGATCCTGGGCACTTAGGAGGCAAGGAAAACGGAATCAAATAAGAGAGAAAGGTATAAGGGAAGTAGGAAAGGATCAGAGAATAACTGGAACTATAATAATTTAGACTAGTGCTAAATAACCACAATCCCTCGACTTTGCCCTTAGACCAGGAGAAAAGTCACTCTTCCTTTCTAAAAACAAGACCTCCAGTGGAAATGAAATCCTACTTCCCTTCTCTTCCTTTCCCTTTCCTTTCCTGAAAGGTTTGGGGGGAGGAATAGAGGGAGCAGTAGAGAAGGAGATAGTGCTTCACTTCCTGGTTGTGGGACATGATCTTAGAGGTCTGGGTTTGCAAGAATTTTAATGTATGCTTAGTCATATTGCCTTCATGAGATAAAACCAATTTCCAAAAAAATAGAGCAATCAGACAATTTTTAAATGTTAAAGTATTTTCAGGCTGACAGCTATATTTCAGGCTGCCCAGTACCTCTAAAGTTTCAAAGCAAGTTTATAAGTTACTCTTTTACAAACTAGCAAAAATTTCAAAAGTCTACAATATAGTTTAAATAGATAAGCTGACAGTATACTTCCTAATACAGAAAAGTGATTTACTTAGTCATTCAATATAGCACAGTATAATATACTCCTTCTTTTCTTCATAATTTCCCTTGCTCACATCTTACCTGTTCTGTCCTCCATTTCTTCTTAAAAAAAATCATTTCTATATCACAGTCAGATAATTTGTTATATTGAATAGAACTGCCTATTTACAACATTGCTCCTTGTGGAAATTTTGTTTCATTTAAAATTGAATATACCTGGAATCAAATTTTTTAAGTTTTATACTCCTGAAATAAAAAATTTTCCAAATTGAGTTTCCTGAAGCATCATTGTGATGTCAATTTCTTGCTCAAAATTCTCCAACATCTCATCTCTGTTGCCGACTAAACAAAGTCCAAACTCTTCAACCTAGTATTCAAAACACAGACCTAATAGTTGTCTTTTTTTTTTGTTAAATCTTACCTCCCACCATTCATGTAAATGTGCTTTACAAGGTCAACCAAATTATACTACTTACAATGTTCTACAAACATGCCCCAATATTTTCCAGGCAGAGGGAACAACTCGATTCAACAAATACTCATTAAATATTGAAATATGTGAATATACTAGAGTCCCAATATACTTTTCTTATGATACTGATAATTCTATCTGATACTATCATTACTTGTGTGCTTATCTCACCCATTCGGTACAAGCTCTTTAAGGTACAAGCTCTTTAATCTTTAAGGATTGGCTGTCTTCATCTTTGTTATCCTCAAAGCTCCTAAGCATAGTGACTTGTACACAATAAGGACTCAAATATTTATTGAATTAAAACTGCTTAATAAACAATACAGACAGGACTTACTGGGGATAGCAGTGATAAGATTTAGACTGACAGAAAAAAAAGAATTCTTTTTTTGCATATGTGCTTAGCTACCACACTGTCAACAACAGACATTCAAAGGTTTGTTGAATGAATTAATGAATCATAGGCAAGGAAAATTATATAGAGATACAACCCAGATTCTGTAATGATTAGTAAAAATAAAAAAGAATGTTGACTGGCTTGGGGGTTTTGTTGTTGTTCACTACATATGAGAAAAGACAGATGAGCTGAAACTGTATCTGATTTTTTCATGTTTACAATGCTGACAAAGTGATTTATGAGTAATACAACAACTGAATCTGCAAAGTCAAGGCAACTTAAAGTTCCACTGGTATAAAAAATGATTACCATAAAATAGGGCTTGCACCTACCGAACTGAGGAAAATCTCTCACACACCTCACACTCACTATCTCTATCTCTCTCTCTCACACACACACACACACACACACACACACACACACACACACACTTTAAGTTTATACTTCGTAAGAGTAATTTATACTTCTACTCACATACTTCCTATACCTGTCCAAGAGATTTCTCACCACCCATCCCCCTCCACAAAAAAAAGAAAAGTATAAAACATGTTAAAGTGAGATCTCCTTCATGTAAGAGTACTGTAACACAGAGGGTCAAAGGGGCAGAATGTCACGGTGACTGAAAGCACAGATTTAGGAAACCAAATCATCTTGAAGCAGTCATAAAATAAGAGCAACAGATGGAAAAATACACTGGTTGAACTATACGGCCTGACTTATTGCTACAATCCATTCATTTTAACATTTAATCAGTATACAAAGAAAACATTCTATTATGGAATATAGAGTTTTGGTAATTCAAATAGCTAAAACCCAATCACATGTGCCCTAATAGTTGAAACTGAGCAACCAAAAGAATCCAAGATCAGAAATATCATGCACCACAGATGAGAAAAACAGGGCACAAAACCCTTCTTGACTAACTGGCAAAAAATACCTTTCCTAGAAAGTACTATTCCCCTTGTGAGATCAAGATGCCCATGTGAGACTAAAGGACAATATAAAGTGTATTATGGTCAATACGAACTAGACATGAGCCAAACCAAATAGGAATTTGAAATTAACCTTATAAAAATCTCACAAGTCAACTATAAATTTGCTGACAGAAGAAAGTCATCTATAATGGGAACACTTAATAATCACTGTACAGTACTCAATGATGAAAATGGAACAAATGGCCTGAAAAAAAATCTTTTGTTTCAATCTTTTCTAAGAAAGAATAACAGGTAAAACTGTCACTTCCTAATTGTCTTTTATAGCAGCTAGATCAAGTTGTGGTAAATACAAAAGATATTCCAAGCTTAACCAACTAGGCCTAAAATACCAGAACTAGGCATCCTCCACTGAAAAACTGAAAGAATTCAAAAATGAAACTGGAAGTCTTGACCAAAATGTACATTCTGTGCTAAGAAAATAATGTGTTCTGACAAAGACATCACCTCAATGTTACTGTTGAAGCTATACTGGATCCCAAGACATTAGTCAATGTCAGGAATGACAGCTAAATGAAAGAATGAACAGATGTTACTCTACTCATGAGCAAAATGATGCTCTATATGCAACATTTCAGTAGATCCAGTTGCCAATTCAAGATATATAAATATATAAATCTCCTACAATTAGGAGAAAAGAAACTGAAAGAACAAGACAGGCAAGATCTGGATATGATGCAAACTTCTAAAACGATGAAGAATACTGATAGGGTGAATGTGACTTCTCCAAAAGAAGACTGAAAGAGGATGTTCTGGAATAAATAAAACCCAGTAACTACTTTACATTGTAGATGGCAACCTTATCAAAGTCACTACTCTGTATCTTAGTACAATATGGAAATATACAGTGGCTCAATAAGAGTTCAGACAAATTCCTAAATAATCCTTAGAGAACTATAACTTGTTATTACAAGAGATTAGGGATATGCCAAGCATATTTTTAAAATTTTTTTTCCAATTACAGGTAGAAACAGTTTTTAACATTTGTTTTTTTTTTTAAATTCTGAGTTCCAAATTCTCTGTTCCTCTCTCTCCTTACCCCTCACTGAGAATAGGTTATATAGTCATGCAAAACTTATTTACATGTTAGTCACGCTGTAAAAGAAAATACAGACTATAAAAAAATTTTAAGTCTTTTAAAAGCATACAATGATCTGCATTCAGACTCCATTAGTTCTTTCTCTGGAGGTAGACAGCATTTTTCATCATGAATCTTTCAAAATTGTCTTGGATCATTGTACTGCTGACAATAGCTAAATAATTCACAGTGGATCATCATACAATACTGCAATTACTGTGTACAGTGTTCTCCTGGTTCTGTTCATTTCACTTTGCATCAGTTCATCTAAGTTTTTCCAGGTTTGTCTGAAAGCATCCTGCTTGTCATTTCTTATAGCATTCTTATAACAGTATTCCATCATAATTATATACCAAAACTTATTCATCTATTCCTCAACTGATGGATGTCCCCTCAATTTCCAATTCTTTGCCATCACAAAAAAGAAATGGTATAAATATTTTTATACAGATAGGTCCTTTTCCTTTCTTTTTTAATCTCTTTGGGAAACAGACCTAGTGGTATTGCTCAGTCAAAGGATATGCATTTTTTATAGTCATTTGGATATAGTTCCAAATTCCTCTCCAAAATGATTGGATCAGTTTACAACTCCACCAATAGTGCTTTAGTGTCCCAATTTTCCCATTATCTCCTCCAACATTTATCATTTTCCTGTTTTGTCAGCCAATCTTGATAGGTGTGAAGTGGTACCTAAGAGTTATTTTAATGTGCATTTCTCTAATCAATAGTGATTTAGAGCATTTTTTCATGTGACTAGAGGTAACTGATTTCTAGATCAATTAGGCAATAACTTGTATTTTTATATCAATTTGACTCAGTTCTCTATATATTTGGGAAATGATGCCTTTATCAGAGAAGCTTACTATAAAATTTTTTCACAATTAGGTTTATTATATACTTCCCTCCATTCTACTTTTCCCTTGTGTATCCTTCTCTCTATTCTTTCACCCTGTCCCTCCTCAAAAGTGCTTTGCTTCTGACCACTGCCTCTTCCAATTTACCCTCTCTTCTCTCAGCCTACCCCACCCCTTTCTCTTTTTCCTTCCCTCTCCTACTTAACCTGTAAGATAAGGTAGATTTCTATAGCCAACTGAGTGTGTACATTATTCTCTCTTTGAGCCAATTTCAATGAAAGCAAAGTTCAAGCTTTCTCCACCACCCGCCCAGCTTCGCCCCCCATATAAGTTCTTTTGCTCTTCTTTTATGTGAGATAATTTACCCTATTTTGCCTCTCCCTTCTCCCAGCACATCCCTTTCTCACTGCTTAATTTTACTTTTTTTCAGATATTTCATTACAGTCACATCCCTCTTTCTCACCTAATTTTTTTTAGATATCATCCCATCATAATCAACTCACACAACGTTCTTTCTAATTTGCTCTAATAATGATGAAGAGCTTAGGAGTTACAAGTATCATCTCACCACATAGGAATGTATACAGTTTAGCTTTATTGAGTCCCTTATGATTTCTCTTTCCTTCTTAACATTTTATGCTTCTCCTGAGACTTGGATTTGAAAGTCAAATTTTATATTCAACTCTGGTTTTTTTCATCAGAAGGCTTGAAATTGAAAGTCCTCTATTTCATTAAATATCCATTCCTCTCCCTTCTTCCTTCTTGAAGAATTATATTGTTTTGCTCCATAGGTGATTCTTGGTTATAATCCTAGCTCCTCTGCCCTCTGAAATATCACATTCCAAAACTTCCAATCTTTTCATGTAGAAGCTGCTAAATCTTGTGATACTCTGGCTCCCCAATATCTGAACTGTTTCTTTCTGGCTGCTTGCAATATTTTCTCCTTCACCTGGGAGCTCTGGAATTTGGCTATAATATTTCTGAGTTTTCATCTTGCAATCTCTTTCCAAAGGTATATTGTGGATTCTTCCAATTTCTAGTTTATCTTCTTGGTTCTAAAATATCAGGGCACTTTTCCTTTATAGTTTCTTAAAAGATGATATCCAGGCTCTTTTTTTTTGATCATGGCTTTCAGATAGCCTAACTGAATTAAAAACTAAACTAAATTAAATTTAAATTCTCTCTCCTCAATCTATTTTCCAGATCAGTTGTTTTTCCAATGAGATAGTTCACATTTTCTCCTATTTTTTCATTCTTTTCATTTTGTTTTACTGTTTCTTAAGTCACATGGAGTAGCTTCCACTTGCCCAATTCTAATTTTTAAGGATTTCTTTTTTTTAAGTGAGCTTTTGTAACTCCTTTTTCTTTTGGTCAATTCTACTATTTTAAGGAGTTCTTTTTCTCAGTGAATTTTTATACATCTTTTTCCATGTGGCCTCCTTTTTAAGGAATTCTTCAGTGAATTTCTATATATCTCTTTTCCACTTGGCCAATTCTGCTTTTTAAGATGTTTTTTCTTCAGTGGATTTCTATGCCTCTTTTACCATCTTGTCCTATGCTCTTATTTAGGTGTTTTTCCTTCAGTAAAAAGTATTGAAGTAGAATTTAAACCTAGTTGCTGACTCTTTCCACTGTACTATATGAGCATTGTTCTGAGGTAATAGGTAATAGACTCCCAAACCTGAAAAGGGTTTTGGAGACCACCTAGTTGATCTCCTCTCCCTTTAGAGATGACATCCCAGAATTCAGGTCTCCTGATTCCTAGTCTAGCACTCTTTCCACATTTGCATCCCTAAAAAACAACAGAGTTCCCCACAAATTCCTATGTAAATTTATTAAATAAACAAGGCAGGGGGAGTTGTTAAATTCTGCAGAAAAACAGTATCATTTCATTAGATCAAGGCTAAACTCTTAGAATATGGCCACTCCACACAATGTGTTTGACATAGTAAGGCATTTAAGAGCTGTATAACAAATAAAATAACTCTGACATAAATAAAACTCATTCTACTTATCTCTGAGAATTAAATGATACCATTCTAGGTAAAGGCATTTACCCATTCCAGTATCCAAAAGAGCATTTTTTGTACTTGATGTATGCCAAAGTCATACTAGAGTCCCTAGGGCTAGCCAGATTATTTAAAAGCTCCAATAATAACAGAAACAAGTTATTATGGTTCATTAAATCAAAAGCCATTCAAAAACAGTCAGCTTCCTTAAAGTAGGATTTGCTGTAGTCAAAAAGCTTCCCCGGGAACCATGGTCCTTTCTCTCAATACCTCTATATTCCAGTCATGACAAGCCTAAGTAGGTAATGCTGACCATGCAGAAAGGGAATCATGGGCCAGGACGTTGTACATAACTACATAAGGTATAGTTAAGTAATTGCTGGAATTCTATTAGAAAAGCCTGTACTGTATAAAGAACAGAATTCTGATTGAACAAGTAGAAGAGGTAGAAATTAGAAAAACAGATTGAGAATTGAAAAGGAACTTAAAGATCACCTATCTAATATAACACTCCTTTTACAGATTAGCAAACTGAGGCACACAAACGTCAAGGCCCAAGGTAAAGCAAACAGTAAACTGCCAAGTTGAGATTCTGAACTCAGGTATTGCCTCCACGAAAAAAAAAGGCAAATTTCATTTGGAATTTTGATGGATTCAACTTTTCATTTACCACCCTATCAGTTCATGTAGCTAAATGTAGTTAGCTTATTTGAAATTTTTTATTAAATTGTTCTATTTTAAAGTACACATTTATGTGTACTAAAGATAGTACACCTAAAGAAGTTTGAGAAAGACTCCGAAGATGTGGTATTAAATGGGGAAGAAGAAAGTAGAGGCTTGACGTGAAAAAAAATTAATCACTCAGGTTTGAACAGAAATATAAAGCTGAGAGATCAATGATTAATATTTTATTGTTATTGGGGCAGCGAGCGAAGAGGGAATTCAAAAGGAAGGAAAAGCAATTACTAATGCTAAACTAAACCAAAATACATATGGTTACTAAATGAAGAAATTGGAAAAGCCTTCAGTCAAAGCAATTTAGTCTGGCTAAATTAAGAGACTTCCCAAGAGGAGTCTAAAATAAGGTGGACAAATTATTAAGTCATAGCAGGTGTAATAATTACAGCTTGCAGAATTTCATCTACTATACCTAAACTCATATTCCTTTGGTTATAAATATTAGAAAAAGAGAGATATGTCATGTTAAAGACCAAGATGATTTTTTTTAACTTACTACCCTAACTTTAAAAAGTGTTCCAGCACACCAAAAAATTCCAATTTCTAATAAAAACAACAGTGTAAACATTTTAAAAGGCCATGCAAATCAGTAGGAGCCTAAAAGATAAGGCCTAAACCAAAAATTGGACAGCACACCAGTCAGGATTTTAATAAGTTCTGTCACTGACCTAAATTGGCCCCCATTCATTTAGTGAATGTAGATTCACTAAAGTATAACCCTTTGAAATTTTTTTTGTCATCTCATCTTTTATCTCTTCCCTCCCATAATGCCTTAGTATTACAATTTTTTTAAGTTTACTTAAGGGAATGAGGAGTTATGGGGGAACATTATGATAACAACAGAATCATTAATTAGAGAAGTATCAGTTCTTCTTTTTAAAATAACTGCTTATATTAGAAAATGAAAACAGGTTTACCTGACCCTGAAGTAACTACAAACTGCTGTAACCCCAGATAAACTTCTAAATTGTCTTGAAGAACTGGGAACTGAAAGCAAAGAAACAAATGTGAAAGTCATAAATGTGTTTTAATCCCATTAACATCAAATTATACAATGACCAAAGTATGGAAAGAGAATCAATCAACAAGCATTTATTGAGAGTCTATCATGTCCTAGATGCTATGACAGGTGCCTGGCATACAAAGACAAAATCGAAATAATCCCTTCTCCTCAAAAAGTTAGCATCCAACTGGGGGAAACAACAAGTACATATGTAAGTACATAAAAAATTATTTCGAGGTTATTTTAGTAGGGAAAACACTAAAGCTGAGGGAATTAGCAAAGGCTTCATTCAGAAAGGGGCACTTGAACTGAATCTTGAAGGAAACTATAAATTCTGAGAGGCATTAGCGAGAGGAGAGAGGGCATTCCAACAACAGAAGACAGTCACTGTAAAGACAGAAAAGACGAGACAGAGCGTCATGTGTGAAGACTATGTAAATAACCTACAATTTTTAAAGGGGAACAATGTGTAATAAAGCTGGGTAAGTAGAAATGGAAATTATTTGCTCTAATGAATCTTGGCTATTTATAGATACATATAGGTCAAGGAAATCTCTCAATTCAATTCCCCCAATGATTTCCACCACTGAAATTACTTTGAGGATTAACATTCAGTAACTACAGGAAGGCAACTACGTCAATTTCACAAAAAGCAAGGAGGACAAAAAAGGTTTGACAGTCAAGTTATATCCTAAGCCAAGATCTATTTTGATTAAGCTATCAGCAACTACCCTGATATTTTGATAACAGGTTCACCTCAGACTACAACTTTCCCACCAAAAATAAGTAAAATCATCTCTTGGTGACCCACTCAACCTTTTGGTAGGAAAACATATATTTCATATATATTTTATCAATGAACCTGGCAAAGCAAAAAAAGATAGATCAATTTATTCAAAAATCCATTTCTCTTATTGACTTTGTCAGCACCTATAGGTGAGCCTACCTTTCATTTCATAAGCTGTTTTACTAATCAATTACATTAAAAAGAAAAAAAGACTTTAATGTAGTAGAAACTAAGAAAAACAGAAGCCAAAGTAAAACAACGTTCCTCAGGGGAAAGAATACAAGAGACCACATACCTGAACAGATAACCCAAAAGCTGAATGTATTATATTTTTATTCTGTTTCTTTTCTTTAGAAAACGATGTGGATTTAATATGATCTCTTCATACAACCATGCTTTCAAAAGGAACTAAATTAGGCCATGTGATTAAAGATCCAAGAAATCAAAATAAGCATAAAGGATCATACCAGGCTGGTAATACTCTATAATCAACTCCTGAATAGGATGGGAATTACAGTTAACTTTTTCCTCTACATAATAAAATTAGGGGTACAGTAAAATACACCTTCAGGCCAAGAAGCTACAAAAGAAAATGTGTTTATAAAAGCTGAAATCCAAAGTTTTCTATGTATATAGGAGTATAGCCTTCCTCAATTTACTGCCTATGTTGTAAATTAAACAGACTATTATAGAACTAGAAAGAGCTATGAAGCCCAGGTTCTCCCTTTTTAGAGATACGGAAACATCCCAAAGAGGTGAAAAGGCTTTCCATAAGATCCAGCAGTCAGCCAGTTTCAGAGCCAGGGCTCAAGCCTCGGTTCTGGGATCCTGGTCCTCTCTGCCACGCTGACAAAGTGAAGGAGAAAAGAGTCACCACGAATTTTTCCCCAGATGATTAGTTACCAGTGTAGAGAATGCGTGACTGGGAAGGAGTTCCATGACTTTGGCCACAACTTCCAAGCTCTGGCGTAAGTACCGCTGCCACTCTGTCTGTTGCTGTAAAAAGAAATATAGGAATGAATTCTTCCAAAACTGATTAGTATCAAGAAGTATTTGTTCTTCTGGTGTTTGTCCACAGAATGAAGCTCATTACCAGATAAAATTCAAATCATAAATGAAAAATCACATGTAATGTTACTTGGGCCTTTAAAAAAAAAAGTCACATAGATATAACAGAAACCCAAAGACAAAATTTTAAAATTCCAACTATTTCCCCAGAGAAATAGCATATTACCAACTTGACTTGGAACCCCAAAATATTTGCTTTGTTTTCTAATATGTAAGTCTATTATAATGAGAATTACAAATAAGCATAAAATACTTTTTATTTTTATAAAGAACTTTGTAAATCATGACTTTCCCAAGGTCACACAGTTAGAACACCAAGACTTTTTTATGGGGATAAATCGAAACTACAACTACTTTCATTCTGGGGCTAAAAATATGATGGCAAGAGGGTCCAATCTAGCAGCACTCAATAAACTCAAAGGCAGTTTAAAATAATTAGAAATACTTAAAAGCAGGTGGCTAATTAATTCTTATCCCAGTCTCTTCCCCCAAACTCCTCTTTTTATTCCCTTCTCTCAATGTTCTCCAAATACCAATTTTGCAAGAGGTATTTATTTAGGAAAGAAACTGGAAGGATAACAAAGACATCAAACAGAACAGACATAACAGAGTTTGTATAGCAACCTATCCTTATTAATTACAATGGAATGACTACATCTGGATTCTATCATTTCAGTAGTGAATATGCTCTGCAAGGAAACAGAAATGGCAATTTAAACGTTGGAAAGAGTGGTTAAACCCTAACCAAAATACAAAGGCATCCTTGATAAAAATATGAAAGGAACATGTAGGCTTTTGCATATAATTTTCTAGAGAAGATCAGATCATCCTAGTTATGCAACTGAGAAATATGAAGACTACAAGATCCTTCAGTGTTTATCCCTCAAAGTTTGGTCATTAACCAAAAAAAAATATGGTTCAACAGAACAAAATTTCAGCCTAAAAGGTCTCTTTCAGCAAGGTATCTCCCATATGCTAAGATGATACAGGATTTTTCAATACAAGAAACCAGAGACATAACTTTCTCCAACAATCCTCTGATTCTCAATATTAAGTGAGGTTTAACACGAAGAGGCATATCCAACACAACATCCTGGAAGAGGATGTCCAATGCAAAGGCCAAATAGAGGAGGCTTTCCCTGCAGGAGTCAGGATCCTGGGAGTGACTATTTGTAGAAAGCACTATGTCAACTATATCAAGCCACAGCACACTTCAAAGTCTCCACAATGAGCTCCATAGTCTCATAAAAGAGGATTTTAGTGTCATAGATTTAGTCCAGGATTTCAGTGTCATGAGGAGAATGGCTGATACTTTCAGTGCTCATTTGTATATAAAATGCATCATCCACACAGGAAAAAATGAGTAGATAAAAAATGCATATTCATCTAATAATGATGTGCAAATAAGCCATTAAAATACATATTTATCTTGAAGAGGAGCTACTGATGGACAATAAATTAAACCCAGAATCAGAAAGGAAGTGAGCTAATTGAACTGGCAGTTAGAAAACTGGGTCACACTTTCAATAATTCCAAGCTACACCCCATCCCCCCAACACACCAATCTTTTACACGTCGGTATCCTCCTCGTGTTGCTCTATGGTGTTCAATTATGGAACACCACAATCTCAAAAACAAAAAAATTCACACCACTCAGTGGGCCACAGAGCATGAAAACATAATGCAGCAAATTTCCAGAGGCAATTATCCAGAGCAAAGGCATCATTAAAGCACATGTATAACCAGAAAAGGAGGTAGAGAATATACAGATATGGCATTAGTAGCCACAACATAGAGAAAATGCACCAGCATTGAGTAAATATTCTCTGGAGAATTTATAAAAGCATAAAGACAAGAACTGCACAGGAAAATGAGATGTGTTTAGATTACAATTTGTGGCAGTAGTGGGCATAAATTAGATTCAATGAAGTTTCCCACATAACCCAACACATTTCTCAAAAATAATGCTTCTCTACTCCCACTCAAGTAGACGGCTGAAAATGCTTGTAAAACCAAATTAAAAGCTGACTAGGAATTGATTTTAAATAAAAAAGCTTAAAGATGAATACTGTACTCATGCTAAAAAATTCAACTTTTAAAAACACAAGATCTGTAGATTCCTATTTAGTGACATAAATTAATTACATTTTATGGTGAAAAAAATTTAATAATCAAAAAGTGTTCTACAGTATATTTCTTACATCATCATCAAGGGTCTCATCATCCAACTCCTCCAACTGTGCCTGGTTGTACCTGAACTGTATCCGATTCAATACCTCAGTAAGCAAAAGGACCAGGGCATCTTTGTACCTGCAAGTAGGGAAAAGTTAGACATAAGGTAGGAAAAAAAATTGCTTTCACCCTTTGTTCTCAGAATCTGCTATCAGATACCCAATGAATACAAAAATAGTAATAATAAATGGAATCCTGAACTCTTAGGTTATCCTTCATAAGAAGCATCCTGGAAGGCCAGATCCAGGAAGTTTCAATTTCACAGGCTAGAAAGATCACAAGGCACTAAGCCTTATTCCAAAAGGTCACCCAAAATAACCCTAAGGGGAAAAACTGCCTACATACATTTACCAAGATAAATAACATGTGAAATAGCAATTACAATACTTGAAGAAAAATGACAGTAGAGACATTTTCCTTTGTACAAGGAAGAAAAATTCAAGAAAAAAAGACAACAACAAACACCTATGATCTCAGAATGTCCACAAACAAATGTACAAAGTATAGTAAACAAACAAGGTGAACTAGATATCCTAAAGGAGAGAAATTTTGTGTCATAGGGATCACTGAGTCTTGGTGGAAATCATAAATGAAATGTAGGTCAAAATGAGTATGCCTTACTGAAATGGGACAAGATGAAGAAAGGGAAATAAGAGTGGTATTATATATTAAGATAATACACTCACATGAGAAAATCAAGAACCAAAAGGGAGAAAGAGCAAAGAATTTTTGAATAAAGACTAATGAAGAATGAAATAGTAGGAATATTGCAACATTAGTAGAGGGATCCAGGAAACATCACAAACTAGCAAGGATGCATGATGATTAAATGAGATAATATAAAATGCTTTGTAAAACTTAAAAATACTATATAAATGTTAATTAAGATTATGCGTGATACAAGAATTCAATTCTCTAGACATCTGCTTGAACATTCCCTGTCAGAAGCTGACTAATAAATTCCCATCTTACCCTTTATGACAATAGCAAGTCTTTATATAGTGTTTTTAGGTTTAGAAAGTACTGTGTATGTTCTCATTTAATCCTCACAACACTTCTGTGAAGTAGATGCTATTATCCTTTCCATTTTACACCTAAGGAAACTGAGGCTGGGGTAGCTAGGTGGCTCAGTGAATAGAGCACAGGCCCTGGAGTCAGGAGGACCTGGTTTCGGATCTGGCCTCAGACACTTAACACAAAGACTAGCCCCATGACTTTGGGCAAGTCACTTAACCCCAATTGCCCTTCAAAAAGCAAAAAAAAAAGAGAGAGAGAGAGAGACTACATGAGAAAGTTGAAAGAAGTAATGAGGGGCGGCCAGGTAGTACAGTGAGTAAGAGCACCAGCCCCAGAGTTGGGATGACCTGGGATCAAATCTGGGCTCAGATACTTAGCACCAAACCCAGAAATAACTGGCCGTGTAACCTTGAGCAAGTTACTTAACCCCAATTGTTCAAAATAAATAAATGAATGAATGAATGAATAAATAAATAAATAAATGAATGAATAAATGATAAAAGAAAGAAGTAATGAAAACTGCTATCATGGTTGGAGATGCAGATGCGTATCATGATATCCCCCTTAGCATTTTCTCACAGAAATATCATAGTGAAGATACCTTCTCCTGCTTATAAGCACCTATTTCTGACTCTACTAATTGATGAAATAAGGCACCCTCTTTCGAAGGTGCTGGATAAGATTTCACAGCTAAGTAACTTGGGAGAATGGGGAAAAGATAAGTTTCCTCGAGAGAAGAATAAATGGTCAGAGGATTCAAAGTCAGAATAAACTGAAAAGAAAAGAACTGTTTACTGCCCTACTGAGAGCAGGGGTTGATTTTGGAAGAACTGATAGTATTCCAACTAATGAACTATATAAAATGTACCAAGAAAAGGGGCTTAATATTAGATGGAATAGGAAAGTGAGAACTGTCCCTATAGATCCTCTGAACCATTGTTTCCAAGTTCATCACAACTTCAGGGAGAATAGGAAACTGGCCAAGCCCCAGCTGAGATTAAAGAAATACACAGAAGGGATTACAGACCCCATATCTATTTGACAATATATTGGAAAAATGAATCAAATACTGTAACTAGGGCATTAATTGATACTGAGGCAGAGGCCTCCCTTATTTATGGGAACTCTGATAAATTCAAGCATAGAACTCCTATTACCATCATAGGACTGGGAGGGGGTGAAATATCGAGACAAGTCAAACAAATGATGAAAATTGAATAATTACCTAAGAAAGAATATACTGTGGTTATTGTACCCATTGCCGAATATACCATTGGAACAGATGTTTTGAAAGGTATGATCCTGAATTTACCCGAAGGAAGATACCAATTTGCAGTAAGGAAGATAGGAATTAATACAATTTTAGTAGGAAAAATAAAAATGGACCTAATCACTTTACAAAGTAATTACTTTAAAGCAGTATCACATGCCAGGTGGGCAAGATGAAATCACCAATACTATAAAGAAATATGTTGAAGCAGGAGTGTTAGTCCCTACAACCAAACGATGGAATAATCCTGTCTGGCCACTATAAAAGTCATATGGGATGTGAAGAATGACAGTGGATTATAGACAACTGAATAAGGTGACTCCTCCCCTGTATGCTGCTGTTCCATATACCATCACCTTAATAGAAAGGATTCAGAAATGTGATGGGACTTGGTACGTAGCTATTGATTTAGACAATGCTTTCTTCACCATCCCAATAGATTCTAAACAATGAGACCAGTTTGCCTTCACTTGGCAAGGCAGACAATATACTTTCACCCACTTGACACAAGGATATCTGCATAGCCCCACTATTTGTCATAGGATTGTGGCTGAACATTTGGAAGAATTAAAGCCACCTGGTATATAGCTTAACCACTACATTTTAGTTTATTTTTTATAATAAACTAAATATATAGTTTATAATTTATATATTATGATGCAGGGAAAAATGCAAAAGAATTGGAGAAGTTTGACACTTTTAATTGAGCATATGAAAAGCAAAGAATGGGAAATTAACCTGAAAAGATTCAAACACCAGTTCAAAATGTAGAATTCTGGGGGTATACATATATATATATATATATGGAATAAGAGGGTGTGAGAGATTCTTCTGAAAGTCTGACAAAAGATTCATAAAGCAGTGAACAAATTATCTTTCCAAGGTTGACATAAATTATTAGAACTTAACTTCCTCAACTGTTCTTTCAATAATCCATTCATTCTTTTGATTAACCCAGATGCTTGTGGATAATATGGAATATGATATATCCTTTCTGTATTGTTTAATATATAATATCTCTTCATTTCATTTCCTATCCCTACCAATAAGAAAGAGGCCCAAAAGTTTATAGGATTATTTGGATATTGGTAACATCACATACCACTTCTGGGACAGATTTTAAAACACCTTATATAAAGTTACTCAGAAGAAATATGAATTTGATTGGGGACTTGAGCAAAATGAAGCTTTTGAAGAAGCCAAGGTTTTTACACAATTGGTCCTAGATTTATGGCCTACAGAAAATGACCTGGTGGAATTACAAGTGACTGTACAGGATGATTATGCAAACTGGAGTTTATGGGAGAAACAATAAAGACAAAATGTACCTTTAGGATTTTGGTCCAGGAAACTTCCTTCATCTGGAGTTTGAAAAGCAGTTATTAGCTGCATACTGGGCTTTGGTAGAGATGAACAACTGACTCTAGACCATGAAGTGATATTAAAGCCCAGAATCCTGATTATGACCTGGGTAGTGAGTCCCCAGCTTCTCACAGAATTGGACATGCACAAGAGACAAGCACACTTAAATGGAAATGATATATTCAAAATAGAGCTAAAACAGGCAAAAGTGGAGTTTCTGCTCTACATGAATCTACAGCGATCATCGATACTGAGGGAAATGATACATCCCCTGAACCAAAGCAACAGTTGGTACAGTCCTTGGTAAATGACAGATATGACGGACTAACTAGAGAAGAAATACGCATGGTATATGATAGACAGGAAAATATCTGGGCCCAAAAGACACTGGAAAGCAGTAGCCCATAACCCATCTTCTAGGCAGACTTTGGAAAGTACTGGGATAGGTGGAAGTAGTCAATATGCTGAACTTATGGCAGTACATCAAGCCATCAAAACAGAACAAAGAGGACAGTGTCATATATTTACTGATTCATGGGCAATAGTTAATGGGTTAGCTACATGGATGTGGAAAAATAAAAATTGGGAAATTCATGGTAAACAAGTGTGGGGAAAAGAATTATAGAAAGATATATGGGACATGTCTTTGGTTACTAATTTGTCAGTTTTTCATGCAGATGCTCTCAAGGCCCTCAACCTGCCAGAATGTGAGTACAATGCACATCCTGATCGACTAGCAAAGATTGCTATTCAACATATTGTCCCTACTCTGACACCAACAAATTATCCAATACTAGCAAAATGGATCCATCAAATGGCCGACCATTTAGGGAACCAGGCCACACACCTGTGGACACAAGATGGAGGTGTTAGTATCTCTCATTCATTGTTAAAACAGGCAGCAGAAGAATGTCATATATGTCAATTGGAAAAGGAACGAACTATTCCTCGGGTAGAAACTGGGGAGATAGCAAGGGGAAAAGTTTCAGCCTAAATTTGGCAAATAGATCATACTGGCCCTCCACCATTAGATAAAGGATGCAAATTTATATGTACTTGTGTTGACACCTATTCAGGTATACTAGTGACTTGTCCTTAAAAGAATACGACCTAGAAAAATACCTGCAAAACACTAGCTAGATCTCTTAAGTCTGTATTATGGAACCTCAATGCAGATTCAATGTGACAATGGCTCACCTTTGAAAGGTAATGAAATGAAGAGATATTGTATATTAAACAATACATAATGGATATATCATATTCCATATTATCCATAAGCATCTGGGTTAATCAAAAGAATGAATGGATTATTGAAAGAACAGTTGAGGAAGTTCTAATAATTCATATCAACATTGGAAAGATAATTTGTTCACTGCTTTATGTAATTTGAATAATAGACCATTGAGAGGAAGTACACCTCTAGCCAGAATGATGACCCCAAATCTACAAAACAGCAGATACTTAAGATCCCAAATACTGAGCAGTGGGTTGTAAGGCAAGATGTCCCAGCACCATATCCAGGAACACCTGGTTCGGCAGGATATGATTTACATTGTTCAGAGGACTTTTGGTTAGCTAGAAAAGAAATTAGAAAAATCTCTACTGGAATATGTATGAGAATCCCTAAAAAATTATTTTGGGCAGGTATTACCTAAATCACATTTAGCAGCTCAAGGAATACATGTATTGGCTGGAGAAATAGATTCTATTATCAAGGAAAAATTATTGTTTCATTCCAAAATTTATGTGAAGAACCCATACAGTTTTTTTTAAGAAAAGAAGCAAAATCTTTCATGAAAATGAATTAAAAACAAATATACATACATACTGTTTCAAAATCTAAGACAAATCAACATAGGATGAAATAAAATACACACATGATTACATTCAAAACCTAAAGATATAAAATAATTTGTTTAGCAAAATATGTGAACACTTGCTTAATTTAGTATAGATTGCATTAATTTTCTAACTCTTACCAGATAATATTTAAATACCCATCTCCTTCAACTATTCCATTCTGAAATTTTTCAAACCACAATAAAGTGCTTGTGTCAAAACATAAATTATTCTGAGGAAAAAAAGAGCAAAGAATAATTTTTAAAAATTATGCTATTTCCTATTTTGTCACTACATCTTCCTTTACTTCATTTTGACAGCCATATACTATTGCCCTTTAAAGAAAAGTTTCTTTAAAATAAAATGCTGCCACCCCAAAGAACTGGAAATCAAGGGGATGCCCATCAATTGGGGAATGGCTGAACAAGTTGTAGTATATGAATGTAATGGAATACTACTGTGCTATAAGAAATGAGAAGATGGACTTCATAATAACCTGGAGAGACTTATATAAACTGATGCTAAGTAAGAAGAGCAGAACCAAGAGAAATCTCTACACAATCACAGACACAACATATGTGTGACAACTAACTTCAATAGACTGGGCTCCTCTCAGCAATGTAAGTTATAAGACAACCCCAAAAGACTCATGATCGAAAGAGATACTCATATCCAGAGAAAGAGATGTAGAGTCTGAATGCAGATTCAAACAACTACTTGCCCTCTTTCTTGTTTTGTTTTGTTTCCTCTTTCCCACTAATCACTCCATCAGTTATAATGCTTCTTACAACCTGACTAATGATTAATGTGAAGATATTTGTAGATCCTATATTCGAGTTCATGCCACCATGATGGGGGGGAGGGAGAAGGGGAGAAAATTTGAAACTCAAGGGACTATAGAACTGAATGTTGCAAATAAAAGTAAATGAAACAAACAAATAAAGAAAAAGAAATAAATAAAATACTGCTACCCCTAATTATTGCTTATTTTCATAGTCATCACACAAATGTGAAGTGTAGTAATATGTGAAATCTGGAAGCAACATGAAAATACTTAGCCACTGATGACATGATAATCTCTATTACATTAGAACAAGCCTACAAAATGGAGCTGGAAAAACAACGAAAATAACAATGATACCTATTAATCACAGAATAAAAGCATAGCAACTCTCTGTGCCAAATCTTACCCATTTAAATATAGTATACGGTAGTCCTTAGTACTAAAGTGAATGTATACAAATAGAAGCATCAGAGAGTAATAAAAAACTTCCTTTTTACTTCTTCTACCTCAACAGCAATAGCATCTAAAGTACCCTACACAGCTCTTAGCAATTACCTTATCCATATCACAAAATAAGCTGCCTTTTCAAGTGCTCAACTTATCTGAACTAAATACCTATATAGGAGTAGTTTTCTAAAGCAATACATTCTATGCTGCTCCCCCAGCTAGGATGAATCATAATTTGAAATGAGCACAAAGTTTCGAAGAACAGGGTCCATATTCTTCAAAAATTGGCAGAACACAACAAAAGATGCATAACTTTTGCTTACAATGGCAAAAATGATTACTTCTGGGGGCAGTAGGTGGTGTAGTGAATAGAGCACTGGCCCTGGAGTCAGGAGGACCTGAGTTCAAATTCAGCCCCAGACACTTAAACCCTTACCAACCGTGTGACCTTGGGCAAGTCACTTAACTCCAGTTGTCCTGCCTTCCCCTTTCAAAAAGCGAAAAAAAAAAAAAGATTACTTCTGCATATGAAGATAAAACAATTATGGTTTGTAAGAAGAAAAGCTACCATGTACAGGGGCCCCAAACAAATTACAATAAAAAAAAACATACTGGTAATATTTGGCAAGTACTAGTGTGACATTATTTGATAACCGTCTTCCACTTCCATTTAACTAAAAAAATAAATACTTGTGTGCATGATTAAGATAAGCGCAGAAGACTTATGAGTCTTTGCATTTTAAAGACTCTACTCCTATCATGATTTATTTAGGTACAGCTGACAGACTCATAGGAGTCAAAAGAACCCATACAGTTTTGTAAAAAAACAGTAGAATAGTTCAAGTGATTTATTATTCCTTGTGAAACAATACCCCTTGTGAAAACTGACCCTTCTTCTGAAATAACTATCAGAAGAACTGATGGGTTTGGTTCTACTAATAGAATAAAATTGGGAGCTAAAGTAGGGGTAAAGCAGAAGCCAGATATGTTCCAAAGGCTGCAGAGATTATAGCACATGGTAAAGATAATAATTGCAATTGTTGTTTATTCAGGAGATGATGATTAACAAATTGTACCCTTAACTCATATATTCTACCGTGAATGTGGCTATGATAGTTCATGTACTCCAGGAGAACAGCTGACCCTATACTTGTTTCTTATTGACTTTTCTTCTGTTCAACTTGTTTGCAAGATCCGTATCCTGCAGGTTTAGTACCCTCCACTTGCAAATGCCTGATAGCTTGAGCCAGATACCACCCCCTGTCCGTGACTGTGATGTGCCACCCCTGGACCTGGCGTCGACCAAGCTCCAGATGCCAGACCTCTCGGGGCAGGGACAGCTCTACATCTAATTTCAGATGGAAGTAGTTATGGGGAAGAGATCTTCGCCCCTTACCCCAAGATTTTGAGCCCCATTCATTCAAGGGGGAAAAATGGGGTGCTTGTGCCCAAGCACCCCCCCAAGATATTGTTTTATGTACTTCTTTTCTATTATACCTGTTATATTGCTGCAAAGTTCTGTTAATACCAGTTACCTCACTAGTTACCCTTAAACTCTCATTAATCTATGTAATGAAATGTATTGTTAATGTATTTTTGCTATGTAAGAGACATGAAAGATCTTGGCATTGAATGTAATGGTAATAGGAATTTGAAGATCTTCCCTGCCCCTTAATAAGCCTAAGGGAATTTAAAAGACCTTCCCTGCTTTGAAGATATACCCTACCCCATAATAGGTTGAATATAATCACACAGAGTCTATGATGGGAGGAGTTTGCTGAAGGGTGGAGCAGAGCCCACAAGAAGCTGGGAGTCAGAGCAGCTATAGCCTAGAACCCGAGGGAGACAGTTAGGCTTGTGAGTACGTGTTGATTTGTGGGAAGGCTAAAGGATGATGTGGCTCTCTGCACTGTTATGGCTTATTAAATTCTCTCCCACTATGATGAAACTGACTTACTGGTTTGGGGATTCAGTTTTCTGGTGTCAGAATAAATGTTTTTTCTTCTGTCTTCTATATGGAGAGTCTGTTATATTTTGTGATTAAGCACTGTGCTAGCATATTTGCAGTGGCCATGAGCGCTGTGAATATTGCATTGGCGCTACAGCCAGGGACTTTGTTGATTATTTTTTTTACAAATACTATTTCATTTGATCCTTACAACTACCCTAGGAGGTAGATATTATTGTGAACCCCATTTTACAGTTGAGGAAACTGAGGCAGATTAAATGACTAGCCTAGAATCACACATATAAGGATAAAACTGTGAAATGAAAAAAAGGAAAGGGGCTTGAGATGTGGTGATTCCAGCCTTCAACAGTGGGCAAGCACAGTAGCCTGGCCTGGCCTCCTCACCAACTGCCCCTAAGGCCCTACTTGCTACCCACACAAAATAAACACAGGCCCTACCACATGTGCCCTCTGGTCATATCACCTCTCATCCCTTACCAAACCCCAAGCCTAGATTACTGCCCACCACTGTAAGGGTTATGGGATTTAAAGATCTTCCATGCCCCATGGACGTGCTGACATAGCAGGAAGGGGCAGAGCAAGCGAAAGTGAAAACCAGAGAAAGCGAAAGCCAGAGAAAGTGAAAGCCAAGGACGTGCTGACGTAGCAGAAAGGGGCGGAGCAAGAGAAAGCGGAAAGTGAGAGAAAGTGAAAGCCGAGCTAGCGGTCCTGCGGTGGCTGGCGGCAGTTGGAGGCAGCGCGAAGCCCTTTTTTTTTTTTTGAGTTAGGACTGCTAAGGACTTTCTGCTAAGGACTCCTGCTGAGGACTGCCAGGGGCCGGAGCTGCTGGGAGTGCGCTTCCCGGACGCTGGGTGGTTGCTGTGAGTGGGGAGAGGAGGACCTTTGCCTGAGGTAGCCTGTTCTGTTTTAAAGGCTTGAAAATGTGGGTGCTTTCTACTTTATCTATCTGTGCCAATATCATAACTACTCTGATGGCTTTCACTTTCTGGTTTTAGGACTCAGTCTTTTGGTATCTTAATAAATTTTCTAGTTTATTTCCCCATATGGCAAACATGACGTATTTTGTGATGGATAATTATATCAGCATATTTGTAATCTCTATAGGCATTGTGAATATGGCATTGCTGATACAACCACCTACCTCCTCTACTTCTCTCTTGCAGCTAAACGGAGCTGGAGAAAGTCATACAACTCTGTTAAGTGGGTACACTACAAATATATGTTACCTAACTTTAACAGGGTCCTCATTATAGCAAGGTAATCCTCTTATTTCTCCCTAATATATTTCCTATATCACTCCACACAGAAACTATTCAGATCCTTCATTTCTCAAGCCAGACACCTTCCACTCCCCAGATCTCCTCAACCGAGGACCCTTCTCCACTTACTTCACTGAGAAACCTGAAGCCATTTATCACCATGAGCTTCCTTTTCTCCCTGTCTCTTCATCTCAAAATCCCTTGGCATCATCCTCTATTCTCTCCTTCCATCCAGTCTTTGATAATTAGGTGACCTTTTTCTTTGTCAAGACCAAATCCTATTATTTGTCAGTCAATAAATATTTATTAAGTGCCTATTATATGTCAGGAATTGTGCTAAGTACTAAGAGACAAAAGACAGTCCTTGCCCTAAAGGAACTCACAATCTAATGGAAGAAACAAGTAAAAAAATATATATTAACAAGCTATATATAGGATAAATAGGAAATAGTTGACAGAGGGAAGGCATTAGAATTAAGAGGTCCTGGTAAAGACTTTCTGTAGAAGATGAGATCTTAGTTAGGTCTAAAATGAAGCCAAGGGAAGCCAGCAGACAGATAAGAAGGAAGAGAGCATTCTAGGCAAGAAGGACAGCCAGAAAAAATACCCAGAACCAAGAGGTGGAGTCTTGTTCATGGAACACCAAGGAGGCCAGGGTCACTGATCAAAGAGTTCATGGTGGGGAGAAAGATAAAAGAAGATGGGAAAGATAGGAGGGAGCTAAGTTAGGAAGGACTTTAAACACCAAAGAGAAGATGTTGTATCTGATCCTGAAGGAAACAGAGAACCACTGGAGTTTATTGAGTAGGGGAGTGCATTGGTCAGACTTGAGGAAGGCAGACCCACTAGCAGGCTAGTCCAATAGTCCAAATGTGAAGTGATGAGGGCCTGCCCCAGAATAGAAGCGGTGTGAGAGAGAAGGGAGTATAATGGAGAGATGGCGAAAAGGCAAAATTGACAGGCCTTGGCAACAAACTGCAAACAGGTGAAAGGAGATTAAGAGAGAGTGAGGGGTGGAGTATGACTTCTAGGTTGGAAGTGGGAGGGAGTAGGAGCATGGCATTACCCTCTATAGTAAAAAGAAAAGGGAGGAGGGGAAGACTTACATGTGTCCTTGATTTCCATCCCCTCCTTTTTCCTAGCCTAGTCTTTTTCCCACCTGCCTGTGAAACCCCTAATTGTTCCTCCTTTCTATCTAATCTTCAGCATCTCCCTATCTACTTGCTGCTCCCCTATTTTAAAACAACAGCAACAAAAAAGAATCTTCATTAGACCCTACCTTTCCCATAAGGTACTATCCCATATTTCTCCCTCTCTTTGTAGTCAAATTCTAAAAAAAGACTGTGCATTACTTGCCTCCACTTCTACTCTACATATTCATACCTCTTTTTCTTTGAAACCTGCCTTCTAACCTCATCAGTCAACTAAAACAACTCTCCAAAATTACCCACAACCAGGGCAGCTAGGTGGCAGGCACAGTGAATAGAACACCTGCCCTGGAATCAAGAGGACCTGAGTTCAAATCCAGCCTCAGACACTTAACACTTGCTGGCTGTGTGACCTTGGGCAAATCACCTAACCCCAATTGCCCTGCCTTCCACCCTCCAAAAAAGCAAAAAAACAAAGTTATCCATAATCTCTTACTGGCTAAATCTAATGGTCTCTTTTCAATTCTCATCCTTAACTACCTTCCTGGATATTTTCTCCTCTCTGGATTTTCATGACATTACTCTCTGCTTGTTCTCTTATCTACTTAACTGCTCCTCAGTCTCCTTTGCTAGGCCAGCATCCATATCACACCTCTTAACTGTGGGTAACCCCCAAGGACCTCTCTGGGACCTCTTCTATTCTCTCTCGGTGCCCCCATCAATTCCCACAGATTTAATTATTATTTTTATGCAGAAGACCCAACAGTTCCAACACCAGCATACAGAGCTTCAGTCTTATATATCCAAAGGACTACTGAACAAATCAAATTAGATGCCTCATAGCCACCTCAAACTCAACATGTCCAAAACACAACTCATGTTTCCAAAAAACCCACCAACCAAGCTTGCTATTTCTTTCAAAGAAGTCTTCATGCTAGTCCTCCATGTTCAAAATTTCAGTGTTACCCTTAACACAGTCTCCCTTAGCCCACATATCCAATCAGTTGCTAAATCTTGGTTTTTCTACCTCCATGGACCTCCCTCCAATCACAAAGGCACTACCACAGTTCAGGCCCTCATTGCCTCTCCCTACTCCAATCCATCCTCCAAAGAGCTGCCAAAGTGATTTTCTGTAAGTTGATCTGATGGTGTCACTCAACAGCCAGTGGTCCTCTATTGTCAATATAAATTGCTCTATCTGGCTTTTTTTTATTAATTCTGAATTGAGAGAAGATTTCACCAGCAGAACCCAAAAAGAATTCTATAAAAAAATCATTTCATACCATATTCTTTTTTTTAAAAAAGATATGAAGAATTTCACATTACTTTCCAAACTTTCCTGCTTGTCTGGCTCTTTTCTGAACTTCTGTATATTTTTTAAAAATGTTTCAGTAACTTCTATATTGCTAACTGCCTTGTTTTTTCTCCAGCCCTTTCTAATTAAAAACTAAAAGAAAGGAAGAAAAAAAATTGTAACAAAAAAAGCATAGTCCAACCAACACAGCCACAGTGGTCATGTCCAAAGATGTATATTTCTTCTTTGCATTTTATGTCCATCTCATCTCTACCAGCAGGTAGATATAACTTTATCACAGGTCCTCTGGAGACATGGTTAAGTCACTGCATTGATCAAATTCTTAAGTCTTCCAATGTTATTTTTCTTTATGAAATTGATGTCTTCATATAAATTGTTCCCCTCATTCCACTCTGTTAATCCATATTATCCAGGATTCTCTGAAATTATCTTTCATCATTTCTTACACCACAATACTCGATTATATTCATGTAACACAATTGGTTCAGCTACTATTTGACAATTGTCTAAAAAGAAATCTCCTTAGATTCTTTTCTTTACCTCATCTCCTTTAGAAGCAGAAAACCTGTTTTCCTAGTATATTTTTACATCAAACTATGTGTAAATGTATTATGTATGTTCAATCATCCTTTGTCCATTTCAGATAAGAATAAGGTTGATCTGATGCTCTGCCCTCACCCGAATGCACATTTGTACACTCTTCTTACACAATCTATTTATGAAATACAGCAAGTTCCAACCCCTTCTTCCTCTTTTCTCCACTAGTGCATACTACAGAATATGTCAAAAATCACTTTTACAATCCAAGCTAGGATAGAAAACTAGCTGTAAAAACACTGGTCAATCTACTTGTCAACAACAACAAAATGAAATTAACTGAATCTTCACTTTTACAGATAAGCTGAAAAGGCAAAAGTAATTTCATAAATAAAAGACAACCTTTTTTTTTCAACTAAAACCTTTCCCCTTAAAAACAAAACATCTGGTATAAACAGTCTTTCCTGGATGCTCCACAGTCTTCCAACTGACTCAACATTGTTCATGTTTAACCTATCAGTTATCAGGTCATAAACATTAGGGTCAGTAACCTATTTAGAGAGTATAGAAGTCATCAGGCCCACTCATGGCAGATCATGGAAACCAAAGACTAACGGAAAGCTTTCTTATTCAAAGTATATGAATACTGAGAAAGACTTTCCCATAAAAGTATTTTATATTCCTTTCTAAACAGACTAAACATGTGTTGAACAGTTTTTAAACCTCTCCTATCCTCCTTCACCTCCCTCTTTTTATTCCGTCAAGAGATGAGAAAGAATTGCTCAAAAGAAAGGATACTTTCACTGCTTTCTCAAGTATGTTGAGAAAACAAAAAGAAAGCATCTGGCATAAGGCAAAAGACCAAAAGCAGGAAAAAAAATCCAAATATGTTAGCAACTAATCAAGAAGCGCTACTACATTCTCTAAATCAATGAGTTTCAAGTCTGGTCCTCTAAATTAAAAAAGGATATAAGCTATATAATAGTCTTGATTAGATAGCTAGTCTAACTGAAAGGTGTTATTCTAGCCATAGAGCAAGTATAATACAAAATTAAGAATAGTCTCTAAAGATTTTTCTATCCATCACTACTTCAGCAATTATAGGAATTAACCTCTCTAAGTCTCAATTTCCCATTTGTCTAAAAAAGAAAAGGTCAGACTAGATGGCTTCTATGAGGGCCATTCCAAATCAAATTCTGTCAGTCAGCAAAAATTTATTAAGTGGGCCCAGCACTTTGTTAGGCGCTGAGGATATAAGTATAACGAATGAAATGAGCATTACTAGAAATAGGCTTAAAGAGGCTTACATTCTAATTTGGAAGAAATGAGATACTAATTCTGTCTGTCTGTCTCTCTCTCATACACACACACACACACACACACACACACACACACACACACACGCTAAAGAGAACAAATACAAAGTAGCTAAAGATAAGGTAGGCTGAGAGGGAGGAATTGAGGTAATATAGGAAAAACTTCATGTAGAATGGGTTCTTAACCTTTTTTTTCTGTCATGGACCCCACTTTTGGCAGTGTGGTGAACCTATGGACCCTACATCTAAATAACGTTTTTATAGGCGGAAGATAACATACAATGATTACAAAGAAAAACAATCATACTGAAATTATCAACTTTTTAAAAATTCATAGACCCTAGACTAACACAGACAGACACACTATAGGCAAACACTGACATAGAAGGTAGAGCTTTTGTGCTACATCTTGAGTAAGAAAGAGACTCTTTGAAAAGGGATATCATTACAGGTATGGGGAAAACCAGTGGGAAAGGGCGGGGGGGGGGGGGGGAAGGGGGGGGGGGGGGGGGAGCCCAGAGCTGAAGGGGGACGCACATGGGGAAGGGAAATGAATGAACGTGTGTGTGAGCATGTATGTGTGAAAAGCCACTCTGGCTGAATTGCATGGTCCTGAAAAACTAATGATGGAAACAGAGGCAAGGTTATAAAAGGTTTTGAAAGTTGATAGGAGCCTGTAATTTATTCTAGGGGCAATAAGAAGCCACTGGAGTTGACTAGAGGAGCCACAATGTCAGATCTTAAAGAAAATCACTTTGGCACTTCCACTATGTGGAAGATGGATTGAAGCAGGGAGATATTTATAACAAATACCTAAGAAAGCTATTAATAATCTAGGCGACAAGTGATGAGGACCCAAACTAAAACCTGTGATAAGGTGGTAATTGTGTGAGTAAAGAAAAGAAAAAATCAGATTCAAGAAATGTTTATAAGATTTGGAAATTGCTTGGATTGAGATGGGGGACAGTTACCAACATGGAAGACTAGAAGAAACATGGTATCTTCAAAAGAAGTAAGAGAAGTTTGAAAGAAGGGTAACTTCGAGGGGGAAAGATAATGAGTTCAGGTCTGGACTTTTTGTGAGATGCATACTAAATATCAAGTCTGAAATATCTTAATAGATAACTAGTAATATGGGATTAAAATTTAGGGGAGAGACCTGGGTTGGATTAATGAGATCTGGGAGTCTCTCTCAAACTACCTTTTATCTATTTGCATTTATTCTCTATTTATTCTATACATACATATATGTGTGTATATACTATATACTTCTATTTCTTTATGTTCTCCCCCATTAGAATGTAAGCTCCTTTTATACTCTCATCACCTTATCACAGGAGTTCTACAGACAAACTACATGACTGAAAAACTTAGAAATTAGGCACATTTTTAGGCAAAACAAGGAATAATGAGAATTCCTTATATCTTTGATTTTCAGGTAAAAATGGGAAGGGTGGCATTGAATATGGAAGTGGTGTCTAATTCAAATAGAAATGGGGGCCACTAAATCATACAGAAGTATCCTATCATTTCCTTCAGTATACCTATCATTTCCTTCAGGTAGGGCAGAGAGTTGAGAAAGACTCCAAAACAATCTACAACATAGACCATGAGCCAAAGAATCAATTTAATGCAACAAGTATGACCCAAGACCCAAGCTCCTCAAAAATTTCCATCAATAACAAGTGTAAAAATAGCAAAAGAATAGTTTTCAAAGGCAATAAAGTCATTATAGTAGCAGTTCTATTAATTATCAAAGGAATAAATACTAAAGAGGTTTTTCTCTAGGAATTCATGAAGCTGAAGAAAACTCACTAGAACTTGGGGTAATAGCTATTCAATACCTTATAAGAGGTAGAACATTAAGAACTTGTGAGATTCCTTCAAAGATGTGAAAGAAAGAGAAAATCTACTATGTATCTAGCATAGCTAATAAGTGTCTGCAGCTGGATTTGAACTCAGCTGTGACTCAGAAAAATAATTTTTTGGTAATTTAATTGGGGTGGCATTGAATATATAAATTATTTATGTAAAACTGTCATTTTTATTATATTGACCCTGCCTACCTATGAACAAATAATATTTCTCCAATTTTAAAAATCTGATTTTATTTTTAAAATTTGTATATCATTTTGCAATGATCTCTTAATTGCACTAACAGACTTCTATCTTTATCCTTCTTGATCTTTCCTTCAGCACTTGAAGCTAATGATCTATCAACTCGTCTCCTAGATACTTGATTCTCTCTAGGATTCCATGACACTGCTCTCACTTGGATTTTCCAATTCTCTAGCCACCCCCCTCAAACCCTCTTTTATTCCAACCTTCTCTATCATTGCTGAAGATACTACCTCCCAGTGACACAGACTCAGAAATTCAGTGTCATACTCTACCCCTCATATTCACCCTACCTATCCAATCGTTGTCAAATCCTGTTTTTACCTTCACAACGCTGTTCCTTGAGTACTTTTCCCTCAACTCACACAGTCTGCTTCAGTCTCCCATTACTCCTAATTCTGAGAATTAGTCCATTCTGAGAAAACTCTAATCAGTCATTATTTTGAGTCTCCCCTTACTCCAAAATATATTCTTCATTCAGCTGTCAAGGTGATTTTTCTGAAGTACATTTCTGACCATATTAATGCCCCCTTAATGAATTCTAGTGGCTCCCTATAACTCATAGGATTGAAAGAGGTTGTTCCAAAAATGTTAGAACCCAAGGCAGCAGCCCCTTCTGGAAACCCAACAACTGTAAAGTAGGAAACTGAATCTTTTGCTAAGAGGGAGGAGGGAAGATGTTATATGGAACTAAAGGAGAAAAAAGGCTGGAATCACTGCTATGAGAAATAGCATATTCAATAGCTAATATTCAAGGAACAGCATAGTCAATCAAAGAAGAAAAAAAAAATTAGCACAGAGCAATGAGGGTCTAGCTGAGATAGAATAAGTAGCAGCAGATCAAGTCAGCAAGGCCAAAGGACTTTCTCCAGCAGCATTCATTCAGCAGCACTCAGAAAGAGAGAAGGTGATTGGTGAGACTAAGAACCTGTGCTGGTGGAGTACAAGGCATAAGTGGCAACAGAACAACAAGACAAGGGATTGAAGAGTAGTATGGTGCCGATATACCACCATATGTAATTGATTGTTAAGGTTAAGGTTAATAAGACTAAAATAATAAAATTAGTTAATAAAACTAAAAGAAAGAAGATGAGATCAAAGCAGGAACGATAAATTAGAAGAAAAGGCTGGTGTTCATGGTAAAAACAAAGAATATTCAATAGCAATGAGATAGAAGGATAGGAGGAATTTCAAGATACAAGACCATGGGAACTACCAGTTATGAGGGATGATGAGATCAATATGTGACCATTCCTATGGATAGCTATCCATAGGGATAGCTCAGAGGGAGTGAAGACATAAAGAACATGAGAGTTGAGGTGGATTTTTAACTAGAAGGACAAGTTGATCAAAAAGTCAATTTGTATGTATATTGAAGTTCATTAATTATGGAGGGATGGGGATGGGATGGAAAGAAGAGCTGTGAGGGAGGTACTAAACTTGATAGAAAAAAAAAGACAAAAAGAATCTAAACAAAGTGATGGAGATAGAAGGTGTGAACCTCAAAAATTACTAATATCTCCATTTTACGGATAAGAAAACTAAAACTCAAGAGATATTAAATAACTTTTCTACAATGATATATTTAGGAAGTGTCAGTGCAGGATTCAAACCCAGGTCCCTCCTGATTCCATGTCCATTACTCTTATGCATTATACCACATTGCCTTACAAAGGCTACTAAATAAGTATTTTTCCAAATAAGTTATTTTTTTTAATCTATTCCAACTTATGTCCCAAGAAAGGGATACTACAATAACACAATGTGGAAATGGCACACAGTAACTGACTAAAAGACTAGATACAATAAAATTGCCAGGGTGGTGCCGCTGAGATTAATGATACTAAATTTTTATCTAGAACCTAAAAGAGCTATTCTCTGCCTAGAACTCTGAATTTAAGTAAAAACAGGCAACACTGGGGAAACCCAGATATAGACAATTTTGAAGTGCCTTGTGTAGGCACCCTGACAGTATCTTTAAACTACGATCCCGGGCATAGTCATTAACAATTAGGGTTAGCACATGCAAATGAACAACAGGAGACCAATAAATAATACCTCCGTTACTTCAGAATTTAGAGTTACTTTTTAACCACATGAATCAAAATCCCCTTATTTTGATAAAATTAATCCGGAAAATGAGTCAATTACTGAAATAACCACATATTAGGCCATCTAGAAGTATTTAATTAAATGAATATATTACTAAGATTTTATGTTGTAAGTCTATATTAAAATGCTATATGATCATACACTCAAAGAGCTTGAATTGGAAGGGACTTTTATCAGTCATCTGGATTCAATCCCCTCATTTTACAGATAAGGAAACTGAGGCCCAGAAAAATTAGGTTATTTGACAAGAGTCTCACAAGCAGTAAATGGCAGAGCTGGAACTTGAACCCAGGTCCTGTCATTCCAAGTTCAATGTTCAATCTATACCGTAATAACAAAGTTAAAGAAAAGTGGAAAAATCAAAGTCAATACCTTACATGTTGAATAATGCTTTAAAAATTACAAAATGATTTTATAATTCTCTCATGTACCTATTCTAAAGAAACAACCACAAAGAAGTTTGAACATCAACTTAACCTAAAAATAAAAACCTAATAATCAAGTCTTGTCCAATTCTTTGATCCCATTTGAGCTTTTCTTGGCAGAGATACTGGAGTGGTTTCCATTTCCTTTTCCAGCTCATTTTCCAGGTGAGGAAACTGAGGCAAATAGGGTCAAGTGACTTGTCCAGGGTCACACAACTAGTAAGTGTGTGAGACCACATTTGAACCCAGAGGAGTCTTCATGACTCCACAGCCCAGCATTCAGTAGTCTGAAGATTTCAAACTGCTTTATCTTCCTTGAAGGGAAAAAGAGTTACTCTAAAGGACAGAAGCCTGTTCTTTAGCAGGCAAAAAAATAAGACAATTGCAGCAAACTGTCAATGTCATTTAAATTGTTTAACAATACTTTCTTTTTTTTTTTTAAAGCAATTGGGGTTAAGTAACTTGCTCAAGGTTACACGGACAGTTATTTCTGGGTCTGGTGCTAAGTATCTGAGCCCAGATTCGATTCCAGGTCATCCCAACTCTGGGGCCGGTGCTCTTACTCACTGTGCTACCTGGCCGCCCCCTTAACAATACTTTCAACGAAGGGGCAGATAGGTGGTGCAGTAGCTAGAGCACTGGGCTTGGAAAATCAGGAGTATCTCCTTCATAAGTTCAAATATGGCCTCAGACACTTATTACCTGTGATCCTGGGCAAGTCATTTGACCCTGTTTGCCTCAGTTTCTCCATCTGTAAAATGAGCTGGAGAAGTAACGGACAAACCACTCTAGTATCTTTGCTAAGAAAACCCCAAAATGGGGTCAAAAATAGTCAGATGTGACTGAAATAACTTAACAATAATAACTTTCAATAACGGTTATGATATTGTCAATCAATAAGATTAACATTGTGATTCTGTGAAACAGGAACCTTAACAACTCCACCTTTTTATGAGCTTCTAGAATAAGTCACATACCATATATATGGCTGGGCTGCTCACTTTGTACACTACAATGCCTAGAATACATGAAATAAAAACTTTAAACCACAAGGAACAGGATGTCAGTGCAATGCTTGTGGTATAACCACACCTACATTTTCAAATTATGACAAGAAAACATTCAAGAACAAATACTTCCTGCAAGCAGCAGTTGCTACTGAAATTCTTTCCAAAAATGTAATTTCAAAAATATGAATGGATACTTGTCTCTATACTTCTGCTTCTTAGGAAGTATTATGGAAATACATTTTACCTGATTAAAAAAAAGAAATCTGGAGAAAATAAAAATGTACCAGACTGGGAATACTGATACAGTAATAACTAGACATTTTAGAGATAGATACTACAAAGAAATCAGATGCTAGTGGCGCAGTGACTAGAGCACCGGCCCTGGAGTCAGGAGGACCTGAGTTCAAATCCAGCCTCAGACACTTAACACAAAACTAGTTGTGTTACCTTGGGCAAGTCACTTAATCCCAACTGCCCTACCTTCCCCCCTCCAAAAATGTTTTAAAAAAAAAATCAGATGCCTAAAGTAAAAAGCTATTCACCTAGGGAGATGTTCCCTGCACACTACAACTGCAGTGTCTGTGGACAGAAGGAGACAAAGAAAGGGCTCCTGTTGGTCTAGGCAATATGTTCCATCACTTGTTCATTTGATTGTTGACATTCCTAACACTGTGAGGAGTCTCCCCGATGTCTAAACTGCTAGGGAGATTACTCAACACCTTTGAAACCTGGAATAAAATTTAGGTGGAAAGGGAAGGAGATAGAAGCTAAAGTACAGATATTCCAGGGTTCCACACAATTAGGATCTTGGTAATTAGCAGTTAACTCACATTTAATAAGATAAACCACAAACTAGCGATACACTTGAAAAAAAAAGATACTCAATAGCCAGTATGTCTGATGTAACGGCAGGTCACACCTTATTCTTGATGACAAACAGATTATCAACAATGAGAGAAATACCAATTCAATACAGACAACAAGACTATCTGTGACAATAGTCAAAAGAAAGATAGAAGCCTAGGCATTTCCAAAGAAGCTGAATGTTTTTCAGAGAGCAAGCTGATTCTGGTATATTAAATCCTACTATCACTGTAGTCAGGTGACAGCAACATTTTCAAATTAACGTTATTTTGTGCAGTCATTTATCTGCAAAACAACCATTATAAAGTGATAATATCTTCTCAAATGGAAGGAAGGCCCTTCTAAACACACTCTTGGAACCAAGAGGGCCTGACTATTCTACATAACTGTAACAAACAAGAAACATATTAGTTTTTTAATAGAATCATTCAAAAACATTTCCATTAATTAATGTTAGGATTAATGTAATATTAATTAGCATTAATCTAAAATTTTTTTGCTCTTTTTTAAAAATCTCTTTTAATTCTTTGGAAATTTTGTTGGGCTTGTGTCCAGTCTGCATTTTTCTTTGAGGCTTTGCTTGTAAATGTTTTCAAGTTATTGCCTTCTTCAGAGTTTGTATCTTACATTTCCTTGTCACCACAGTAGCTCTTTATGGTCAGGTTCTTTTTGTTTATTCTTCCAGCCCATTTCTTGACTTTAGATTTTAGGTTGGTGCCAGGTTCTGCTCCCCCGAGGAGGTGCATCTGGTTTTAGCTTCTGTTCTTCTATGTCTTTCTGTTGTTTCACAGCTCTGGGGGGCTACAAGTTTTCAGTATTTCCAAAGCGATATGAAGCAGGGAGAGGTCTGTTTGTTCACTGCCCTTCAAGTCTACAAAGTCCTGACCTGGTTTGGGTTTAATGGTGTGTGGTTAAGTTTCTATAGACTGCTGCTTGACTCAGTCACTGTTAGTCCGCTAGGTAGGCTCTGTTGGGTTGAGAGCAACTGAACTGGGGGCATTCCCTTTGTTTGGTTTCCTGCCTTGGTTTATTCCACTGTAGGCTTATGTGGAGGGCTAAAGATTAGAAGTGAGTTCCCCCTCTGCTCCTAAGCTCAGAGCCACAGAGTTTTGATTCTGGAACTTGTTCTTTGCTCTTTATACTGGTAGAACCTCTGCTCCCTCTCAACAATCACTCCTTTCTACCTGGATCTTTGACCTGGAACCAGGTGACAGAGCTGCCAGATGGCACCTGTTCCTACTCCCAGGGATAGCAGAGTGGTGGAACTCTAGTATCTTTCAGCCCAAGTGTTCAATCTTCTTACTCTCCTTAGGTGCTGGACTGCTCCCTGCTTCTGCTTGTTGTGGTACCACTGCTGGTACTGCACTGCACTCCTGGCCAGGCCCTACCTCAATGTCTGCAGACACTCTTCATCTGCCTTCTTAAGCTGCCATTGGCTAGGAAAATGACTCACTGTGACTTTTTCTTGGCTTTCCTGATTAGAATTTGGTGGTGCTCTTTATCAGTCATTGTAGGACAGGATGTGAAAGAATTAAGGCAAAACTGCCAGCTTTCACTTGGCCATCTTGACTCTACCTCAACATTAATGATTTTCAGGCATGCTGGCATGGGTTCTGGACAATGAATAATGCTCTCATGCTTTCTCAGTCACCAATGGAGTGAAGCAAGGATGTATGCTTGCTCCCATGCTTTTTACCATGATGTTTTCAGCAATGATGTCGAATGCTTTCAATGAGGAAAAAATGGCACCAAAATCAGCTACTGTAGTGATAGTAAATAAAGTAAAGGGAGATTTGGTATTTGACTTTTTGTTCATAGATGATTATGCACTCAATGCAACCTCTGAGGTTGAGATGCAACAAAGTATGAAACAATTCCCTGCTGCCTGGGCTAATTGGCCTAACAATTAACACCAAGAAAACAGAGGTTCTCCACCAGTCAGCACCACACCATCCACACATGGAACGGTCAGATAGGTTCACTTACCTTGACAGAATACTTTCCAAGGATATCCACATAGGTGATAAGATTGATGCAGGCATTGCCAAAGCTAGTTCAGTGTTTCGGAGGCTCCAAAGGAAAGTGTAGGAAAGATTAAGTATAAGACTGCCTACCAAATTGAAGGTCTATAGAACTGCTAGGCTGACCTCATTGTTGTATGCCCGTGAAACCTGGACAGCATACCAGCACCATGCCAGGAAACTGAATAGCTTCCATCTGAATTGTCATAGGAAGATTCTGAAGATCACCCAGACACTGAGGCAGTTCTCGAGTTGAACTGCCAAGCATTCAAATTCAGCTACAGAGAATACAACTCCAATGTGCTGGCCATGTTGTTTGAATGCCAAATATACATTTGTCCCCACACAAGGTAAGTGTTTACATGGAGGTCAGAAGAAGCAACAGAAGGATGCTCTCAAGGTCTCTCTAAAGAACTCAGGAATCAATTGTGAGACATGGGAGACACTAGCACAGTAGCACTCAGCATGTCATGCCCACATCAAAGAAGGCACCGTGCTCTATGAGCAAAGCAAAATTGTAGTAGCTCAAAGGAAACATAAGGATGTACAAATTTAGAGATATTTCCACTTTGGATGTTCATATGGACTATCTGTGTCCAACCTGTAGCTTCCAAGCTTGTAGTGGTCTGATCAGCCACAGTCAGACACAACGTACCTTGACCTCAACATAGTGATGTCATTTTAGTTCTCTTCAAGATGAAGAACCAAACAACCAATGATTTTCAAAGAGGATTATGCCAGAGAGGAACTGCTACTTTGCAATGAGAGTTTCTGAACATGAATATACCTACAATAACCACATCTAAACCATCTTACGGTAACTTGGGACTTCCTTTTTATAACTAAAAAGCAGCATTTTATGAATAAAGGAGTAAATATTAATATCTCTATCATAAATACTCTTGGTGGTTGGTTTTTAAGGGTAGTTTACAACACCTAATCCCAATACCTTATTTACAACTATAAAATATGAGATGAAATTGGTCTTGGTGGTCACCTAGTCCAAACAGCCATTCCATGCAGGAATCCCCTCTATAGCACACTTAACAAGTGGTCATCCTTGTACAATTCCAGGACAGGGAATTCACAACTTTTACATGGCAATCCATTCAGATGGAAGCCAGTTTCATGTCTAAACAATATATCTGCCCAATATTTTCTATGCAAATGGTTACAAATAAATTATGACAGCTGCAAATTGTACAAAATCTAAACAAATTCCACTGTAATCGGGCAAATTCTGGGCTAGTACAAAATGGTTCCTGGATTGTTAGTTCATGTGCTGACAGAACATATACTAGACAAGACAATATTTTTAATCTGATTTAAAATTTTAACAATATATTTTACCGTCTTGATTTTTTTGTATTATAAACATCTCATGAGTGTAATACTAAAATCTAAATTCTACCCAATATTGTATATAATTTAATAATAAAGTTTTTCTGTGGGCCAAAATCAGCTCTTGTTCATCTCACTGAGTATACTAAGTTTCTATCAACTAAAAAATGCCAAGGTACTTAATCATCTAATATGAAGCTATTCTCAAATTCAGTCAACTCATATCCCAAGAGTTTGCAAATCCTTAGATTGATTTTGCCTGTTAACTAGTAGGCTGAACCTTGCAACTAACCATAAAATGGTGTGTTGCATCAGTTCCATGAATTTCTCTGCAATACATTTCTCAATATCATGTTGGTAAGCTAAAAAAAATTGGGAAATGTGTTAAGGGCATGTAAACAAGGAAATGCAGTTTAAGGAAAATGTGCATAACAATACCACTCTACTTTAAGCTAACATGATTTTGTCTAACATCAGAGGCTCATCTGAGTCACTTCATTTAGGGCACAAGAAATACCAATGAATTTCATTTCAGCTTCTAGCAATAAGTAGTTTTATTGTTTACCTGCTGAGTACAGCTTCCTTGTCTGACAAACGACTTTTAATTTTACTAGTCAGATAGTCCAAAAAAAGAGTCCAGATATCCAAACAAGAGAAGTAACCTTCATGGGTAGGCTATAATAAAAAAGAAATACAGATAATGTAATTTAAAAAAATAGAAATTGCTTATTTTTGAAAAGGCTGTTTCTTTAAAAAGTTAAAAACAAAAAGCATGCTACCTCCTAAACAAATACTCCTCCAATATGTGAAATCAAAGAATCTCAGCTCACTTTTGTAAAAATAGTCCCTTAATTTTTTTCTGCTCAAGAAAGATAAGTTAAAAGCTTTATACATAGTTACGGATGAACTCTCAACAGATATTATGTAGAAGTATTGTTATGAAGGTCAATAAATGAACACATCTTCTAAAACCAAAGGTTTGTTTCAGTGGCTAAAAAAAAGGTAAAGAATTGAATTTAGGATTTCAGATTAAGATAATAAGATAAAAAACTTCCCAAAAAAGTACAACTCTCCTCCACACCCCAGAAAATATCTGAAAAGAACCCCAGAAAACAAAAATGATAAATAAAATCAAAGATGTTCTGTCTGATCCACAAGTGTACAAAACTATAACTGGAACCATGCAGAAGTTGGGAGTAGGATCACATCAGGGAAGCCAGTTCCAAGCCCCAATAATCAGATCTGAATACCACAAGCACAGAGAGAAGGGTTGTGGCAAGGAAGACAACTAGTAAATGGGCCTGAATTCATCAGGTGTTATAAATAAAGATACTTCAGGGACTCTCAATTCAGTAAGAGAGCCATAACTGGGGTCTGAAGCCAGATCCCAGCCCTGGCCTAACAGAAGAAGGGGATTGGAGAAGAAGGGGTGCCTACATAAGTCATTTACAGAGAGACAGGGCCACAGCAATAAACAAGGCCAAATCAGGTCTTAAATGTCAAAGTAAGAAGACCTTGTAAGAGGTCTAAGACCTGTGCAATCGCTAGCATTAAAATGAGACAAATTAGGGTTAAAACAGGAAATGGTACCAACTCCTAACTGGAAATTGCTCAAGGAGAGGTAGATAGAAAACAGACTGAAGCCAATGGACCATCTGGAGGCTGAGACATAGTCTGAGAAATTCCATTCAGAATGGCAACAGTAACAGCAACCAAACCACAAATCAGAGGGAACCAAACAGGGGCTACTCAACCCATCCAAAAGTGCCAGTAAAAAGTCCCAATCCAATAACTAATCTGTGTAATCCATCCAATCCAATATGAGTAAATAGAAGGAAACATAAAAGACAATGGAGAAATCTTATAGGTTGTGAAGCCCAAGACATAATCCCAAAGAAGAGAATAATAAATCCTCAAAGAAAAAAAATTGCTTGGCCACAAAAACAAGATCTGCTAGAAGAAATGAAGCTAAAAATAAAAAGCATAGAAATGTAGAGGGGAAAAAATTACCACAATATAACTCTCCAGGAATTTTCCAATCAAGGCCCCAATTACCAAATGTAATTTCAAACAATTGCTGATCAGAGTATAGGGTCTTATCTAATCCAAAGCCTTCATTTCACAGATGAGGAGACTGACGCCCAGATAAGCTAAATGACTTGCCCAAAGGTCACAGAGTATTAAGTGGCAGAGGCCTGATGCAAACACAGGGCTCCAAAGTCTAGTCCTCTTTCCACATACAGCCTCTCAATAAGCACTGCATTACTTTCTTCCTATTACAAAGTTAATTCAGTTCAATAAAAACTAAACACTTTTTCCATACAAGGCACAGTCCTCAAAACTTCTCACTTGGCACATTCTGCTCCTGCTGTCTAGTCAAAGCTTTCTTTCCCCTTCTATCTGACTATCCAACCCCTGATATGGGCTGCCCCATATCAATACTATTCTGATGACTGGATCAGAAAGCGAAGGAGAGCCGAAGTGGAAGGAAGGCAAATATGTCATTTATGCTTGTCAAGCTTAATGTTAGTGAGCAGCATGTCAATTTCTGGCCTACCATTTATCTACTTCATCAAAGACTGGGGGAAATAAAGAACAGCAGATACAAATACTAGACAAAAATCCTCTTCCATGCTGGGTTTTGCAGTTGACTACCCCTGCTATCATGTTTTTTTTCTCTTTCACTAATCTTCTCTCTCCCTATCTCCTGGCTCCTTCCAAGCAGCCTCCAGGAAATGGGGGAAAAAAAACCTAAATACAATAAAGGCCTTTTTGTAGTCTCTCACACAAAATACTCCATCTCCTGTCTCCTTGTCTTTTCATTGGTTCTCTCCCATGCCTGGAAAGCTTTCCTTCCTCACTTCTGCCTACTGGATCTTGGGCTTCCTTCAAGACTCCTTCCTTCAGGGTCTTCTGCAAGAGGCCTTTCTTGTTTTCCCCAACACATCTTAGCCCAACTCACTCCTGACCCCCAGCTAGTTCAAAGCAACTTGAAAATAAGTAGAAATTCATTTCTGATGGAATCTGACAATATTTATGATGTAAATGGGCCCTGAAATGTGTAAAGTAATATCACAAGGAAAGCTAACCTAACAATAAGCCTTTAAGATAATTTCCTCCTTGGTAATATATGTATCAAAAATAGATTACTTTGCTAATGTTCACACTTTAGTAGCAGAGCTGGGGTGACAACTCAGTTCTCCTTACTTCTAAAGCAGTGCTCTTTCTAGTCCTTATCTTTAAATCTCATCCCCATAAAGTACAGAACACAGCCCCTGGATTTCACCTTCATCTCCCTTACCATCTCCATTTTCCTCCCTATTAGAGAGACAGAATTTCAGAAGAGAACTCAAAGGCCACCTAATCTAACCAAACCTGAACAAGAACTTCTAAAACATACCCAACAAGCAGCTACATTTAGCCTGTCTCTGAAAACTTCCAGTAACAGGAAAACCTATTCCTTCCTAAGGTGGTTCAAAAAGTTTTCCTTACAGCAAATTTACATCTCTGCAACTTCCACACCCTGCTACCCAGTTCATGCCTTCTAGAGCCCAATATAAAAAGTCTCAACTCTCTTCTACAGAGCACAGCAGCACTTCAAATTCTCTATATCAGGTGCTGTCTCCCCTGAATCTTCTTTTCTCCAATGTAGTAGAGGGTCTTCGACCAATTTTCATATGATATGATCCCAAGGTCTTTCACCAGTCTGGTTGCCCTCTTCTGGATATTCCCTAATTTATCAACAACTTTTTAAAAATATGGCATCCAGAACTAAACATAACATTCCAAATGTGGCCTGGCCAAAGCAAAATAAATAGTGAATGATCATTCACTTCATCCAGAATACTTTATCCTCAATGCAACCAAGGACTGCAGGAGGTTTTGAAATTGTCATACTACATTATTGATTCAGACTGGGCATGCAGTCTACTAAAGTCATCAGATCCTTTCCAGATGAACTTCTCTCTAGGTATCCCTTCCCTATTTTGTATGTGTGAAGTCAATCTTTTTGAATGAAAGTGTACAACTTTACATTTTTCTCTTTTAAATTTCATTTAATTAATCTATTCAGTCCAAAAGCCAACCTATTTTTTGGGTCTGGACAACCAACAGTTCTTAATCTGTTCAACTATGTTATTAGGCTACAGTTCTCCATCTTGTCCATAAGAATGAGGAGAGATTTTATCAAGTGTTTTGTTAAAATCTGGATGAACTTTATCTCTAGCATTACACTGGGCCAACCAATCTAGTAAATCTGTCAAAAAACAAAACCAGGTTATCCGGACATGTTTTGCTCTTGATGAAGCTGTGCTGACTTTGTTGCTTCACCAATACTTTTCTAGATGTTCTGATTTTTTCCAACAACTTAAGATCAATCTTAGACCCTCTCTCCCTTTTTAAAATTGGGACACTCTTCCTTCTGCAAACCTACAGTACCTTTCCCATTTTCTATAGTATTTCAAAGATCATTGACAATGCCTCAGAATAACACCTGTCAATAGAATATAGTTCATCAGAGCCTGGTGACTCCTACTATCTCCCTATTTGCCTTCACTACCAACTCCCTATTAGCCACTACTGTTTTGATCATTATGGCCCAGATCACCCTCCTTGGCAATGAAAAACAAAGCAAGAGTTGGGCTGCTTTACCTTATCTCTTGCTCATTATCATCTCATTTACTCCAAACATCAGATATAGCCTTTCTTTTGACTCTCTTTTCTCCAAGATAGTTTTTAAAAAATCACATCATTGGTGAGGCATGGATGGGTGGCAGTCTACATCACTGAAAGATAGACCCACATTGATTAAAGACCCCCTGTAGTATTGGATTACAGGTAGTCTTCAGTATATACTGATGATAATACTTCTACATTTTCTGCCTACATTGATTTTCACACAAAAGCTTGCCAAGGTGCTACCCCCTCCCTTCCCCCTCTCCGCCCCATATTCTACCAGTTCCTGGATTTCCTTATATGCATGTATTTTCTAAATATACCATTCCATTTAACCTCTTTCCCCTAACCTCTTCCTTTCAAATAAGGTATACTTTTCCAGAGGCACAGTTCAATCACGGGTGTCATCCCACAAAGTATCTGTGATATTTACAAAGTCAATTTTGCCAGCTGGTTTTGAAATTTATCTAGTTTACACTGTTAACCATACTCTGTACATTTGTGTACAGACATCCCAGTTTTATTGGTTTTCTTGGATTTTTGTCTCCTGTAAAAATCTGAGTATCTCTACTATTCTTCTTTGAGAACTACAACTACTGTAAGATATTTAGATAGTTTCTCTGTTAACCTTATTTTTCAACTTAAGGTCCTTTAGACTGCAAGACTACTGGCAAATACAAAAATACTATCCCTTGTTAGAGGCAACCCATCTCTAGCCAAGAGCATATTATTCTTATACTTGAAACTCTTGTTCAGTAATCCAAATCCTATTCTCAGATACAATCTAACCAGTTGTTCACTTCCCAAATCTGCTGCTCCCTTCTGAAGCCCTTGATCAGCAATAGTGACATCGAAACCACTTCTATCAGTAACCCCATAAAGTCTGCTCCTCTCCCAAGACTTCATAATCTTTAGCAATGTTTACAGTCATTCTGGCAACATCATTTGTGCCCAAATAAATCAGCAGATGTGGACAGTGGTTACGCAGAGAAACAAGTCTTAGGAGTTTCCCTGGATGGTTCCAGATCCATCCCTTGGAGGGAGACACCATACCTCTCTATTTTTAATCAGGCTGACAAACAGCTGCCATTACTTGTCTCATCTTCTGACCCTTACTGGATGAATTCTCACCTGACATATGTGGAAGCACAACATTATTCCTTGGAGCACAATGTACTTCCTTCCTCCTCAGAAGCTTCAGTTCCCTCCTCCATGGGAGAAGAAGCCTCTTGTCTGGTGCTTGGCACCCAACAATCTCTTCCCTTCTCATTTGTCACAATCTTCGACCCTCCAACCTCCTGACAAAGTCAGAAAACCTTCCCTTTTGCTTCTTCAAGATCCCATTTCTTGTTTTCCCACTGATATCACAGGATCAGAAGATTCTGTGACCTTGTGTCCTTTTTTCATTTTTAAAGAAACACTTCATTTTCTCTGATGATCTGGAAAGATGGGGCATTCTTCAAGCCTCCTTAGCTTCTCTTCTAAGAGGAAGACAAGCCTGTATAGTTTGATTATACCTTCTCCCACTCAAGCTGAAAATAAAATCAGGGAACAAGGCTGCTTATATAAAAGCATACCAGTACAGGGCAAGCTTCAGAGATATGCCCCCTTTTTCTACCCCTTGAATGGATGGACAACAAGCATAGCCTCCCACACTCAGCCAAAAATAAAAAGAACAAGTTGTAGAAGGTCAAGTGTACAGAGGAAATTCAGCTGGCTACATAATCAAGGTAAGGAAAGAGAAGAAAGGCAGCTGTTTGTTTCATGACCACATACCTATAATACATTCCAAAAATGAGAAATCCCACTTTCACATTTTCAATTTAATAGAAAACTGACAATTAAAATTCTAATAAAAAAGGAGTTTCATTTTTTTAAATGTCTAGTTCTTAAGTTACTTTCCATCTCACATAGTAATTAAGAGAGTTGAGGAGAATGAAGTTTACACTAGGAGCCAGATTTCAAAACATTTTCACCTTATTCTCTTATACCCACTCTCTTGCTTCCTAATTTTAGTACCCCTTCTCTTCTTCCCAAACTCTGATTTCCTAAACCACAGTCCACAGAACCCTGGTTCTAGATAAGGAGAATATGGGTTGCATGAGAAAAGTTCAATGCTATCAGCATTTCCACTCCAAAATACCAAATATGCAACTAAACGAGTATAAAAAATAACATGTTGTAATTTTTTGGTATGCAAGCAGGCTTTGTTTCTTCTATTTAGTTCCAAAATGTCTCCAATTACTCCTTTTCCTAGAGTCATTCCATACTCCTAGATTCCCATTTACAGACTGTCAATATATTTCAAGTGCAGACCAAATTAATTTAGGAAACATTTCTGTCTGTTTATCCTGAGATTCCTGGTACAATCAAAAAGGCACTGAATTTGGAAACAAGTTGTGGTTGTGAATTTTAGGTCTGTTACTTAACACATGATTGATGACAGCGATATCAGTTCTCATTTCTAAGCTCCATTTTCCTCAACTTGTAAAAGAAGCAGGTTGCCTATGTAATTTCTATGGTCCCTTCTAATTCTTGAACTCCAATTACTATTTGAAACCCCTCAAATTCTTTTGTCTCTTTCAATCTCTCTATACCCATTTCAACATTTCCAACCTCTACTATCAACTCCCCATTTCGTTTCCAACACCCTACCAGTATCTCATGTAACTGTTTCTCCTTCTTTCTGTGAATCCCTCTATAATTGAAATCTTTCAATTCTTCTTCACCCTTCTAATCTTCTTAACTCCGTGTAATCTTCCAGAAATCTTTACCACTCAATACTTTTTTTCTCACAGATGTGCCCTGTGTACTCATAAGGACTGACCAAATTTCATTAAAATTATTTTAGTTCCCTTTCTCCCTCTAAATTTATTTTTCTGGCCTAGTAAAGGAATATTTTTTAATCTACTTAAATTTAGTTGCTGTTATAAAAATTTAATTCAATTCAATAAGCATCTACTAATGTCTACTGTATGTCAAGGCATTATGCTACGAAAGACAAAAATAAAACAGTCCCTATTATCAAGCATCATATAACATGTAAATACAATGTAATCTAAAGGAGAGAGCACTAACAACTGGGAAATTGCAGAGAGAAATGTAAGGAAGAGCCTGCTTCCTGAAAAACACAGCACCTGAGATGAAGCGCCCCCCCCCCCAAAAAAAAAGATTATGAGTGACAGAGATCAGTAAACAGCACATTCCAGGAGGCATAAGACATTTGCTTATACAAACAAGCATGGAAGTGGAATATGGAATGTCAAATTCAGAAACAGCAAATATAGTCAAGTTTGGCTGGAATGTAGAACTCTCAAATTCAATTTAATTTAACAAGCATTTATTAAGTGCTTGCTATGTACAGGACACTGTGTCAGGCTCTGAGAAGACAAAACAAAAAACAGTCCAGTCCCTGCCTTTAAAGCATTTCCTTTCTAGTGAGAGCAAAACCTGGGGACACCTGAGATGAGCCTTGAAGGAAATGAACACCAGGTATAGTAGATAATCTAAATCACAGTCAAAGAGGTAGAAGATGGAATGCTGAGTTAGGGGAATACTGAACAAGCCGTTTGGCTGGAAAGTAGATTGTGTGAAAGGAAACAATTTGAAATAAGTCTGGAAAGGTCTTTAAATGGGAAATTGAGAATTTTCTGCCTTATACTAGAAAATAAAAGGTAGCCACTGAAGATTCTTGAAAGTGGGAATGACATAGCCAGATCTATGCTTTAGGAAGATTATTTTAGAGCTCTGTGGTGACTAGGTTAAGAAAGAATTTAGAAGCGGAGAGATTGACAGGAGAATACTACAGTTGTTCAAGTGAGAGGTGAAGAGTACTGGAACTAGGATGGTAGCTGTGAGAGTGGAGAGAAGGGACTATATGTGTATGTGTGTGTGTGTGTGTATATGTATGTATGTATGTATATATGTATGAATGTATGTATGAATGAATGAAAAATTATGGAGATAAACTAGCAAGACTTGGCAACTGAATGATACAGAAGGTGAGGAAAAGAGCTGAAGATGACCCCAATTTGCAAAATGGGATATCCAGAAGGATCATGGTACCCTAAACAGAAAGACAATTTTGAACAGCAGATGATTTAAGCACGAAAATAATGAACTCTATTGCAAACTATTGAACAACCATATGACATGTGACCATTTAACAATCAGATCAGTAAAAATAAAGACAAATACAGATCAAAACAACTCTAATTTAAAGTTTCACCATACATATCAAATTGTTAACTATAGCAAAATATAACAAAAAAGGGGCAAGTTAGGTGGTGCATTGAATAGAGCACCGGCCCTGAAGTCAGGAAGACCCGAGTTCAAATGCGGCCTCAGACACTTAACACAAAAACTAGCCATGTGGCCTTGAGCAAGTCACTTAACCTCAACTGCCCTCCAAAAAGCAAAAATATATATATACATATATATATAGCAAAAAATAGAACAGTCAGTACTTAAGGGAGTTGTATAAAGACAAATATTCCAATACACTGTTAATGGAGCTATGAACTGGTGAACTTTTCCAACTATACTGGAAAACAATTTGGAGTTATGCTTAAAAAGTGACTAAAATCGGGGCAGAGTCAAGATGGCGGAGTAGAAACAGGACCTCCAAGCGGCTCCAGCTTCCCCTTCCCCAATCCATGTAAAAAGGGGGCTCTAAACAAACTTTGGACCTGCAGAACCCACAAAATGACACAGAGAAGCTAACCTCCTGCTGAGGAAAGCCCGGCCCCAGAATTGGCCAGCGCAGCACTCTGGAGCCGAGCCCAGGCCCCCATGAGCCGGAGGTTTTAGCCCCAGGGTGGGTCTGACCAGCCACCAGCTGGAGGGACTCCAGATCAGCAGCAGCTGTGGCTGTTTCCAGAATTATCAACACAAAGATGCAAAGGACAAAGTGAGAGGTCAGTGCAGTCTGGACTTTGGGACGCACTAAGTGGGAGTGCGTTGGCTTTGCTGAGACGCTGGCACAGCCAGCCAGTGCCACATGGCAGCTTCAGCTCCTGGCCTACAGAGTGTAGGGGGACCAAGCAACCAGTCTGAGGGGTAATTGCTCTTGCTTTAACCTGCTTGCATCTGGATTGCAGTCTAGGGAGGAGGTCCTGGGATGTTTGTCCAGCTTGCCACAGCGTGTGGAGACCTCAGAGAGGGCATCCATCTAATACCTCCAGCAGCTGAGAAAACCCCAGCATTTGGGACGAAAGCTCCCCTGTGGTGGTGTGATAGTAATGGCAATTAAAGATTCCCCTGTATTGGCTTGGTTTTCAAATTGATTGTGTTAAAACCCAGAGTTTGTTAATCCCACCTGTGGGATGGGCTTGTTGATGTGAAAAGAAAGTCCTGAATTGGGAGGAGCTGGTGACGTAGATTTGGAGACACAAGAGAGAGGCGGAAGATCTTTTCTGGTAGCAGCACCTCGTGGAGAGAGAGAGACTAAGAGAATTGCTGGTGGCCGCTTTGAATTGCCCTGGACTTTTGAGACCTGCCCCCTGAGCTGCCAAGGACTGAGGAGACATGGCTGTTTTGCTGGTACTTTGTCTGTCTGTTTTGATGTTGTTTTGCCAGATTTGTCCACTGGTGAAAGACAGTCCTTTTGTTGAAGAAGTCCTGGAACCTGGCTGTTCGCTAAGAAGCCCTGAGACTGTCCTGCAGACAGAGAGTGAATACTGTCCACTGGTGAGGGACAGTACTGTTGTTGCAGGGGTCTGGAGACTGTCCTGCAGACAGAATGAATACTGTCCACTGGTGAGGGACAGTACTGTTGTTGCAGGGGTCTGGGAGCCTTTCTGTTGGTTCAGAAGCCCTGAAGAAGGATTTTCTTGTTGTATGTTTACAGAAATCCTGGGAGAGGGCTTTGCTAATGTGTTCAGGGGTTCTAGGGCTGTTCTACAGACAGAGGATAAATTCATGAAGGGACTGGCAATGTATCTTATGGCCTTGCTAAGCCTTGTCTCTCCAGGAACTAAGATTGCTGAGAACTTGCCTCGTGTCAAGATGAAGAAAAGACCTCCATTTGGGTATTAAGTGCTGTGTTTAAACTTGATGTAACTCTGGGGTAGATTCAATTGTGATCCAGGGGTGGGGAACTTTTGACCTTTTTGTGTTCTGTGGTTGAGCAAATGAATGTATTTTACTTATGTTTGGAAACTAATCTCCATTTGAGAAGAGGGGCTTTGTGGTGGACTTAATTAAGGTATAGCCTAGGGGTGGAGAAGTATTTAGAACAGAGACTTTGTAATTGATTGAATGATTGGAAGGTCCTGGGGTGGGGTTGTACTTGGAGATTATTTAATCACACTTAGTAAATGCTGTATTTTGAATGATGTCATGTTTTGATCTTCTCTGTTCTGGGTTTGTTACTGAATAAAATAGAGAGCACCTATGCTGGTATTTTGAACCTGGGAAGTTGCCTTTGCTTGGTATTACATTACAGGTGGCAGAGTCCTACTGTGGCAAAAATCCCAGGAGTCAAGTGACTGAGGGGCGACATGACCAGGCAAAGGAAACAAAGCAGACAGAAGATTCCAACATCAGACTCCTATTTTGGGGACAAAAAGGAGTAAAGCATGGAACAGGAGGAAGACAGTGAAGTCAGAACTCCTGCACCAAAAGATTCAAAGGAAAATATGAGCTGGTTACAGGCCATAGAGGACCTTAAGAAGCAGATAAGAGAAATGGAGGAAAAATTGGGAAGAGAAATGAGAACAATGCAAGAAAATTACGAAATGAGAGTCAACAGCCTGACTGAGGAAAATAATACCTTAAAAAATAGATTAACTCAAATGGCAAAAGAGTCTCAAAAAGGCAATGAGGGGAAGAATGCCTTAAAAAGTCGAATTTGCCAGATGGAAAAAGAATCTCAAAAGCTCAATGAGGAGAATCATTGCTTCAGAATTAGATTGGAGCAAATGGAAGCTAATGACTTTATGAGAAATCAAGACGCTGTTAAACAGATCCAAACAAATGAAAGAATAGAAGGCAACACGAAATATCTCAAGGGAAAAACCACTGACCTGGGAAACAGATCCAGGAGAGATAATTTTAAAAGTATTGGACTACCTGAAAGCCATGATCAAAATAAAAACCTAGAAATCATCCTCCAGGAAGTTCTCAAAGAAAACTGCCCTGATGTTTTATAACCAGAGAGCAAAATAGAGGTTGAAAGAATTCACGGATCTCACCTCCTGAAAAAGATCCCCAAAAGAAAACTCCTAGGAATATTATAGCCAGTTTATGGAATTCCCAGATTAAGAAGAGAATATTATAAGCAGCCAGAAAGAAACAATTTGAATATTGTGGAAACACAATCAGGATAATCCAGTATCTGGCAGCTTCTACACCGAGAGATCGAAGGGCTTGGAATGTGATATTTCAGAGGTCAAAGGAGCTGGGATTAAAACCAAGAATCACCTACCCAGCAAAACTGAGTATCATGTTTCAGGGGAAAATATGGTCATTCAGTGGAATAGAGGACTTTCAAGCATTCTTGATGAAAAAACCAGAGTTGAATAGAAAATTTGACATTCAGATACAAGAAGCAAGGGAAGCATGAGAAGGTAAATGGGGAAAAGAAGTCATAAGGAACTTATCAAAGTTGAACTATTAACATTCCTACATGGAAAAACATAATTGTAACTGATGAAACTTTTCTCAGTATGAAAATAGTTGAAGGGAATAGAAATATATATATGTCTATATATGAGGGTATATGAGCATATGAATACATATGTGAATATATGTACATATGTTTACAGGTATACATAGATAGAGGGCACAGGACAAGTTTAACAGGAAGGGATGATACTTAAAAACTGAAATTAAGAGGTGAGAGAGGAATATAATGAGGGGAGATGGGGAGAGACAGAATGGGGTAAACTATCTCTCATAGAAGAGTCAAGGGAAAATGGTTACAATGGAGGAGAAGAATAGGAAGGCAAAAGCGAATGGGTCAATCTTATTCTCATTGAATTTGGCTTGGGGAGGGAATGAAATACACACTAAATAGGGTATCTCACCCTACAGGAGAGTAGGAGGGGAAGGGGATGAGAGGGGGGATGATGGAAGGGAGGGAGGGAAGTTGGAAGCACCTACTTTTGAAAAGGGACAGGATCAAAGTAGAGAATAGAACAAGTGGGAGGTGGGATAGGAGGGAGGGAAATATAGTCAGTCTTTTACAATATATCTACTATGTTATTGTTTTGCATTAGCCACACATGTACAACCTATACTGAACTGCTTATCTTCCCAGTAAGGGTGGGTGACAAGGGAGGAAGGGAATGAATCTGGAATTCAAAGTTTTAAAATCAAATGTTTAAATATATATATATATACACACACTATTATTAATACTATTTTACATGTAATTGGGAAATAAGATATACAGGCACTGAGGCATAGAGATCCACTGGAAAAGTTGAAAGGGGTATGGGAGAAGATATGGGAGAGAGCATATTGGAAGAGGGGATATCCTGTGGGACTGCTATTTTGGGGTGGTGGGTAGGGGAAAAACGGGGAGAAAATTTGTAACTCAAAATTTGGCAGAAATGAATGATGTAAATCAGAAGTTAATAAAGCATTTGAAAAATGAAAAAAAAATTTTTTTAAGTGACTAAAATATCCATACTTCCTTACCCAGAGATCCTACCCCAAGCTAGTCAAAGAAAAAAAAGAAAGTTCTATTCACACCAAAATAATCACAACAGCCGTTTTTGTGGTAGCAGAGTACTGGAAACAAATTCAATCATTAAAGAATGGCTAAACAAACTATAGTACAATGAATATGCAGGATTAGGAGGATAGGAAGACATACAAATTGATTGAATTAGTCAATCAACTATTAAATGCCTACTATGTGCCAGGGACCGTGCTATGTGGTAGCGATACAAAGAAAAGCAAAAGACAATCCCTGCTCTTAAGAAACACGGGGTCTAATGGGAAACACCACACCAACTACTATACACAAACAAAAGATACGCAGTATAAACTGAAGACCATCTCAGAGTTGAACACCAAAGAGAACTGGGAAGGTCTTCTTGCGGAAGGTGACTTAGCTGAGACTCAAAGAAAGCCAGAGAAGCTAAGATGCAAGAGATAATGAGGGAGAACATTCCAAGAACAGACTCAGGAGACAAGAGTATCACTTTCAAGAAACAACCAAGAAGCCAGAGGGAGACAACAATTTCAGTAGAGCAGAAGCCAGTTGAAAGGGGTTGAGAAATAGATGGAAGGTGAATAGGTTGAGGCAATGAGTATAAAATGGCTTATTCTAGGAATCTGACAGTAAAATAGAGAAGAGCTTGAAGAGGATAAAGTAAATGGTTTGATTTTGTTTTAAAGAAGGGGAGACCTGGACATGTTTGCCAGCAGAAGGAAAGAAAGCAGTAATAATGAGAATGAAGATGACAGAGATGGGATGATTAAGGGTGAAAGTTCCTGGAGAAAATGGAATAAGACAGGGACAAAGGAACAAATAAAAGGACTGACTATGGCAAGAGCCACCTTTTTTGTCAGAACTGGAACTAAAGAAAAAAACAACAGGGAATGAGGAGGAGAGATACTGAGGTGCAGAAACTGGGAGTAGAGAGGGGTCACAACAAATGCACTCATTTTCTCAAGGAGTAATAGGAAATAAGGACGCAATCCTAGTGTGTCTGTATCCTGACTCCTCTCCTCTGTAAAATTCCTCATGAAAAGTACATGGAACTAAAAGTTCCTAATTTTAAGGCATTTTTGAAATTCAGTTCTCTGTTCCCTTCAATTGAATGGCATTAACTACAAACTGTGAGGATTTATAAGTTAGCATTATGCAGTGCTTTAAGGTTTGTAAGATTATGAGAATAAAAATACAATATTAAAACAAATGATCATTAAATGAAAAGAGTAATTTCATACCATACCTGATGAAACGTGTACTTGAATAACAGTGTCAAAAACTCTACCACTGGGAACTGAGAGTAGGATTCTATCCTCCTCAAATGGACACTCACAAAGAGGCGAAGAAAGTCAGTAAACTTCTCGATGTAGCTAAATAAAAAAAAAGATTACAAGGTAAAAATCTCACAGTCTACCTTCAATGGAAATAACTTTAATAAGATAAATGAAAGGCAAGATTAAACAGCCCAAATCCTTTACATTACCAAAACACACTGATTTAACCAAGATATTTTCAGTTAAAAACAAAAGCCTGTATCAATTACCTACAGGATACGTAACCCTTCTCTCCATTAACACCTGAAACATAGCAGAAAAGTAACTTTAATGCTTAGATAATAAGGCCTTCTGATAAGTAACTGCTCTCGTATTTCCCCAACTATTTAGTGGCATGACCCATATAAAATAAAATGAAAGGAAATTCAGTTAACAAATTGGTAGGTAGGTCATATCACTTGTATAGTGCATCTCAAGTTAACAGCAGTATTCTGAGTTCAGAGGCAAAGATCCATTAGTTACAAGGCATGATTATGAAAGTGTATGTACCAAACACCAGAGATGAGCTGAAGATCTTCAAAAGGGTTAGCAACCTACTAAAATATTTCTATTTTGCAGTCCAAATAGATTTTGTCCTTCTACTCCTAGTGACAATTAAACATCCCATACCCCAATTATCTCTAAGAATTCTTTACAGCAAGAATAAAACATTCTAATACTTAGAAAGATGCAACAACATGTCACTATATGGAATCATAAAGCAGTAGAGCCTGAAAAGATCTTCGAGTTCATCAAGTCAAGAATCTGAGCCCAAAGACAAGAAATGACTGACTAGCCCACTAACTGCAGGAATGAGATGAGGACTCAGATTTTCAGATTCCCCTCACTCTCCAGTTCAGCATCTGTTCCACTATATGATGCTATCTCAACCCCCACCCAAATCCAAAGATTTTCCTATGATCATTTCATAGATAAGCATGTTCCAAAATGACCAGGATAACAAAGTCCTCTGATTAAATGCACAGCACATCACTCTCACATTCAGAAACTGTCATTTCAAGCCCCTAAATACCAAAAGGTGACTGGAAAATGAGATGGATACATGTTTTTGAAAATATTAATTAAAGATACAAAGAATCAGCTAGCCTTGAATCAGGCAATCCTACTACCGTGTTTCCCCCATGATAAGACCTATCCCGAAAATAAGCCCTCCCCTTACTGTGTAAGATTCCTCTAAAATAAGCCCTCCCCCGAAAATAAGCCCTATTGAGATTGCTACTGTAGTGAAGGTGATCCCCTGCGCTACACGCTACATTATGCACCATCCCCCCCGCCGTGAAACGCACGCCGCACTCCGAGCTGCATCCAATCAGAGCTGCAGCAGTGAGCGTGTCATCCTGCTCTTCCCCAGTGATATGCTTATTGAATAAAGGTACATTTTTTTGTTCACATTTACCTGTTTATTAAAATTGCTGTCAATGTTCATTAAAATAAGCCCTCCCCTGAAAATAAGCCCTCTGGTGTTTTTCTGTCCAAAAAATTAATAAGACAGTGTCTTATTATTGGGGAAACATGGTAGTAAAAGAAACCTTTCATTGCAGTCACTAGGTACCACTTCACTTCACTCAAGTTCCCTCAGTCCACTTGAAATGACTAGGAATCAAACTTCCCCATATTGGCACAGGGCCCCTAACCAACTTGATCATGTTTGGCCACTGCTTACTTTGGGGCCCATATTAATTTTAGAAAACATAGATGGAAATGGGGGCTTACAATTTATATGGTATTAATTATTTCATAAGGATAAAGGTTGAACAGATCACTGGACCAAATACTTAGGAAGACTAGCACTAAAAGGATATCGTGCTATTATTTTGCATACCTTTCACCAGAATCTCCAGAGGTCCTGAAACATGTATGACCCCTGCCTTTATATATCAAGTAGAGATTTGTCTGAAGGCTCCTGTATATATCAATTAAGAATGGAACCTCCCCCACCCTAATCTAGCTTCTTTATATTAAATTTGTATGTGTAAAATGTATCAGTTTTCTGTTCCTTAGAAAATAACACTCAATTCTCAGTTATGCAAACTAATGGAACACAGAGATTGAATGCATGGACAAATAAAATACAATACAAAAACCTTATTACTCTCCAGACCAACCGCTTTATTAAAAAATTAAATAAACCTTATCAAGCAGCAATACTAACTAATCTTCATTCACCTCATTTTCCTTCCCTTGCCCACCTTCTGGTACAGGTGCTAATGAACAGTGAAAGAGTTAAGAGAAAAGAAGTTATAGAAAAAAGAATAGAAGCAAAGGATCCAGTTAAGCAGCTCCTGAACAACTGAGAATTGACTATCATTTTTTTAGAATTTGTTATAACAGACTCCTAAGAGTCATAAAGCAAGCACACAATATTTTTCATATCACCTGTCTGTACAAGCAGGGCTCGCCTTTCACAGTGCAACTGGAAGCATATAATTGAAATACAAGATCAAAGGAAGCAAAAAAGTTAACTTTAAAAAGTTTATATGCAGATAAACTACTATGATTTTTCACCCAGATCTAAGCCCAGTCTGTGAAACCGGCACTGTCCTCGGAGTAAAACACAAGGCAATTTATTCTTAATGGCAGGTTTCATAGTAAAAACTCAAGACAAAAAGTAATGAACTCAAAGAAAGAAAAGAGGTATTTTAAATAAAGAATACCATTTCCAAGTTGCAACATGACAGTTATCTTTTCATTGACTTATTATAAGTAATTAGGACCACTGTTACATATTAGAAAGTCTTTTTAGTGAAGCTAAAAAAGGATGTTGGAAAAATTATGCTTTCAAGAAAGCACTGGTATTTTTTTTTTCTTTTTGGAGGTCAACTGGGGTTAAGTGACTTGCCCAAAGTCGCATGGCTAATAAGTGTGTCAAGTGTCTGAGGCCAGATTTGAACTCAGGGCCGGTGCTCTATTCCCTGCACCACCTAGCCACCCCAGGACTGATACTCTTAATTGACCCAGTCAGTTGCTACTTAAAATGACATCAAAATAGAGGGAAGGGGGGGCAGCTAGGTGGCACAGTGAATAAACACCAGCCCTGGAGTCAGGAGGACCTGAATTCAAATCTGGCCTCAGGCACTTAACACTTACTAGTCGTGTGACCTTGGGCAAGTCACTTCACGCCAACTGCCATTCCTTTCCCCCTCAAAAAAAAGGCAAAAAATAGAGGGAAAGAACTTTATTACTGTAACAGGGTAGGAGTTCTTCAATGAGTATACAAAGTTTAATGTTTGGAATGGACAGACCCAGCATATTCTTACATCAGTTTTACTTCTCTTAATTTACAAAATTAACCATATAAAATAAAAATTAACCAAGAGTCAAATTTTCAAACTAAACTATAAATTACACATTCCATGCAGGTGTATTTACATATCATACAGTTAATAACCCCATAAAATTGTTATTGGTACTGAAAAAGACACAAATTTCTCAACTATATATAATCATCAAAAGTGACCTGGGAAAGAGGTTACAGTAGTAAACATTTTTGCTTCCAGGCAATCTGTAAATGCCTACTAATTCAATACAATACACCCACTTGGAGGCTTCCAAACACACTCAACATGAATGTTCTTAAAATAAGCATCCAATTTCCCTCTTGCCTTTACACAGCAGTGTAGCATCTTGTTCATGAAAGGTGTAAGATACATAACTGACATCCCACTGCAAGGGAAAGAAAGAATTAGACCCTGACTCAAAGTGCTTCTACTTATCCTCAAGTGTATATTTAAGGAGGGGTTGGGGGGAATTACAGGCAAATAAAGACCAAAGGTCTTATTTCTGGGTTCCATTCAAAAGAATGATAAAAAAGCCACGAAGCTTTCCGTATAAATGCGTCTACCTTTTGGTGAAAATTCACCAAGTAATATTCATAAAACAAACAATACCTCTATACCCTGCAAAATATCCTGGTCACTTCCTTTTACTTACAAAAAAAAAAATTTGCTCAAAACTAAAAAGCAACACCAACTGAAAAGGGGCAGATTGTAATTCCTGTACCTCCATGTGCCTCTTCTGATGTTCCTGGCTATGAATGAGGGGCAGTTTCAGTTCTCGAACCACCTTATACCTGTAGTCAAATAAGTAAGGGAGAAAGGGAGGAAGAGGAGGAAAGAAGGACGGGGAGGAATATGGGAAACACAACAAAACCTAGAGCCACCACAATCTTCAAACTCAGTCCCTTTCCCCTTAGGCCACCCCAGCCCTTCGAGCTACAGTCAGGCCTGTACTTACCATCACAAACCTACCTTTGCACTCTTCTTTTGGAGCTCCAGATTCTGAAATCAAAGAGGATTAAAGACGCTGTGCACAAGAGCAATGAGCCATAACAACCCTTTGTGAGGACATAATTCTTACTGTGCTGTGCTTTCTTTCTCTTACCTTTCATCTAGTTCTTCTAGTCTGCTCTTCACTGTGTGAGCATTATTGTCCTTGGTGATTTTCTGCAGGAGGTAAAAAGTCTGCTGGAACATTCGCAGTAAATATTCTTCAAATTCCATAGGCACACAGTTCTTGGACATGAGTTCATTGATGCAAGACATGGCCAAAACTCCAAGCCTGCCACGTTCCTGACCAAGGACACAGTTCTGATTGCTGCCATTGACTGATGCCATCTTTCTGGCCCGAATGTCACAGCCAAATCGAGCAAAGTGGAATATCGTAGTAAGGAGGGATGGGGTGATGCTGGTAGACAGAGGAATCCAGCTGAAGAGATGGGCCAGGCACTCCAAAGCCAGGGAACAGATATACTCACTCTCTGAATCAAGGATAGGGATTGGCTGGTTTAACAGTTTGGCTGCACTAGGACTCTGCAACAGGTTACTTAATAGATCACCTGAAAAATTAGGAAAAAAATTTTTTGAAAGACTCTATACCCAATTCACCTTTATAGAGTAAAAAACATTTCAATAGCCTAGGTCATTCTCAATCAGCTTGTAAAATTACTACATGTGCTAGTTTTTTTTTTCCTGAGAATGTGAATCAATATTTAAAATCAAATAAGTTAGCGTAAAACATCAAATTTCAAAAACTTCCTAGTATAACAACCTAAGAAAGCTAATTCTGATTTTTCCATGAAATAATTTCCAGGTCTTTATCTTTATAACAAACCATTTCAATATCCTCCTCTCCTACATTTCCATCTTTATGTCACACATTATATACTAGCCAATCTAGGCTCTTTGAGTCAATGTGGCCATTATTTCCCATATACACCTAAACCTTGGTCACTCCTATGATTCTGCCTATGAACTATATCCAGAATGCTCACCACCCCCATATCTCCTGGGGCTGAACTCTGAGCCATCCTTCTATACCCAGCTCAAAGCAATTGACGTAAAACCTTTCTCAATATGTCAGTCAAAGGGAACTTTCCTTCTCTGGCTTTCAAATATCACTTTGGACCTCTCTAATTATGCACTGATGCTCATGTTTTTATATTATGGATATACATATGTCCTCTCTCCACCCTTCCCAACCCCACCCCCACATGCCCTAAAGGCAATGTCATACAGCAGGCAGAGTGCTAAGCCTTTGGAACCAGAAGACACCTCAGGTCTTCGTCCTACCCCACCCATTTTTTTCCAGGAGACCCTAGTCAAGACACTTAACTTTTCAGGGTCTCAGTTTCCTTATCCTATAAAATGGAAATAACAATATTTGTACTACCTACCTCTGAGAATGATTATGAGCACAGTTCTTTGAAAACCTTTAAAGCTGAAACAACAGATAATTTCAAAAGCACTACAAAATGTAAGTCATTACTACTAGCTTTTGCGCTCCATGAGGAAAGTAACTCTGACAATGATTTTTATCAGTAATAGTACTATGCATAACAACTTTTTTTCCTACCATTCTATCTCTCTTTTCTGGTAGAAAATTCCATCTCCATGCATAGTCCTCTCTATTCTCACTTTTTTTTTTTTGCTTCAGTATCATTGCTACTCATTGGGGGTGTGAAGGGACCCAGTTTTGTCACCTGACTGTCACTGACAGAGAAAAGAGTTTCTTATACAAACTATCCCCTTTCCCATCTAAATGTGGTCTTCCTCCCAGTCTCATCTCTAAACAGCTGCATGGGGCCTCATGCCTCTTTCTGTAAACATATTATCCTGTGCTTTGCTCCATTCTCCCTTTGTAACCTTCCTATCTTAAACTACTGTTACCCTTGGCTGCCACCTGTCTTCATTTAACTAAAAGATTATGAATTTAAGGGTTAAGAATTCTGCCTGGTGGCAACTACTCTATGCTATTCAAACTTCCACAGCAAATATTCTCATACAAATAACCATTTCTAATAAAGTTTCACTAAAATAAAGCAAAAGGAAAACTGAAATCACTTCTTCCAGCAAATACCTGCTCTCCTTATCAGACGCACTGCAACCAAGGCAAATGCTGGTTTAGAATACAAATTTACATATAAAATGTCATGAAAAGGAATAGCAGAAGATTATTTGCACTATCACCTCAAACAGCAAAAAGTGGTAGGGGGGAAAATTATTCTGTTTAAAACATAGAATAAGACTAGATTACAAAAGGTCAGTGCAATATCATTTTAAGTGAAAATACAACAAATAGATGGTAGAACAGATATGCCAACATTTCTACAGCAATTCATTTTCATCAACGGCGGCAGAACAACCACACTGGGACTCCACTGCCTCAGCACACAATTCACATCTAGGTCCCAATGAGTAAAATTAATGTATTCTCTGAAGTAGCTACATAAATCCTAATTTGTGCTACTCAGAGTTCTATTTTTAAAACGGTAACCAGCTGCAGTCCAATGGAAATTATCTGATCTGAATGTGAATTTGCATAAATGACAAGGCACTTAAGGAGGAGGACACTGGAGGAGGGGGTGAACAAGATGAACACACACAAAAGAACCGAAGATGGAGGGAGCAGAGAGAACGGACAACAAAACCAAAGAGAGGTTCCTTTCTGTTTCCAAAATCTCATGTCTCCACTAGGATAGAAATTTCTTTGAAGCAACTACATCTCAAAAGGAAATGTGATCATGTAAGGCAAAAGCTACATCTGCAAAGAATATGAAGGATGCTACAAAAAACAAAACAGAAGCCTCATGTCAATACACCTTAATGTGAATCCCTTATAAAGAAAAATAAAAACAAAAGAAATTCCATTCAACATATACAGCTGACATCAACTATATACAACTTCAATTTGAAAGCAGCATAGTATAATGAAAAGAGTTACTCAGAACTCTCACTAATTCATTTTTTGACTGTAGGCAAATCATTTCCTTTCTCTGGGCCTTAGTTTTCCCCTGTAAAATGAGAAACCTAGACTAGAAGTTTTTTAAACGTCCCTTGCCAGTCTAAAACATTCTATCAAGCTATGAATAAAATCTACCAATCTGTCATTAAAGTGGTAACACCATCCTTTCAATATAGCTCTACTTTCATTAAGACTGCCCACCACATTTTCAATGCAAACTTAACCAAGGTTAACAATTCAACTGTAATAATGAAATGTGATACAAAAAATTCCTCCTGCAAAATTCAGACTTTGCCTGGCACTCTTCATGGCTGAATGCTGTTTGTGTCTTCTGGTATTATTTACCAACTCAAATGGAACCCTGCAGATTGAGAAGGAACCAGTTTGTACAGGACAGTCATACAAAAGCTATTTTCAGATTAATATTTAAGCTTTTATTTTTTTACAAACAAAAACTCAACAACTATTTTAATCTGCTTAACATATGGCTCATACTGCAAATAATTACAATGTAACTATTATTAGCAGTAGGCTGAGAAATATGACTATTTAAAATGTTTATTGAGAATATAATTCGGTCCAGGTATGACTACTCCTCATTCATCCCACAACTGGGTTTAAAACTGCAAAATGAGAGAGGATATTTCCTGAAAATTCTAACTCCTACTATCACTCTCAAAATCTGTAAATTTAAAAAATTAATGATCTCACAGTCCCTTTACCCTGGCTGCCCCAACAATTCTCAAGTCCACTTTGACAAGAAAGGTATGAGTAATGGCAGACAAATGTGTACAAAAATAAAAGAACCCAAAATTAAGCAAAATTCAGAATGGGGAGTGAAGATAAAATGAATCACAGAAATTAGAACTGAAATAGTTCTCAAAATAACTGCAAAAAACCATATGAAAGATTGCTCAAAATCACTAATAAAAGAAATGTAAATCTAAACTACTCTGGAGTTTCACCTCATACAGAGTACACACTGGCAAAGATGATTAAAGATGTGAACAGTCAATAAAGACACTGTAGTAAGGAGGGCACATTAAAATCCTATCGGTAAAATGCTGAATTGTTCCAGGAATTCAGAAAAATAATTTGGAATTATGCTTAAGTAAATAAAATGTCCATACTCATTGACCCAAGGATCCACTGTTAAGTATATATCCCCAAGAGGACAAAGATAAAAAAGAAAGGTTCCATAAACACCAAAATATTTATATAGTAGAATTATTTGTAGCAACAAAGAAAAAAAACTCACAATATAGAAACCCACTGATTGGAGAATGGCTAAATAAATTGATAATAAAAATATTGGATACAAAAGTAAAGAAATGTACAAATGCAAAAGTAATGGAATATTACTGCAGCATAGGAAACAACATGAAGACCACAGAGAAGCATAAGACATGATGTAAAGTGAAGTAAGCAGAACTAAGAAAATAATAGATACACTAACAATATAAAAATAATCAAAACAGAAAGAAATTCAACACTTTATAACAACCAAGCTTTTCCCCAAAGAAGAAATGAGAATATGCGCCTCTCCCTACCCTCCACTGGAGAGGTAGGGGGCTATGGATATGAAAAACTACATATACTATCAGTCAGATGATATATTCATTTAGTTTTATGGAACTGAATTTTTTTCCTTTTTTATTCTTTTGTTACAAAGGATGGATCTCTAGGGCAGGGGAAGCAGAAGGGACATATATGAAAATAAAGGTAATACAAAAATCAAAATAAATTTTTAAAAATTAAGAGAAGGAACTTTAGAAAGATCATCTAAAGCTAATGTGTATTTCCCAACTCTCCAGAATGTTTTATCTTCAAACCTCAGTCATCTACCTGGCTGTGCTACCTTAGCCTAAGTAACATATATAGGGTAAACATAAATTCTAGCCAGCATTATAGACAATGGTTTGTGTAACTAGTTAAAAATAACCAGCTCCAACTACAAAAAAAGTGACTACTGTATGCAACTTTGGCAAAATTATGCTGGTTTCACTTTCATTGTTTTTCCTTTGTGTTCCTCAATGTACCATGCAGAGATGAAAGGCTGTACTATGAAGTATAGAGGCTGAAAGAGAAATAAGAAGACAAATGGTAGGATACACATGCTGAGAAGAGCCAGCAAAGAAAGAAAAGTTGCTGGCCCAAGATAAATCCCTCAATAAACATGGTAATTATTTTGTTGTAAACAGCAAGACATAGACACAAATCAAGTCCTTAAAGACAGACAGCTCCTACTTCAGAGTAGGATGATTTCCAGACAAGAGTTGGTCTAGTTCTGTCAGGTCCACTGAGGAGCTACTGTCCATGAGAAGCCCCAAATGGATCAATGACTCACACAGAAAAAGGTAACGTCAGAAATAAAGTCGAAGAGCAGGTAAAAAATTACCTTGAAAATCTATGGACAAGAGTTCATGATTTAAGCAAAAGAAAAGATCACAAAAGATAAAAAGAAGTTTTGATTACATAAAAGTAATAAGATTTTGCACAAACAAAAACTCATACAATTAAAGAAGAAAAAACCCAAATGTACAAAAATATCTATAGTTGCTCTTTTTGTGGTGGCAAAGAACTGGAAACCAAGGAGATGCTCTGCCCTGGAGGATGGCTAAACAAATTATGTTATATAAATGTAATATAATACTACTATGCTATAAGAAATGATGTAAGGGATAGTTTCAGAGAAAACTGGAAAGATTTGTACAAACTGATGGAGAGTGAAGTGAGAAGAACAAGAACAATTTTAATGATATAAAGACTGAAAAATAAATAAAACAAAAAAATTTTAATTTCAAGAGAACCGAAGGCCAGAAAAAAATTACAGATATATAGGACAGTTTTGAGCGTTACATGTCAAATGTATAACAAACATATTTAAAAAGAAAAGCAAGTTGTAAATAAGAGATTTGCAGATTTATGTATAATCTTCTTTCTGCTCTATTTATGAAAATACCCATTTTATATGGTGTCTAAGCTTGGAATTAAAAAAAAAGTGCTACTGCTTTCTAGGTAGCTTCCTATTAGTGATAGAAAACAAATATATAAAAAGGATAAACATTACCATCCATTTAAATCCTAGTCTGATGACTCTTAGAGGAAAAGTAACCCTAGGTTTCCTTGTCTCCTCAGTCTAGAAAGGTTTCAAGTCCAGAGCTTGTGACTAGATATGTACCTGTTGTCTTAGCTAGAACCAGCCTACCTAAGTTCAGAGTTCTGTCACCAAAAGGTTGATTAGGTAATGATTTTGTCAGTCACAGGAACTCACAAAGACTACGAACATAGAAAGACACCCTGTACCAGCACAGGGATACGCAAACCAATGAAATGATAAATACTGACACTTTGAAACAATGTCATCAACAGGAAGGGAGAAATCTATCTCAGAGCAAGAAGCAAATGTCAAAAGGGACCACAACAAAAGGAAGCCAACAAAGAAAAAGGAAAGGTATGCTGGGTGTCATAAAACTCCTCTATCACTTAAAGGAAGGAAATGGAAATGAAAAGTATCATGGTTACAGATCCTGACCCACTGTCTGCTAGTAAAACTTCCATAAGGAGGAGCTCATCTTTTTTTCATTTTTGATCTTCCAAAAACACCTCAGTTTTTATTCTTCTTAGTCTGCCATCTCATCTAAAAAATTATACGGCTCTGTTTCCATCTGCTGTGGTGAGTAAAGAGATCACAGAAGGCCTCTGACAAGAAAAGACTCAAGGAATTCTCCTATGGCTTGACAAATAAACAGTATATTTCTCCTATAATATCCTGCTTCTACTACACTCAGTTTTATCAGTGGTTGGCTAGGGCTCCTCCTTCAGCTCCACAAATCAGTTTTCATCCTCTATTCTACACTTAGGATCAGAAAGGGTAGTCACTATTTTAAAAAGAATGTAGACAAGAAATTGGATAAAGCACCTCAAGAGCCAAATTTGAACTAAACCAAAAGTCAAGCTGCTAAATTTGGTGTTAATTTGGTTAAAATATCATTTAGTTTATTCATACAAATGATAAGTACTTCTCAGAACATGAATTTCCTTAGTCTAAAATGAAAAAAATTAACATAAAGTTTTCCTTTATAATTGGGCCTATGGTGGGAGAACTCAATCTTCTCCAAGTTACATAGTTTAACTTAGGATTTTGACAGACCAAAAGATGCTCAACATATCCTTTTTTTTTTTTTAAAGAAAATTTTAAGTCATGAACACTGTGATCAAATAATGAAGATGATGACCTCATCTGGAAGGCTTACTTTTGGGAAATACTGCAGAAGCTCCTGCTTCCCCCTTTAAAGTGTTTAAAAAAGGGGTGTGGGGAAAATCATAACAAGTGAATGTTAAAAGTTTTTTCTTTTTCTTTTTTAAAAGGAGGAAGAGAACTTGTGGGATTACATAACTCCTTTGACTTGTTATTGAGACCAGTTCCTCAAACAACAGTGCACTAAGTTCAAGATTGGAGCAAATTCTAAGTAGAAATGACATTATCTTCCATTTTCTGTTGTGACTTAATTTTGCCTATACAGAAATATCTACTCGCATTATTTATACTTAACATTTCCAACAATCGTAAATTCAAAAGGTGGTAACAAATTAATTTTGTCTTGCAAGCCACAAGGAAAACAGTTTTCTTTGGACACAACTGCTTAGTAATCGGCACATACCACTAAATGGAGACAACCTATATATAGTTCTTTCACTTAAAAAAAAAAACGTTTTTAATCAAGTTAACTGCCACAGTCAATGTTAAGAACAAAGTTTGCATTAATGCATCTAAAGATAAATCTAGTTGCAAAGTCATACCACACTATCAAAAATATTTCCCTTTGCAAACTACAAAAAGGAAGAATTTAATGGCATCTTTAAATGCCAAAGAAACCAAAACTGTCGCTTTTAAAACCATGTTTCTATTTTATTTTTTATTCTATCATTCAACCAATGAATCTTTTAAGTTGCATATATCTACCCTAAAATAAAAATCTCATCATAACTGTATAGAACTTTCTTGTAATATTTTAATACAATCTAAGATTCTCCAAAGTGAATTTCTTTTCAATGTAATGGTACTTTGATAAATAGAGTTAAGAGTAAATAAAAATCTGCAATAAAAGCATTCTTCTATCATAAGCTTCTCACAACTCTATCTTTCAAAAATTAAAACCAAATTGAACAATTAGATAAAATTGTCTAATTTCAACAGGCCTTTTTCTTATGGGAAGGATGTAGAAATAATTCTAATAAAACACTTCGAGTTTTACTGTAGAGGAAGTGCCAATTCACAGGATGTACTACTCTACTTGAAAAGCTTTTGTGACCACTTAGTTTAAAAACAAGAAGTGCTCAGAAACAAAACTTCTTCTGTCTACCCATCCTTGAAAATGGTCATTTTTCTCGAGATAAATAAGTATGATTTAGAACTATTTGATCACCATTGCAAATGCACGAGTTTTTATTCAAATTATATGCAACACTAAACTGATATGTCCAAGTAAAAACAAAATGAATCACACTATACAATGCTCCAACGTACTCCGGCCATTTTCAATTCTCTCAGCTAACTGTAGGATAAAAGTACACTGTGCTGTAATATGGCGATCTCTGGGCTGGCTACTTACTGGGCAGTTTCAACATGCAGCTATAAAACTGACTTGTCAATCTCACAGCCTATTGGCTTTAGCAAGGGAAAAGCAGCATGCCATGATTGAGGGAGGAAGCAAAAAGTCCAGAGATATCAGATTACTGGGACTGAAAATTCAGAATGAAATTAAATGAAATGTATTCCTTTAGAATGAGCAAAAAAACGGGAGGACCCGGATCGGTTCCGGCCTCAGATACTTAACACCCACACAAAAAAAACTGGCTGTGTAACCTTGGGCAAGTTACTTAACCCCAATTGCTTTAAAAAAAAAAAAAAAAGAATGAGCAAAAAAAATTGGAAGGGAAGATTTCTTTTAGATGTAATAATAGGAAGAAAAGTTTTTGTTGCAGTATTTGGAAGCAGAAGACCTGAATTTGAATCTTAACTCTGTCAATGACTATATGCATGCCCTCAGGAAAGGTTTCATATCTATAAAATGAGTAAATCTCTACAGAGCATTATGGATCTAAATCTATGATTCTATACATTTGTTAGAGTAAAAAAAAGTCAAGGAAGTCATCATCTTGATTGATCTGGCTAAGATACTGCTCTAAGACACTAAGCTTACAACAAAAGGATGTCATGGTATTGCAAACCATACCACTTTCTCCTGCGGTCGGGGATGGTGGTGGAGTGGCAGCAGTAACACTGTGTTTGTCCCAAATAGTCTCCAAAATGCCTGCAAACAGAGGAATACAGTTTAGTGTCAATCAACATTTATTAAATACCAACTATGTGCCTGGCACTGTGCTAAGTGCTGGGGACAAAAAGATTCAGAAGATAATCCCCACCCTCAAGGAATTCATAAACTGGATCTAAGCACTCCTGCCATGAAAAAAGTAGGAAAGTTTGGGGGAAGGGGAACAGTGGAGAGATTAGTTAGGTAGTAATTTTAGTCAACTGACTTGTGGTTGGAGAGGGCAGGGAGAAGGGAGCTACAAAACAGACAAGATTGCTGTCTCTCAAGGAGTTTCAAATCTGGCTAAAGTCTAACACACAAGAAACAATATTATCAATACATAACGAAATGAATTAAGTGTTCATAGGATAATAGATTTAGAATTGGAAGGGACCTTAGAATTCAACTTCTCCAATCCTCTGATGCTAGGACTTAATTTAGCAGCAGATAAAAGGGAGCCACTGAAGGTAACATGAAGAAATAGTTTCATCGGCAACAATACTCACACTCAACATTTTAAATGCCCATACTAAATCAAAGTATGGTGCTAGACAAAGGGAAACAAAGACGAAAAGGAGTAACCCCTGTCCTCACAGAGCAAATATGCTACTGTGTGGGGGAGGGGAACACTGGAATATAACACATACACAAATAAGATACAACATCATAAAGCCAAGGGAAGCCAAGCACTAGGAAAATCACATCGGGGAGATATCACTTGGAGGGAGGAGGTAAATTAGGGAGTTTGAAATGACAAGTTGTACTTTAACATAGCCCTGAAGAATTTCAATGGGCAGAGATGAGGAAGGAATAGGTTATTAAATAAATGAATGCACAGAACTGGGGTAAAGGACTGAAACACAGCAAGTATTCCAGTTTGAGTTAAGCTTTAAGCATGCATGAGAGGGCTAAGTGTGACATGAGACTGTGAAAGGTAGGGTGAAGCTAGACTGTGAAAGCCCTTAAATAATATGAGGGTAAGCAGAAACTTCTGTAATATCCTACAGGCAATAATGAGCTACTAAAAGTTTCTGAGCACAGTAGTAAAATAGATGGTTAGACTTGTCAATATGAAAAACTTTCTTTGGCAACTGTGTAAAGGGTAAACTAGAGAAGAAAGAATTTATCCAACCAGACATCTAATTAAGAAGAGGCAGTCAGAGTGGGCTAAGTGTGATAAGGGTCTGAAACAAAGATGGTAACAAGGCTAAGTGAAGAGGAAGCATGGATCACAGATTCAGAACCACAAAAACTTCTAGTCCATCCTCCTCATTTCATAAGTCAGCAGAGCCCTCATTTGAAGCAAGATCCTCTGAATCCAAATTCTTTATTTTTCAAATGCTTTATTAACTTCTGATTTACATCAATCATTTCCTCCAGATTTTGAGTTACAAATTTTCTCCCCGTTTTTCCCCTACCCACCACCCCAAAATAGCAGTACCACAGGATATCCCCTCCTCCAATCTGCTCTCTCCCATATTTTCTCCCATACCCCTTTCGACTTTTCCAGTGGATCTCTATGCCCCAGTGCCTGTATATCTTATTTCCCAATTACATGTAAAACAGCATTAATAAGTGTGTGTGTATATATATATATGTATATATATATATTTGAGTATTTGATTTTAAAACTTTGAATTCCAGATTCATTCCCTTCCTCCCTTGTCACCCACCCTTACTGGGAAGATAAGCAGTTCAGTATAGGTTGTACATGTGTGGCTAATGCAAAACAATAACACAGTAGATATACTGTAAAAGACTGACTATATTTCCCTCCCTCCTATCCCACCTCCCACTTGCTCTATTCTCTACTTTGATCCCGTCCCTTTTCAAAAGTGGGTGCTCCCAACTTCCCTCCCCCCCAGCCTGCCCTCCCTTCCATCATCCCCCTTACTCTCCTGGAGGGTGAGATAGCCTATTTAGTGTGTATTTCATTCCCTCCTCAAGCCAAATTCAATGGGAATAAGGTTGACCCATTCCCTTTTGCCTTCCTATTCTTCTCCTCCATTGTAACCATTTTCCCTTGCCTCTTTTTTGAGAGATAGTTTACCCCATTCTGTCTCTCCCCATCTCCTCTCATTATATTCCTCTCTCACCTTTTAATTTCACCTTTTAAGTATCATCCCTTCCTGTTAAATTTGTCCTGTGCCCTCTATGTATACCTGTAAACATATATACACACATTCACATATGTATTCATATGCCCATATACCCTCATATATAGACATACATATATTTCTATTCCCTTCAACTATTGAGAAAAGTTTCAACAGTTACAATTATTGTTTTTCCATGTAGGAATGTTAATAGTTCAACTTTGATAAGTTCCTTATGACTTCTTTTCCCTGTTTACCTTTTCATAATTCTCTTGCTTCTTGTATCTGAATGTCAAATTTTCTATTCATCTCTGGTTTTTTCAGCAAGACTGCTTGAAAGTCCTCTATTCCACTCCACTGAATGACCATGATTTTCCCCTGAAACATGATACTCAGTTTTGCTGGGTAGGTGACTCTTGGTTTTAATCCCAACTCCTTGGCCCTCCTGAATATCATATTCCAGACCCTTCGATTCCTCAGTGCAGAAGCTGCCAGATACTGGGTTATCCTGATTGTGTTTCCACAATATTCAAATTGTTTCTTCCTGGCTGCTTGTAATATTCTCTCCTTGATCTGGGAATTTCAGAACCTGGCTATAATATTCCTAGGAGTTTTCTTTTGGGGATCTTTTTCAGGAGGTAAGATCGGTGGATTCTTTCAACCTCTATTTTGCCCTCTGGTTCTAAAACATCAGGGCAGTTTTCTTTGAGAACTTCCTGGAGGATGATTTCTAGGTTCTTACTTTGGTCATGGCTTTCAGGTAGTCCAATAATTTTTAAATTATCTCTCCTGGATCTATTTTCCAGGTCAGTGGTTTTTCCCATGAGATATGTCACATTGCCTTCTATTCTTTCATTTGTTTGGATCTGTTTAGCAGCATCTTGATTTCTCATTAGCTTCCATTTGCTCCAATCTAATTCTAAAGGAATGATTCTCCTCATTGAGCCTTTGAGATTTTTTTTCCATCTGGCAAATTCGGCTTTTTAAGGCATTCTTCTCCTCACTGCCTTTTTGAGACTCTTTTGCCATTTGAGTTAATCTATTTTTTAAGGTATTATTTTCCTCAGTCAGGATGACTCTCATTTCGTAATTTTCTTGCATTGTTCTCATTTCTCTTCCCAATTTTTCCTCCATTTCTCTTATCTGCTTCTTAAGGTCCTCTATGGCCTGTAACTAGCTCATATTTTCCTTTGAATAAAGCTTTTGGTGCAGGAGTTCTGACTTCACTGTCTTCCTCCTGTTCCATGCTTTGCTACTTTTTGTCCCAAAAATAGGAATCTAATGTTGGAATCTTCTGTCTGCTTTGTTTCCTTTGCCTGGTCATGTCGCCCCTCAGTCACTTGACCCCTGGGCTTTTTGCCACCAGAGTAGGACTCTGCCACCAGACAGGGGAATTTTCGTCCCAAATGCTGGGGTTTTCTCAACTCCTGGAGGTATTAGATGGGTGCCCTCTCTGAGGTCTCCACATGCTCTGGCAGGCTGGACACACACCCCAGGACCTCCACCCTAGACTGCAATCCAGATCCAAGAAGGTTAAAGCAAGAGTGATTACCCCTCAGATTGGTGCTTGGTCCCCCTACACCCTGCAGGCCAGGAGCTGAAGCTGCCACATGGCACTGGCTGGATGTGCTGGCTACTTAGCAGCTTCTTGCCCCAGGGGCGAAAGCCACGAACTCCCACTTACTGGATCCCAAAGTCCAGACTGCACTGACCTCTCACTTTGTCCTTTGCATCTATGCATTGACAAATCTGGAAATGGCCACAGCTGCTGCTGATCTGGAGTCCCTCAGGCCGGGGCCTGGTCAGGCCCGACCTGGGGCTAAAGCCTCAGTGTGGGGCGGAGCTCGGCTCCTAGAGTGCTGAGCTGGTCGATTCCTGCTGGCCTGCCTGGCTGTCCTCAGAGGGAGGTTAGCTTCTCTGTGTTATTTTGTGGGTTCTGCAGCTCCAAAGTTTGTTTAGAGTCCCCTTTTATATGGATTGGGGAAGGTGGAAGCCAGAGCCCAGTTGAAGTCCTGCTTCTACTCCGCTGAATCCAAATTCTACTATATCATGATGGCTTTTGGATTCAAAACATAATATGGAAAAAGACTCAACAGAACTTGGCTACTGACTGGATGCACAGGTGAAAAAGAATTTTAAAAGGCTCCGATATTTATACCCTATGTGACTGAGAGAATGGTGATATTATCAACACACACACACACACACACACACACACACACACACACACCCTCCCTGCACAGTCAATAATTATAAATCAAAACACTGGATGATTATCTCCAAGGAAACACATGTAGGGAAACAACAGAGTCAAAGGAAGAACCATGGGAGGAAACTCATATTTAACATTTGGCAGGAGGACACTGAACAAGTGGAGGCTAAGAAGAAATTATAAGACAAGCAAGAGAAAAAGGAGAGAAAAGTGTCATAGGATTTAATGGAAAAGAATATATTAAAGAAAAAGCCACGGTCAACTATGTCAAATACTGCAGAAAAGTTTAAAAGGAAAGAAACTAAGGAAAGCCACTAGAGACCTTAGAGGGACCATTTATTTATGAAGCCAGACTGGAAAGGATTGAGAAGCAACTGGATAGTAAAGATGTAGAAACAATAAAGGGGAAAGTAACAAACAATGATGACCTGAGGAAATAACAGTGTCAGAATAAAGTTTTAGGACAGATGAGCAAATAGCAGAGAGCAAAGAAAGAAAAAGGTAAGAAAGAAATAAAGGAAAGAAGTATGAGAGAGATTCTGAAGGAATGAATCAGGAATGGATTTATGAGATGATCAGAAAGTAGAAATGATGTCAAGTTTTTGATCAAGGCTAACTTGGAATACTCAGGGTACACACAAAGAGGTTGATGGGGAAAATATCATTTATTAAGCAAATACTCCATGTAGAATCTTCTGCAAGCCACTAAAGGAGATACAAGATAAACATTATTAAAGCATAAGAAGACTTACTGATCAATGACTTGGGAATTCAAAGTTCAAATCTTAGCTCAGCTGCTTCCTAGCTGTGTGACTTTGAGCAAGTCAATTAACAACCTGATCTGGGTTTCTTCATTTGTAAAGTAAGAAAAATAATTCTTGCACTGATATTTCATACAAGTTTTGTCCCATCTCCCTTTTCCTTCAGCAGTGAAAGAATCCAAGATCTTGAAGGGACCTTGAAAGTTTATTATTTCCTTCTCCCACCTAGTACAGTGACCTTCAAGCACATAATGGTCACATCCTCTATGATCATGAGCCTCCCTGACTACTACTGAGTAACATTTAAACTCCACTGATTACCAAGCCCTCTACAAGTACATTCCTCCCAAACTTTCCAGCCTTATATCCTATCACTTAAATCTCCATATAATGGATGATCTAGCCAACATGAATTATTCTGCAACACCAGAGCTTTCCCTAACCTCTCTCTGTTCCATACAATTAAATTAGCCTCCCTCACTTTCACTTTCCGCTTACTGAATAATAATTACCCTTCAAAGCTAAACTCAAATGCCTTCTCTTCATAAAAACTTCTCCAGAGGGAGATGACCTTACTTTGTTTTTCAAATTGTCTACAAGTTTATTTGTCTAGTGTCTTTCCCACTTTCTACCAAACTTCCTTTCAAATTATTTTAATATATTCCTGATTCAGTTTAAAAGCATCCTTATATCTAATTTTTTTTAACTAGAAAATGTTAAACCACTGAACTGACAACAAACTGTACAAACAAAAAGGACTTTACTTTAGGAAAATGTTAGCTGGCTTATAAATTTTTAGCACAGACATCTGAGTCACCACATGCTGGACACTTTTTTCAAAACTGTAATCACACTCACCTGTAAGCAGTCCAAGTACAGTTTGGACCTGGTCCAACAGCAGCTTCCGCAACTCCTCTTTCCGAGCCACACTGAGGTCTTCTCGGGGGCACGCCAGCTCTTCTGAAGTAGTTTTCAACATGATCAGCCCAAGGGGAGTGGTCAAAGGGGACTGTATCAACTGAAAGGACAATAGACAAGCAAGTTTTGAAGAAAGCCTATAAAAATTGGCAAGAATTCTATAGATGAACTTCATGTTTATAAAACATATTACTAAAACAAAGTGAAATTCATTTCCATGTAAGTTTAATATGAAAAAAGTTATATATACATAAAATACATAATCTTACATCTGGGTAACACTAATTTTTCAAAACACATTCACATTTACCTCATTTTAAATATAAAATTCTTAAATCAGGAGCTGAAATAATCTACTTCAATGAAACTACAAATAGACACATCTCACATTCAGGTATAGGTTTTAAAGAGCCTCATTATTAGGGTAGGACATTTAAACCACAGATTTTCACTTAATGATAATAGAATAAAAGTGCTGAGGGATTTTAAGACTCATTTTTCATTTAAAATCCTTTACAAGTCACTATTCTTTTACTTCACTCAGCTAAGTTTTTTGAAAGAGAGGAAAATTGAGGCACCTATTTTAGACAGTCTTTTCAAGGAGTTTAGCCACAAAGGATAGAAGAGATACAGGATGATAGTTAGCAGGAAAAGGATGATCAAGTTTTCTGAAGACGGAGGAGATATGGGCACGTTTATAGACAGAGAAGCAGCTAGAGACAAGAAGAAACTAAAAATAAGTGATAGAGTAGCGATGACAAGAAGGGGCAAACTGTTGATAGAAGATGGGATGGAATAGGATCTCTTGAGGAGGTAAAAGGATTAGCCTTGGTAAGAAGGCCATTTCATCATGTGGAATAGGAATCTAGGAGAAAATAATGGCAAAAGGCATATGAGCAATATGAGGTAAGGATGAAATGAGACGAGGAAGCTCACACTAAATGGTCTCAATTTTTTCTATAAAATATGAAGCAAGGTTCTCAGCTGAGAGGGTAGAAAAGGAACCTTGGGAAATTCAAGGATGGATGCAAAGGTTTAGAAGAGCTATGATGAATGGGACAGTGAGTTGATGAGAAAGATAGAGCAGGATTAGCTAGCAGCAATGAGGGCCAAGCTGAAGTCATGTGACATAGATCTGTAGTGGACCCCATCAGAATGGTTATATAATTTTCTCCACACCTTCATTCAGCAGCACATGTGTAGGAGCAAAGGCAATGTACAACTGATGAAATGATAAGGGTAACAGGAATTCATGTGAAGAGGATAGTACAAAAGTGAATTGGTTTACCAATGGGGAAAAGAGGAGAGAGTGGCTAGAATGGTCTAGCTTTCTAAGCTTTCTAGAATGGGAAATGGTTTAGAAGAGAACTGAAGAGTCAAGGGATTTGAGGTCACAGTGCACCTGAAGAGTAGGGTCAGGTAAGGGAAGGCAGAGGGAGAGATGAAAAGCCAATAGATTATGGTCAGATAAGGGGGTTTGGGAATTCTTAAACAGGTGATGGTTAGATCAAGAGCATGACCACCTTTGTGTATAACTGAGATGGGATGGAGGAGTAGGTCACAGGAAGTGAGGGGCTGAGGAACTGAGTGGTTAGTGTTTGAGGGAGAGTCAATGTGTATGATGAAATTCCCCAGCATGAGGGCAAGAGTTTGGGGGGAAAGAAAAATTATGAGCCAGGTACCAAACTCACTGAGGAAAGAATGGAATCAATAGACAATAGCTACCAGGATTTTTTATTGGGTGGTACATGTGACTCTCAAAGAAGGAAACATTACTGAGATATGGAAGATGGTGGAGAACCTGTAAGTGGAAATGGGGAGCAAAGACTATTGTAACTCCTTCTATTCAACCAGTAAGCTAAGGGGAATGAGTGAAGGTGCAGCGGGGTGGTCAAGGAGGCTCCAGAAGGAAGGAGCTAGGTTACATCTGGAAGATGGAAGGAGTAGGAAAAGAAAAGATACAGAATGTAGGGAATTTTGTTCCCTATGGAATAGGCATTTCAGAGGGCACAATGAAATGGGAGGATGATATTTAGCTGGAACTTTGGGGTGGAAGGGTTGAGAGGTGATAGGAATATAGAATCAGATGATAGAGGATAAGGAATAGGGTTTGGAAGATGACCTACAAGGATTCAGAATCACTGGAATATGTAGGATATGACCAGGGTGAGATGGTAACATGCTTCATTCTAGGACCTCTGGAGACAAAACTGATCAGTGTAGCAATCTTTCGAACTTGTTTTTCCTTACAAAACTGTTGTCCTTGTATAAATTATTCTCCCAGTTCTGCTCAATTCACCGTGCATCACTTCACATTACCCAGGATTATCTGAAATTGCCTTTATGTAATTTCTTACAGTCCAATACTCTATAACATACATATAATTTGTCTAGCTACTTCCCAACAATCTAAAGAGCAATATTATTAGATTCCCCTGTCACTTCCCTATCCTCACTTCTCTCCCAGTTGAGTTTCATATATTTGTGCAACAAAGTATTTCACTCTGTGTGTATGCATGTGTGTGGTGGGGGGAGGATTTTCCATTCAATCTTCCTTTGTCCGTTTCACATAAAAATGAGGCTTATCTGATGCCCACTCTCCCCAGCCTTCTTCTCGGTAAATTCTTCTCATGCACCCAAATCATGAGAAACAGTCAGTGTCACATACAGCTCCTCCCCATTTCTTCTTCTTTCTATACTAGTGTATTCCTTCTTTCACCTTCCCCTCTCTTTCACCCTTCAAACCTTCAGAACAGAATCAATCCTTATTTTCTTACATAATCCTCCTCAATATTCTTTGAATTAAAGTTTCTGAAGGCACATTTTTTCTTCTTTTCCATTAGAACTACACTACATCACTATATCAACCTACAACTCTCTCCAATTGCTCAAATAAGTTTTACCTTGCTGGGTTTACTATGAATTCTTGTGTTTGCATTTCAAAGTTCTTTCTCAGCTTCACTCGTTTCATCAGAAATGCTTGAAGGTCCTCTTTTTGAAAAAAAAAAAGTCATTTTTTCTCTTGTAGGAGTATACTTAGTTTTTCAGGATAACTTACTCTTGGCTATAAGCCTCTCCCTTTTGCCTTTTGGAATGTTGTATTCCAAGATTTCTTCTCACTCTGAATAAAAGTTGACAGATCTTGTGTGATCCTTGTGCTTCCTTAAAACTAGAATGCCTTCTTTGTAGATGCTTGCAGCATTTTTTCTTTGCCATGGGAGTACTGGATTTTGGTTATGATATTCTTGGGAGTTTTTCCTTTTAGGATACCTTTTAGGACAAGATCAATGGGCTCCTTCTACATTTACTTTGCCTTCTGATTCTAACAGAGTTAAACAATTCCCATTAATGATTTCTGGAAATACAGCTTTCCATTTTGGGGAGTTTTTTTTTTTTTAATCATGGTTTTGTTTTCACTAAGTCCAATCACTCAAATTATTTCTCCTTGATCTGTTTTCCAGGTCAATTATTTTTCATATCAGATAGCTTACATTTTCATTTATTCTGTTTTTTAATCTTTTGATTTTGATCTTTTGAATATTATTCTAAATGGTTTTTGCTGACATTAACTTTTTTATCTGTTTTAATTTTCAGGAAGTCTATTTCTTGGTTAAGTTCTATCACATCCCATCACGATTTAAAAGCCCAGGTAGAATCCTTGAAAGCCTAGGAGCAGAAACTTCAAAAATCCAAAGGAGCCTACCCCAAGCTACTCTTATCCTCCTGCCACTTCTTTTTTCTAGAGAATTTATTAAACTTATTTCTTATTTGATTTTTTCTAGGTATTCCTATAGGCTGTGTTGAAAACCTACTTTATCCTTTGAGTCAGCTTGCAGTTTTTATAAAGTTACTGTGTCTTTTGGGGGAATGTGTAGATTTGGAACAATTTGTAATACCGGGCAGTGCTTTCATTTAGCTAGCTCTAGTTCTCTAGTCTGAGTTCCTGAGCTAGAGCTTTGAGCCAGGGTCGGGCTCACCTCTACTCCCCATCTTCCACTGAGGCTTTGGGGCAGGGTGGTTCAGTCCTGTTTGGTCATGTTTTCATTACCCCTGGGTTCCTTCCCTAACCTTCAGCTCTTTGGGTTAGGCTCCCTAGATCTTTGAAGTTCAGAATGCTAGATTTTCAGGATCTTCTCTGGAATCTCAGTTTAGAGTGTTAAGGGCTTCGGAGGCCCTGGGCACCTCCAGTATCGAAGCCTGAACACTACAGCTTTTCACTGGCAGCCTAGTCTGTCCACTGTAGCACCCTACAGGTCACTGAATGGTCCAATCATTGTCACTTTCCAGGGTTTTCAAGGTCTGTATTCTGGGGTCTTTTAACCATAATGGAACTTTCTGACCACTCTGAAACTTTCTCAGGGCAGCTCTCTATTCCTATTGGTTCCAGACACAAGAACCTAAAGGCTATATGAGTCTTACCTCTGCTCATACTAGGAGGCCAGTCTGTGCTGACACTGGCTGTCTGGATAGGGCATCCTCTCCTACTGCCCATGTACTTCTGGATGACTCTTGTGAAGTTCTGGGCTGAAAGGAGTCACTTACTGTAGTTTCCCATTTGAATACTTAATCATTATTCTCTCTGGTGTAAACTTCAGAATTTTGCTGAAGTAGATGTGGGAGCCTGGGCAATCTGCCTCTCACTCAGACAATCATATTGGCAAGAAGTTAAACTGGGAATGTTTAAACTAGAGAAGACTTAGAGACTAAATGATAGCTATCTTCAAATATTTAAAAGGCTACTCCACAAAAGAATACTTTTACTTATCCTGCTTTATCCCAAAGGGCGAAACTGAAATCAAAGGGTAGAAGTTACAAAGAAGCAAATTTAGTCTTGATGTACAGAAAAATTTCCTTAGTGGAATGGACTGATAGGTTTTCTAGCAAAGCCTAAATGAATATTTGTCATGTATATTATAATCAAGACTCTTATCCAGATAACTGGCTGAACTCAACGGCCTCTGAGGTCCCTTTTCATCCCTTGGGATTCTGTGATACTCAATTTTCAAAAAACCCATCAAACAAATCAACCATTCTAAATGAGGATTAACTTAAGGATATGGAAACTTAGCCTAATGAAGAAAAGACTTAGGACATAAGGGGGCAGAGTCAGGATGGCAGAGTAGAAACAGGACCTCCCTGAGGCTCCAGCTCCCACCATCTACAATTCTTGTAAAAAGGGACTCTAAACAAACTTTGGAGCTACAGAACCCACAAAATGACACAGAAAAGCTAACCTCCTGCTGAGGACAGCCCAGCAGGCTGGCACAGTGCTCTGGGAGCGGAGTCCAACCCCACTACAAGATTTTAGCTTCAGGGTGGCCCTGACCAACCACCTGCTGGAGGGACTCCAGATCACCAGCAACTGTGGCAGTCCAGAATTATCAACACATAGATGCTAAGGACAAAGTGAGAGGTCAGTGCAGTGTGGACTTTGGGACCCAGAAGTTAGGAGTGCATCGGCTTTTGCCCCCAGGGTGAGAAGCCACTGAGGGCTGCCATGCAGCTTCAGCTCCTGGCCTGCAGAGTGTAGGCGGACCAAGAGACCAGTCTGAGGGGTAAGCTCTTGCTTCAACCTGCTCGGATCTGGATTGCAGTCTAGGGAGGAGGTCCTGGGGTGTGTGACCAGCTTGCCAGAGCATGTGGAGACTTCAGAGAGGGCACCCAACTAATACCTCAGGCAGCTGAGAAAACCCCAGCATTTGGGACGAATCTCCCCTATCTGGTGGCAGAGTCCTACTGTGGCAAAAAGGCCAGGGGTCAAGTGACTGAGTAGCAACATGACAAGGCAAAGGAAGCAAACCAAGCAGAGCAAACTAACATTAGACTCCTATTTTGGGGACAAAAAGGATCAAAGCATGGAACAGGAGGAAGACAGTGAAGTCAGAACTCCTGCACCAAAAGCTTCAAAGGAAAATACAAGCTGGTTACAGGCCTCAGAGGACCTTAAGAAGCAGGTAAGAGAAGTGGAGGAAAAATTGGGAAGGGAAATGAGAACAATGCGAGAAAATTATGAAATGAGAGTCAACAGCCTGACTGAGGAAAATAACACCTTAAAAAACAGACTAACTCAAATGGCAAAAGAAGCTCAAAAAGGCAATGAGGAGAAGAATGCCTTAAACAGCCAAATTTGCCAGATGGAAAAAGAATCTCAAAAGCTCAATGAGGAGAATCATTCCTTTAGAATTAGATTGGAGCAAATGGAAGCTAATGACTTTATGAGAAATCAAGATGCTGTTAAACAGATCCAAACAAATGAAAGAATAGAAGGCAACACGAAATATCTCATGGGAAAAACCACTGACCTGGAAAATAGATCCAGGAGAGATAATTTAAAAATTATCGGACTACCTGAAAGCCATGATCAAAGAGAGAAGCTAGAAATCATCTTCCAAGAAATTCTCAAGGAAAACTGCTCTGATGTTTTAGAACATGAGGGCAAAATAGAGGTTGAAAAAATCCACCGATCTCACCTCCTGAAAAAGATCCCCAAAAGAAAACTCCTAGGAATATTATAGCCAGATTCTGAAATTCCCAGATCAAGGAGAGAATATTACAAGCAGCCAGGAAGAAACAATTTGAATACTGTGGAAATACAATCAGGATAACCCAGGATCTGGCAGCTTCTACACTGAGGGATCAAAGGGCTTGGAATATGATATTCCAGAGGTCAAAGGAGCTGGGATTAAAACCAAGAATCACCTACCCAGCAAAACTGAGTATCATGTTTCAGGGGAAAATATGGCCATTCAGTGGAATAGAGGACTTTCAAGCATTCTTGATGAAAAAACCAGAGTTGAATAGAAAATTTGACATTTTGATACAAGAAGCAAGAGAAGCTAAACAGGGAAAAGAAATCATAAGGAAATTATCAAAGTTGAACTATTAACATTCCCACATGGAAAAACAGTAATTGTAACTACTGATGAAACTTTTCTCAGTATGAAAACAGTTAAAGGAGATAGATAGATAGATAGATAGATAGATAGATAGATAGATAGATAGATAGATAGATAGATAGACAGACAGACAGACTTCTATATAGAAGGGTAGATGGGCACATGAATACATATGTGAATGTGTGTATATATCTTTACAGGTATACAGAGATAGAGGGCACAGGACCAATTTAACAGGAAGGGATGATACTTAAAAGGTGAAATCAAGAGGTGAGAAAGGAATATAATGAGAGAAGATGGGGAGAGACAGAATGGGGTAAACTATCTCATATAGAAGAGGCAAGGGAAGGAATCAAGGGGAAGAATAGGAAGGCAAAAGGGAATGGGTCAACCTTACTGTCACTGAATTTGGCTCGGGGAAGGAATGACATACACACTAAATAAGGTATCTCACCCTACAAGAGAGTAGGAGGGAAGGGGATGAGAGAGGGGATGATGGAAGGGAGGGCAGGCTGGGGGGGAGGGAAGTTGGAGGAACCCACTTTTGAAAAGGAATGGGATCAAAGTAGAGAATAGAACAAGTGGGAGGTGGGATAGGAGGGAGGGAAATATAGACAGTCTTTTACAATATATCTACTATGGTAATGTTTTGCATCAGCTACACATGTACAACCTATACTGAATTGCTTATCTTCCCAGTAAGGGTGGGAGACCAGGGATGAAGGGAATGAATCTGGAATTCAAAGCTTTAAAATCAAATGTTCAAAATATATATATATTTATATACTATTATTAATACTATTTTACGTGTAATTGGGAAATAAGTTATATAGGCACTGGGACATAGAGATCTACCTGCCCTACTGGAAAAGTCAAAAGGGGTATGGGAGAAGATATGGGAGGGCAGATTGGAGGAGGCGATATCCTGTGGGACTATTTTGGGGAGGTGGGTAGGGGAAAAAGAGGGAGAAAATTTGTAACTCAAAATCTGGTGGAAATGAATGATGTAAATCAGAAGTTAATAAAGCATTCGAAAAATGAAAAAAAGAAAAGACTTAGGATGGACATGACAACTGTCAGGCATTTTGACAAATTGTATTTGAAGGGCTTTCAGTTGGACAAAGAGTAGATTTGTTCTACTTGAGCCCAGAGAGGCAGATTTCAGTTTGCTATATTTTTTAAAGTGTTCTAATAATGAGAGCTATACAAATGAAATGAGGCTAGCTACCCTGAGCATGGGGGATAGATGGAGAATAATTAGGTTCCTTTATGCTAAGACTCTTCATTAGTATTAACCACCTACTATAATTTGGCAAGATCTACAACTTAAACTGAAAACTCACCATGACTTGTACTGAAACAGAAAAACTTAGTAGGTTGACTCAAAAGATTTTATGATAACCAAGTTGACTCTACAACCGGTTTTGCTTTGCTGCAATTACACCTGATAAAAAGTTTTGCTTCATTACCAGGAATGCCAGTAATCAAGCAGCAGTTTTTCTTTGCATATCTTAAATACTAACCACATGCTAGTTCCCACAGAACGTTAACAATAAAAAAAAGTTAATCACAGAATTTTAAAGTTTAGAGTACAATCCTTTCATTTTACACATGAAGAAACAAATCCAGAGAAGTGACTTCCCCAAAATTACAAAGCTATTTAGGGGCAAAAGTGAAACTGAAATCTGTCTCATTACTCCCAAACACAGTGTTTATTCAAGTACACCATAAATATTTTAAAGTTAACAAAGGCAAGAGTTTAAAAAGTCCACATTTCCGACTGTTTTAAAGATATCTTGAGTTCTATGTCCTACTACAACAGCCCCTCATCACTGCCTAAACAGACTATGACAGTACTCGAACACATGTTCCCTTCTCCATTCTCCCCTCTACAATACATGCTACTGCCAAAGGAATCTTATTTATATAGATTTGATAATGGCATTGATATATTAAAAAATTTTCAGTGGCTCCTTTTTGCCTATCAAGTTAAATTCAAGTTTCTTTTTCTGGCATTTAAGAATCTCTAAACAACCTGGAATAATTGCCCTTCTTAACTTTATTTCATAATATTCTCCTCTACGAACACTACATTATCACCCTCTGCTACCCTGATTATATCCTATATTCTTCTTATATGTGTTTATACTCTTTAAGAAGTCTAAGACCACACTCTCTCTCTTCAGCTACACATTTGTTTAAGCCACTTCCTCCATGAAGCCTCTGGCGATAAACCCAGGGGAATAAGGATCCTTTCCCCCTCAGATGCCATGTAAATTTTTTCTTGGAACTTTCAATAATGTTATACAGCAGAGATGCCAAATACAAAGACCACAGCCTTCAAAGCTCCAGCCTGAACCAGATGACAATGTAACAGAAAATATTTAACAAAATAAATAAAAATGTGATAAAATAGATCATATTACATTTTAAAACTAAGTTTATATGCAACTTGCAGGGATCCTTATGCATGGATTAGTGGTCCCCAGTCTATTTGAGTTCAACATCACTATGGTATAGTTATTTGTGCTGATGTCTTTTGCCCCTACTGGACTCTCAGCTTCAGGAGAATAGATGTTAGGTCTTATCTAAACTTCTCTCCCCCAGTACTTAACCCAATAAGCTTATAAAAAAACACCTGTTGAAATAAATCAATAAGATAGGATGAAAGGGAGAAACTAGTAAAGAAGATGGACAACCAGGGCGGCCAGGTAGCACAGTGAGTAAGAGTACCAGCCCCAGAGTTGGGATGACCTGGGATCGAATCCGGGCTCAGATACTTAGCACCACACCCAGAAATAACTGGCCGAGTAACCCTGAGCAAGTTATTTAACCCCAATTGCTTAAAAAAAAAAGATGGACAACCAAAAAAGGTTAGTGATGCTTCCAATGAGACAGCTGAACAGTAAGTAGCCAAGAGTCAGCTTCCTCCACTGATTAAGAAATACTGACAGGACTTCCAGCCAAGATGGTGTCTGATATAAATAAAACCATTGGAAACTAGAATGTATCAAACTGAAATCAGTGACTCCATTAGAGATAGCAAGAAATATTAGAACAAAATCATAAAGCTGTTTCCTAGGTATCTGAAAACTATAAAAGATGAATGACAACACGTTTTTAGTTTGAAATTTTCTAAATCCAAAACTAATACATATTCCATTCTTCAGATAGTTACACAGAAAATAGCTAGTAAAAATGCCAGAGGTCATCTTATGTTTCCGAGACTCAGCTACTGCTAAACTACTCAATAAGTCCTCCTGGTACCTTACTATTTACTCTGGCCTCTCCCTTCCATGACAAACAAAACAGGGGTTTTCTTAAAGACAGGGCCACTAAAGGACCCTAATGTTGCTTACAGGTGTAGTCCAGTAAATTCCCCAACTATTTTTTACACATTATTCTCAGCTTACCTTAAATTCTTTCCCATGTCAACTATACGAATTAGAAGGATTTGTTATTTATCAAGAGAGGTAACAAATAAACAAGAATAACCTTAATAGTTTTTTTAAATAGACAAATTTTTCATTAAAAAAAAAATTTGTCTTACACACAAATCTTGCTAATATATTACGAAAATATTTAATCTTAAAACTTCTTTACAAGCCAAGAAGGAAACAACCTGTGTAACAAATTTCTCAGGATAAGATACCCAAAACTCCTGAAAAGGTTCATCAGATTCCTTAGGCATATTCTTACCTGTAAAATGTTTGTAAAAAAGTCATGGTAGAACATAGGCCAATCTTGGCGGCCAATATCAACAATAACTTTGCAGAGTTTGTTTCGGATAAAATAAGGTAAGGTTTTGTGGTGAGCTAGAAGGAGCTTGGGCAGGCAGCTTCGGATTTCCATCTTATCCTGGGATGGGACTCCCAGCCACATTTTATTGATCAGATTCTAAAAGACAATGAGGATACACTTTATGTTATTTAGCAAATCACATATGCAAATAAATTACTTTAATTACTAAACAAAATATATAAGTTTTCTTACCTGAAAAAATTTAAAATTACATGTACAAACTGGTTAAAAATTTGATTTATGATAGAGGTTGTAAAACTTTCATCTGAACATTTTCCAAAGTAGCAGAATTATACTGTTCTTCAGCTTTGTATTTGGATTAGGAATGAACAGTGCGGGGGAGGCTAGTTGGTGCTGTAAATAGAGCACCAGCCCTGGAGTCAAGAGGACCTGAGTTCAAATCCGGCCTCAGACACTTAAAACCAGCCATGTGACCTTGGGCAAGTTGCTTAATCCCAATTGCTCTGCCTTCTCCCTCCAAAAAACAAAAAGCAAAAAACAAAAAAAAAAAAAAGGAATGAACAGTGCATGTAGCCACTACTCATCCATCTTTTTTCCATTTTTAAAATGGAACAATAGGGGCGGCTAGGTGGCACAGTGAGTAAAGCGCTGGCCCCAGAGTCAGGAGGACGCGAGTTTGGTTCTGGCCTCAGACACTTAACACCCCCACAAAAAAAAAAAAAAACTAGCCATGTAACCTTGGGCAAGTTACTTAACCCCAATTGCCCTCCAAAAGGCAAAAAATAAAATAAAATGGAACAATACTTATTCCATGGCAAAGACGGCATGTAAGACCTTGCCTCTACCTTACTACATATAATACCCAATGCTGACTAATTTGAAAAGTACATTCTACATTTGCCACAGAATCACAGTTCTTATTTTTGCCTGCTTGCTGATTTTCTTAAAATGTACAGTTTATAATGATTATAATATTAAAAGTATCATAACACTAAAACAGAATAAGACTGCTTATCTTTTCTAAGGTATGAAACATTTTAAAATTTAAAATGGTAGGTTAGCCACATGAAAATCTGGGACGAATCATACCAAGAACTACTAACTTTTCAACTATGAGGTTAAATGTTCACATAAACCCTGACTCTGCCCAAAATCACTTACCCTCAGCTTCCATTGACCGGAAAAGAAAAAACTTAGTCATCTTAACAGAGATACTTAAACAAAAGTCCTAACCACGTGTTTACAAAAGCTAGATTTACAATAAAAAATACATATTACTAAAATGACATCAAAGGCAAAATAAACACAAAATTTTGAAAACAGAACTGTCTGAAAACTTACCTCAAAAACCGTTAAACTATACATCATTACATAGTCATTCCGTGTGCTAGAGAGAAAATAGAGGCAGAATCTCCAGGCTCCAATCTGTTGGGCGAAATTATTCAGAAGCTCCTCTGGAAAAATTAAAATGTCAAAAAAAAAAAACAGTCACAAAACTTTATAAATCTACTTTAATGCCAGATGATTTTTTTTTCCTCCCAAATAATTTTCCCTATGTAGTTTCAACAACATATAAGTATAACAGAAAATTCCCTCCCTATAGTCTTCAAAGAAGAAAGGCCAGAAGATCCTGACTACAGAATACTGACTAAAAGAGGACTCATGTACAGGGTAAGTACTAAATACATCTTTTGCCCTACCACTATAAAAAAAAAAGATTTTTTTTCCTGCAAAGACCCTTGGACAAGCATTCTGCCTATTAAATAACTCCATATACTGATTCAGTGCTACCCATATAGCTTCTTAAGAACATACATGGATGCAAAAAGATTGACATTACACTCATCAAAGGACAAAGTCCCAGGAAAAACAAAAATTGGGAGGGTAAAAAAGATAGGAGACAACTAGGGACATTTGAACTTTATTTTAATTTTGTTTTGTTCTTAAACGAACTTAAGCAAAATCTGTTTAATAAATGTAATCAAATAGGCATTGATAAGCCACTGTGGCTCTTCTAGACAGTTCAAAATGTTGTCTCCATCACTATGCTTCATATGTCTAAACTAAGTTAAGTTGGGGTTTTTTTCTTTCTTTTTTTTTTGCTTTTTTTGGAGGGCAATTGGGGTTAAGTGACTTGCCCAAGGTCATATGGCTAGTAAGCGTGTCAAGTGTCTGAGGCCAGATTTTAACTCAGGTCCTCCTGACTCCAGGGCCAGTACTCTATTCACTGTGCCATCTAGCCACCCTGTAAGTTAAGTTTTTTAAACTTCTCACTCACCATTCAAATAAGTTATTACTCTAGTCAGAACCTGTAAGTTCATCCAACAACACTGTTCATCTTATTTGTTTGTTTTGTAGGAGAGAAGGGAGAAATGGGAAAGTTCTAGAAGGGAAATGAAGTAAAGTTCTGCAACAGTATTTCTGGGTTAACACAGTTTGATTAAATTCACTATATACTGAGTTTCTAAACAATCACTCTGACCTAAAGAACAAGAAATATAAGACAGAATATAATGAGAATGAGCACTTCTGGACTTCAGATATGCTATAAAGCAGTAATCATCAAAACTATTTGGTATAGGTAAAATAAGATAAAACAATGAAATAGACTAGATAAGGAAGAATTAGAAACAACTGAACACATGTACCCAACTAATCAATAAAACCCAAGAACATGAATTATTTGGGGAAGAACTCCTTAGTAGATGGTGAATATTAAGAAAACTGGAAACTAGTTTGGCAGAAATTAGGTTCAGGACCACTTGGTTCCCATTTATTTAGCAACTGGCAATTCCCCTGGGGGTTTGAGACAATGGTCCAAGGCATTACTGTCCAAGGCATTACTGTTAAAAATTCTTTAATGGTGCCTTAAGCAGTAAATAACTGCAGAATATTATGGATAGTATATTAAACTGCCCTGAAGGTTCATAAAATTCTTTCAATCATCGCTGAAAGGGGACTGAGGAACAAAAAGCATTGGGAACCACTAGTTTGGAGAAACATCTTTCACTATCATTAGTTCAAAATGGTTAAACAAGAACATGAAAGGTCAAAACACTTTGCCCCCCAAAAAATGAATATGATGAGCTACCTTTAACAACTATGTCTAGGGGAGGATGCCTCAGCAAACAATGGACAGAAGCAATCACAAAGATAAAATAACCAATTTTTTTTACATGAAAAGTTTCTGCACTAAAATTTTGTATAAATAAATTCAACCATTATATATGGAACATCTGTTAAATGGGGGGGGCAGGGAATCTTGGCACCAAATTTCTGATAAGGGTCTATAATCCAAGATATAAAATAAATTAACCAAAAAAAATCTGTTATTGTTCACTGGCGTCCAACTCTTTGTGACCCCATTTGGGGTTTTCTTGGCAAAGATACTGAAGTAGTTTGCCATTTTCTTCTCCAGGATCATTTTACAGATTAGGAAACTGAAGCAAACAGGATTAAGTGACTTGCTCAGAGTCACACAACTAGAAAGTATCTGAGGCCAAATTTGAACTCAAGATGAGTCTTCCTGCCTCCAGACCCAGCACTATATCTACTACACCACCTAGCTGCCATTACAAAAATAATAACAATAATAATAATAATACAGAATACCAGTAAGCCTTTCTGTAAAGGATAAGGCATCAAAGGATATGAAAAATAGTTTTCAAAAGAATTGCAAACTCTTAACTATATGAAAAACTGTTTAACATCTCTAAGAAGAAAAATGATAATCAAAACAACTCTGAGGTGTCTTTCACTTCATACTCAAAAAAAGTAAAGATGAGAAAAAGTAGAAATAATGTTGAAGGGGCTAATGAAAGACAAGTATGCTAATGTATCATTGGTGAAGCTGTGAAATAAATGGTCCAACTATTCTGATATTCAATTTGGATTTGAAGAGAATGCCTAAAATATCTATACCCTCTGACAACAGACATCACATTCCAAGGTTTACCCCTACAGATGCCAAAGAAAAAAAGGTCCCATACACACCAAAAAATCCACAGTAGCACCTTTTGTAGGAGCAAAGAACTAGAAACATAGTAGATGCCCATTAATTAGGGAATGACTAAACAAACTGCAGTATATGAATTTAAGAGAAATTACTACATCTTCAAAAATAATGAACATGAATTCAGAGAAGCATGGAAAGACTCATGAACTGATGTAGAGTGAAGCAAACAACCAAAAATAACATACACAATGACTACAACAAAATAAATTGAAATATAAAAAAAATAAACTGAACAATTTATAATTACAATAACCAAAGTTGGCCCCAGCAGTAAGTTGAGAAAATGTTGAGGCAAAATAAGGGAAAAAAACTCTTTCCCTTCTTTGCAGGGGTGAGAGACTATAGCTATAAAATAGAAGCATCAAATACGTGGGAGGTAAGACCCTACCTCTACCCCTTGCAACTGAACCAGATTAAAATGTAATTGGGAAATAAAAAATTTAACAAAATAAAAAAAATACAATAAAATATTCTGGCAATAGCACTGTTTCTAATTGAGTCTGACACCAATGGAGTAAAAATAGCATATACTATCTGCTTCAGGTGTGCAGATTAGTTTTATTTATCACTTTTAGTACTTTTTCTCCTCTTTCTTTAATCTTTGTTACAAAAAGCAAGTCAATGGGGAAGGGAGGAAGGAGGGGCACATTCCAACATGAAAACAAAAAAGATCAATACTTTTTTTTTTGCGCTTTTTGGAGGGCAATTGGGGTTAAGTGACTTGCCCAAGGTCACATGGCTAGTTTTTGTGTTAAGTGTCTGAGGCCACATTTGAACACATTTGACTTTCTAATCAACAAATCCAATGGCCTTTTCTCAGTCGTCATCTTCCCTGACTTGCCTTCCACCTCCTTCTTCCTTAGTTTCCCTGCCATTATTAATCTCTTGATTCCCCCCTAGCTCTCAGTTCCTTTTCCCCAGACTCCTCTTCCAGATCCAGTAAGTAAAATGATCTGCACGATCATGTTCTCAAGTCCTCTTTTCTCTATATTCTCCTCCTTGGCAATCATGTTACTACAACTGCAAACGTTATCTCTATGCAAATGACCTCCAAACCTACAACTCTTAACACTAACCCTATTATTTCTGCTCACCCAAAGGACATGTCTTCACTTAAATATTCCATTGGTACCTTAAAATTTAACATGTCCAAAACAATTTACATCTTTCCCCAAAAGCTTTCACCCCATAATTTCCCTGTTTTTGTAAACAGCACCAATGTTCAGGCTTAAGACCTCTGAGTCATCTTTAGTTCTAATCATTTTCCTACCCTTCCCAGATACAGTCAGGCACCAATTCTGTAACTTGTTCTATCTGCACAATACCTCTTAAGCCATCCCCCTTTTCTATCCACTGTCACCATCCTAGCAGAGACCCTTATTACCACTTGCCTAAACAACTGAAGTAGTCTCCTACCATTCCCCTATCAATCAATATCTTCACTCTCCAACGCTCCTTTTACAGTACCATAAAATTCTTTGTTCTTATGTATAAATCTGATCATGTGCATCTATCTAATCAAAACCTTCAGTAGTTCATTACTAGATACCAAATAAAGTCCAGACTCCTTAACCCAGCATTCAAAACTCCCTACAACCGTGCACCATCCTCTCTTTCCAGCCTTCATTCATACTACTCTTCTATATATGCACTAGATCCCAGCCAAAATGGTCCATTAGCCATCCCTAGCACAAACATTCTCTTGCATTTGTGCCTTTGTATATATCTTTGCCTTCACCTGGATGGCCTTCCAACAACCAACATCACTTTGGAAATCCAATCCAATACTTCAAAACTCTGTTCAAAGTCATGTATCTTTTCTGTCTTAGACAACACATGGTATTTTCAACTTCTCATACATGTATTGTCTATTCACAAGTTACCTTACAAAATTGCATATTGTTGTTTATGTGTTATATCCCCTCCTACTAAATTACTATGAGTTCTACAAAGACAGGGATCATATCTTAATTATCCTCTTTTTCCCTAACACCTAATAAAATGCTCTACACATACTACTTGTTTTTCAATGCTGTCGAAGGAATGAATGGGTTTACAATACAGTAAGGAGGGAGGACATATACAAATACACCTTAAGTATATATTTACTAAAAAGCATACAGCATGGCATAGTGAAAAAAGCACTAGATTTTGAGTCAGGACAGATATCAGTCTAATTCCTGCCCCTGGGCTTCCTGACAAAATGGACAAGTCAACAGGCAGCAGGCGGCCCAGCCTCTCCAGCCAACTGTAATAAAACTCTAAAGTTCACACAAGACCAAATACAATGAGATGACTTCACATGTATAATGAGTATCATATAGCTTGCCTCAACAGGTGGGGGGAAGGGATAGTGGGAGGGAGAGAATTTGGAACTCAAAATAAAAAAATGTTTAAAAAAATTAAACATTTTTTTAAAAAAAGAAAAGCAATTGAGAAAATACAGTGACATTTCCATTCCAGAACTGAACAAAAAAATCAGCAGGAAACCCAATGACAACAGGAATACCACCATTCCCCAACCCTCCAAAGTGCAGCAAGGGTCAGCAAGATAAGGTTCCCTGTGTTCAGAGGCAGCAGAAATGGAGGATTCTCCTGAGAAAGGTGAGCACAGCCCCAGGGTGGGGAAGCCCAGAAGGCCTAAAATGATGCCACAGTTTTCAGAACAGGTCTCCTCGGTCCCAAATACTCTGTCCCAGGGATGCCAGAAGTCCTTGAAGAGCCAGCACACTGCACCTTAAAGACCCAGGAGGGCCTAAATCAAGGAAGGAGACATGGGCCTCAGTGTGAAACCAAATACTGCTAGCTACCCAAACCAACATGTAGCAGGGGGAGGAGCTTGGCTCTTAGGAGCTAAAGTTGGAAACATGAGTACATTTGTAAAAGCATCAACTGGTACCAAAAAGCATGCAAATGTAACTCTATAACAACTATAAACAGAGAGACAAAAGAAAAAAAATCAATTTTCCACAAAGACTACAGAAATACTGAGAAGAAATGAAGCAAGAAATTTTTTAAAAATCAAATAAAAGCTCTGGAGGAAAAAACTGGAAGGAGAAACACTTAAAAAGATAAAGTGTCAAACCTTACAACAGAAACAGACTTCTCAAAAACTAGAAGAGAAAAAACAAAAATCAGTGACTCCACAAGACAGCAAGAAATACATTAGAACAAAATCAAAAAAACGAAAAGACAAGAAAATGAAACTGCAAGATATTTGATATAGAAAAAAACTGACCTGGAAAACAACCTTAACAACAGTAATAATAGCTAATATTTACATAGTGATCACAATGAAATGGCACTGTGCTAAGTATTTTATAAATATAATTTCATTTGATCCTAAAAAAAGCCTGCAAGCTGGTTGCTATTATTATCTCCATTTTGCAGATTAGGAAACTGAGGCAGGCAGTGGTTAAGTGATTTACCCAGGGTCACACAGCTAGTACGCATCTGAGGTCACATCTGAATTCAGGTCTTCCTGACTCCAGGGTCCAGCACTACCATGCTATCTACCTAGGCTTGGAACTGGGAAGGCCTATATTCAAAATCAGTTAGTCTCTGACACTATCTGTGGTGATTCTGGGTAAATCTACCTTCTGACATCAGCTATGTAATACTTAATCTCTAAATGCCTCAGGGTGGTTCTCTAGTTTATCTAAATCATGCCTGACAAAAATCACAGAGCCTTAATATATTACTCATGTAAGAAAGTAAGTACAATGGTGAGGCAAGAGAAAAGAAATAATGTTTTTAAGGAGTGGGGGATAGAATTAAAGAGGTTTCATGGAGGAAATGACATTTGAGCTAGGTTAAAAAGATGGGCAGAATTTCAAAAAACAAAACTGAAGGTGAGGACAGCATACAGGTATATGCAATGGAATGCACAAAGACATGGTGACAATTCCAGAAAATTCATGATGTAACATGTTTAAGACATAATTCTTTTGAACATACACAATGTAGGAATTTGTTTGCTTGATTACACATATCTGTAAGGGCTTTGTTTTTCTCTCTTTTTCAGTAGAGATTGGGTAGGAAGAATAAAAGAATAAAAAGCATTTTATTAATTGATAAAATTTAAATTTAGTTTAAATTTTTTTAAAAAGCAAGATAGGAAAAAATACCAGGCCTAGTATAGCTAGAGTACACATAGCAAGGGATGTGAGAGGTTAAAATGGTAGGTCTATGGAAAGCCTTGAATGGCAAGATTAAGAGTTTAGACTTGGGAAGGCTAGGTGGTAGCAGTGAATAAAGCACTGGCCCTGGAATCAGGAGGACCTGAGTTCAAATCCAGCCTGAGACACTCAACACTTACTAGACATGTGACCTTGGGCAAGTCACTGACCTGCCTTCCCCCCTCCAAAAAGCAAAAAAAAAAAAAAAAAGTTTAGACTTTATTCAATAAAAAATGAGGAACCATTGAAGGGTGTTAAGGAAAGGAAGGATAGCATTAGAACTATGCATAAAGTATTAATGAAAAAAAGAGATTCAAGAGAAGGTCAAAAGAAGACAGCCTATATTTATGACTATTTCTAAAAACTTTGGAGCAGAAGTTAAAACTTTTTGGGTGTCACGTACAAGTGTGGAAAGGCCTATGGACCATTCTAAGAATGTTTCGTTGCCTCCATACAAGGAAATACTTCTCCCATCCAAGTTCACAGACCCCCTGAAATCTAGTAATGGACCCCAGGTTGAGAACACTTGCTTTAGAAGTCTGATAGTATACTGGACCACAAATCCGAAGTTCAATTCTGTCACTAGCTAGTCATATGACTGTGAGTAAATCTCAATTTCTCCCTGAGCCTCTGTACCCTCATCTATAAAATCAGGATATTCACCTAGATTGAGATTTTCTAAAGACCACTCTGGGACTAAAATAACTGATTCTAATCAAAAGGAAAGCAAGGAGTTCTCCAGCTCATAAGTTCCAAATGGTAGCTACAAAGAATGGGTGCAAAAAGTATTGTAGTAATACCCCCACCCATGATATTTTTGTAAACTAGACTCTTTTCAAGTTTGAAAAATCCATTCCTTCCCCTCTGAGAACTTAGACATCTGCAATATCAAGTTTATTCTTAGCTTCTTCAGAACAGTACTAGAAGTATGAAAATACTTAGAGGGTTCTATTTCTAAAGTTACAGATAAGGAAATTAGGTATCATTACTCAAAAATAAAAAGAAAGCAAAAGTACAACAGCATTTTTCAAGTAAAAACTTAAGTTGGAGAGGTCAGAATGTGAGAATTTAACAGCTATTATGCCACAAAGGATATTCCAGCATTAAATATATGTACATTTATAAAAAAGGAATAAAATCAGTTGCCAGTTCTCATCCAGTCTACCTTCACAACACCTCACAACCATCTTTTCTCTACTCAAAAGGCCACCACTAACTATATTAGTTCAGATCCCCTCTGACACTCCCACCCTGCCCCCCCCCATAGGAAGTACTACAACAGATTGGTATTTAGTCTCCCTGCAAACAGATTCTCTCCCCTCCAATCCAGCCCATACAATGCTCAAGTGCTACATCACAGTGACAACCTTACTACCCTAATCAATCAACTCCAGCAGCTTCCTATTATCTCTAGGATCAAATACAAACTCCTCTGTTCATCATTTAAACCCCTTCACAATCTAGCTTCAACCTCCCTTTCCAGCCTTATTAAGCATTCCTGCCCTTCTTGCACACCAGACAAACTGGCTTTCTTGCTGTTCCTCCTAAGTGATAAGCTCTCTTCCGAAGGTTTTTTTCAGTGGCTATCCCACATAGCTGATCTACATTCCCTCCTTGTCTTTTAAAATATACTATGTCTTTCAAGACTCAGCTCAAGCACCACCTTCTACATGAATTCTGATTCCTCGCCCTCCCTCCCAAATTACTTTATTTTTTATATATTGTAGAATATTTGTATATTCTTTAATGTATGCATGTTATCTCTCCCAATAGGGCAAGGACCCATTTTGTTTCTATACCCCCTGTGTCTATCATAGAGACTGGTGTTTAATGAGTTTAATGCTTACTGATTGAGAGTATTTTTTTTTAATAAATGCACATTTTAAATGTCAGAAAATTCACAGAATAAATTTTTGCCATAAGATAAGGTACATGGGCAACAGTTAAGATTCAATGCCTCTAAGAGCTAGTATCTCCCAAGTGCCATTTTCAAATCTTGCCTACAGGCACACAATGCTTTATTTACCCTCTAGCTCCACAAGAACAAAGGTCAGAAGTTCAAGAAAGTCATGTGACAATGTGAAGAACCCATACACAAGTAGAAGCCACAGATTCTAGAAAGGGCAGAGGAATTTCCCAGATGGAGAAAAACTAACCAAAATCTTATCTCAGGTTTTATGTCAGATCTTTATCCTAAAGGTCAGGTTTTAGCAAAGGGAAAAGGAAAAAGAACTAGTGCCCCACAAATTCTTTCTTTTATTCCAATCATTTCTTTTTTAAAACTGTAACACCATCTTGGCTGAAAATAAGAAGAACAGGGATTTTTCCACAGAGAAGGGAAGAATATGTGCAACAGACATTGAAGAACAGTGGAAAAGCTAGAACAAAATACCAAAACTCAGAAGAATAGAGCCAGGATCAGCTAATTGCCTATATGACTAGGCCTTTCTCACAAAATGGTTGCTTATAATTACATTAAATCCATCTAATAATCTTACCTATTTCACGTTTTCGTTCATTGGTTGTGCAATCATGGAAAAACTCTGTCATTAAACTTTCCAATGCCCGGAGGGAGGCTTCTTCAGATGCCTAACAAATGAAATTTGAGAAAAAATAATAAAATACATCTTTAGTTCCCTTTAGGTCACATTCAACAGCAAATATAACATACTTCCCCTAAAGAACTGGGTACAAGATGTCAGTTTCAGTAGTTGCAACTGAATCACAAGTTCATACACAGGCTACAAATTCAGGTTACTATGTAGTCAATCTCTGTACTAACAAAAGGGATGGCAGATCATAAAAAATAATAATAATCAGAGCACCTGAATGGGAAGGAATTCTGAAAACAGGTCAAAAGCAAAAATCTAATCCTAGACTTCAATAATCAAAGAAAGGGATTAAATTCAGGGAAATGGTAATGGGAATTTCCCAATCCACAATGCTAATCCAAAAGAGAATAATGATTTAAAGAAAACAGGTACAAGAGAAAAAAATAAATCTCTTCAAAAGTTATTCCCTCACTTCTGGAGAGGGAAGGGGAAATAAGTTTTTTTTAAAAAGCTACATGATTTTAATTTTTTAAAAGGTCAGTAGTAGTTCTATAGCCAAAATGGATTCCCAAATAGTGAGGCTTTATACATACTTCTGCTTATACTAAATGTTCTAGAACTGAATTACTTTTTACCAGAACAAATTCTTAACAGGGAGTTTTCAACACATTAGACAGCACCTTACTCATTTGTTTCAGAAAGTATATGGGGGGGGAGGGCAGAGTAGAAGCAGGACCTCCCCGCTGCTCTGGCTTCCACCTTCCCCAATCCATGTAAAAAGGGGACTCTAAACAAACTTTAGAGCTGCAGAATCCACAAAATGACACAGAGAAGCTAACCTCCTGCTGAGGACAACCCAGCAGGCCAGCAGAAATCAGCCAGCACAGCTATCTGGGAACCAAGCACAGCCCTACACCGAGGCTTTAGCCCCAGGGCGGGCATGACCAGCTGCCAGCCAGAGGGACTCCAGATCAGCAGCAGCTGGGACCGTTCACAGATTTATCAACACACAGATGTAAAGGACCAAGTGAGAGGTCAGTGCAGTCTGGACTTTGGGACCCACTAAGTGGGAGTGCGTGGCTTTTGCCGGCACAGCCAGCCAGCGCCACGTGGCAGCTTCAGCTCCTGGCCTGCAGAGTATAAGGGGACGAAGCACCAGTCTGAGGGGTAATCGCTCTTGCTTTAACCTGCTTGGATCTGGACTGTAGTCTAGGATGGAGGTCCTGGGGTGTGTGTCCAGCTTGCCAGAGCGTGTGGAGACCTCAGAGAGGGCATCCATCTAATACCTCCAGCAGCTGAGAAAACCCCAGCATTTGGGATGAAAGCTCCCCTGTCTGGAGGCAAAGTCCTACTGTGGCAAAAAGCCCAGGGGTCAAGTGACTGAGGGGCGACATGACCAGGCAAAGGAAACAAAGCAGACAGAAGATTCCAACATTAGACTCCTTATTTGGGGGACAAAAAGGAGCAAGGCATGGGACAGGAGGAAGACAGTTAAGTCAGAACTCCTGCACCAAAAGCTTCAAAGGAAAATATGAGCTGGTTACATGCCTCAGAGGACTTAAAGAAGCAGATAAGAGAAGTGGAGGAAAAATTGGGAAGAGAAATGAGAACAATGCAAGAAAATTACGAAATGAGAGTCAACAGCCTGACTGAGGAAAATAATACCTTAAAAAATAGATTGGCAAAATGGCAAAAGAGGCTCAAAAAGGCAGTGAGGAGAAGAATGCCTTAAAAAGCCAAATTTGCCAGATGGAAAAAGAATCTCAAAAGCTCAATGAGGAGAATCATTCCTTTAGAATTAGATTGGAGCAAATGGAAGCTAATGACTTTATGAGAAATCAAGATGCTGTTAAACAGATCCAAACAAATGAAAGAATAGAAGGCAACACGAAATATCTCATGGGAAAAACCACTGACCTGGAAAACAGATCCAGGAGAGACAATTTAAAAATTATTGGACTACCTGAAAGCCATGATCAAAGTAAGAACTTAGAAATCATCCTCCAGGAAGTTCTCAAAGAAAACTGCCCTGATGTTTTAGAACCAGAGGGCAAAATAGAGGTTGAAAGAATCCACCGATCTCACTTCCTGAAAAAGATCCCAAAAAGAAAACTCCTAGGAATATTATAGCCAGGTTCCGGAATTCCCAGATTAAGCAGAGATTATTACAAGCAGCCAGGAAGAAACAATTTGAATATTGTGGAAACACAATCAGGATAACCCAGGATCTGGCAGCTTCTACACTGAGGGATCAAAGGGCTTGGAATATGATATTCCAGAGGTCAAAGGAGCTGGGATTAAAACCAAGAATCACCTACCCAGCAAAACTGAGTATCATGTTTCAGGGGGAAATATGGTCATTCGGTGGAATAGAGGACTTTCAAGCATTCTTGATGAAAAAACCAGAGTTGAATAGAAAATCTGACATTCAGATACAAGAAGCAAGAGAAGCATGAGAAGGTAAACAGGGAAAAGACATCATAAGGAACTTATCAAAGTTGAACTATTAACATTCCTACATGGAAAAACCATAATTGTAACTGATGAAACTTTTCTCAGTAGTTGAAGGAAATAGAAATATATATATATATATATATACATACACATATATATGGGTATATGACTATATATGTGAATGTGTGTATATATGTTTACAGGTATACATAGAGGGCACAGGACAAATTTAACAGGAAGGGATGATACTTTAAAAGGTGAAATCAAGAGGTGAGAGAGGAATATAATGAGAGGAGATGGGGAGAGACAGAATGGGGTAAACTATCTCATATAGAAGAGGCAAGGGGAAACGGTTACAATGTAGGGGAAGAATAGGAAGGCAAAAGGGAATGGGTCAACCTTATTCCCATTGAATTTGGCTTGAGGAGGGAATGAAATACACACTAAATAGGCTATCTCACCCTCCAGGAGAGTAGGAGGGGAAGGGGATGAAAGGGGGGATGATGGAAGGCAGGGCAGGCTGGGGGGGAGGGAAGTTGCAAGCACCCACTTTTGAAAAGGGATGGGATCAAAGCAGAGAATAGAACAAGTGGGAGGTGGGATAGGAGGGAGGGAAATATGGTCAGTCTTTTACAACGTATCAACTATGTTATTGTTTTGCATTAGCCACAAATGTACAACCTATACTGAACTGCTTATCTTCCCAGTAAGGGTGGGTGACAAGGGAGGAAGGGAATGAATCTGGAATTCAAAGTTTTAAAATCAAATATTCAAATATATATATATATATATATATATACTATTATTAATAGTATTTTACATGTAATTGGGAAATAAGATATACAGGCACTGGGGCATAGAGATCTACTGGAAAAGTCAAAAGGGGTATGGGAGAATATATGGGAGAGAGCAGATTAGATGAGGGGATATCCTGTGGTACTGCTATTTTGGGGCAGTGGGTAGGGGAAAAATAGGGAGAAAATTTGTAACTCAAAATCTGGCAAAAATGAATGATGTAAATCAGAAATTAATAAAGCATTTGGGAAAAAAAAAAAAGAAAGTATACGGTGTCCGAAAATCATATTTACAAGCCTTATTCTCCATTCTCATTTTCTTGTCCAAGAGTCAAAAAATCCAAGTTCTTGCCTTACTAGACAAACCAACACAGCTTTCACTTACACTTCCCACCAGTGCCTTTGTTCCTTCAGGAGAGGCTGGAGAATGACAAGGAGAAGCTTAATGGCACGAATATACAAGGTGACCTCTCCTGGGAACAGCTAGACATTTTTAACATATTAAGATCTGAATCCCTAAAAACTGAGAAGAAATATAACTTCTGTTCCTACAACTTCCGCAAATGGGAATACAGTGAAAATTCAGGGAAAACTGAGTTAAAAGGTGGTTCACTGGAAGATGTATTATGTGGGAGAAATATACTCTCCAAAAGAGTACATTTAAGAAATAAAACAGAAAAGCAAATAGCCAAACAAATCTCATAATATAATGCGAAGTTCCTAAAAACATATAAATGTCATGGTAGATAGATACGACCAAGTTAACTGTCAAGGATAGTACACCAGTCATAAATTAATTAAAAACAATACTTGAGAAATATAAACTAACAAACCTTGTCCTTATCTTCAGCTTTAGATACCAAAATAAGGAAGCAACAGAAGTAGAGTAAAATAATTTAGAAACAAATCAAGCAGGTCACAACTTAAAATAACCAAAGATTCCAGAGCTTTGTCCTCAACATTTCTGATAGTATGTCTCTGATATGGCTAACTACGTTACTTGCTAGATTATTTATTAAACTAAAGCTGAAAAAAGTCCTACAGGTGTGCACCAGGATAAAATTTTCATGCAAGTATGTTAATTGGAAGGCAAATTCATATTAATAGATTATTACAAAGCCCCTCTTTTTGCACATATCAACAGAGACTCAAGCAAGTTCAATTCTGCCCCTTCTACTCCACTCAGGAACTAGCATTCAAGATAGTATGAATTTTCCGTGCACAAAAGCAGTGTAAAAAAGCTTAAGAACCACCATGTACCTTCCCTGAGCCCTTTAGGTAGCCCTCAACTTGAATTCTTCAGAAACCAAACTTCAAGTTCTATATTGAAGACTATGACCTCTGTTACTATTGCTACTCCTACTGCTGCTGCTACTGCTGCTACTACTACTACTACTATTAAAACAAAAAACACATCCTAAACAAGATTTCAATTTTGTAGAGTTAGCTTAAGTGACTTAGGTGATCCCAAGTTAACCTATGTCTTTAGATTATTTTTATCTCAAAATAAGAAATACAATTTAACTTACAATCACTTTAAAAGTCCCTGGCTTTGTATCAGAGCAAAGAAGATAAATTTCTAAGCTTAATGCAAAGGAAAATTCCCAAGATTCATCTAGAGGCTTCTCAAAAGATTTTTTTAAATCTTGTTGCTAGCTCTTATTTTAACATCAATTTCATTCCCAATATATCCCTCCCTAGGGCCAGCACAGTGGCGAGTCAGGAAGACCTGAGTTTGGATCCAGCCTCAGACACTTAACACACACACACACACACACACACACACACACACACACACACACACA